>NW_024041150.1:4607496-4656603 GCF_014851395.1 Micropterus salmoides
CAGGGAGAGCAACCAGGTGCAACACATGACACTCGGGCAGGCAGGGTGATTCACAGGTGACACACATCAGGGGAATCAGGCAGACAGGACACAGAGCTGAAACAAACACCAGAAAAGTTCAAAATCAGATGGAACTGGACAAGTACGCAGAAACAAAACCAGATCCGTACAGAAACAAAACACTGACACTTGAACCCACAAATCATAACAAAAAACCACAACCACCCTCCTCATCAAGGAACATCTTCTGATGTTCCTAACCATAGCCAAGCCCAAAACACAAAACAAGCAGATCAGAATAGTCCAAAATGAAGAGGTATCTGGAGGAGGGCCAGAGGTCAGGGCAAGTGTTGACAGGTGACAGGACAGGAGGACTGGAGGTCAACAGCAGGGTCTCTGGGCTGCAGGATAGCGTCATCAAGGAACACAATAGGAGAACCGATGGAGCCAAGGAAACATAAGCACTGAAGCAACTCTGCCAGCTGCATCTCTGTAGTGAGGATTTCTGACTGCTGCCCCCTAGGTCAGGGGATGTTTACTGCACAGGAATCATCAGAAGCACAGCAAGAGCATGTAGAATCTGTAAAACAGCAGGGAGAGGTGACAGGAGTCGGACAGGCCGCCAACTGAGCACAGGATCCAGGTGTCGATCTGACCACTGTCAGGAATCCAGGAGTAGGTTTCGGTTGAACTACTGATGGGGAACCAGGAGCAGGTGTAGGTAGGGCCACCAATGGGGAACCAGGAGCAGGTGTTGGTCAGGCCACTGATGGGGGAACCAGGAAGAGGCGTCAGTTGGGCCAGTGATGAGGAACAAGGAGCAGGTCGTGCCACTGACAGGGAAAGAGGTGTGGGTCAAATCACTGTTGGGGAATCAGAAGCAGGAGTTGGTCCAACCACTGACTCAGAAGCGCTGGGCAGTGTTGAGGGCAGGAGCTGGGCAGCAAAGACTGGAGCAGGGCATCGGAGAGGCACAGGGGCAGAGGCGGTGTCCACGTCGCCCTCATGCGATCTCTGATTCCATAGCACAGTTAGCATGGTAGGAGAGCAGAGGAGTCATCTCCCAGAGTCTTTAATCTGTGGTGAACTCTCTCCCAGGTGAGGTAGGCAGAGGGGCAGCCAGGCAAGCAGGCAGGAATGGCAGGTGGCCAGCCGCTGGGGCACTAGTTGAACAGGACACAGGCAGGGGGTTGGCTGCTGAGGTGCTTTTAAAAAAAAAAAAGTTTACCTTTTTTAACCAGGTGAGTCTCACTGAGATTAAAATGTCTTTGCAAGAGAGACCTGGCCAAGACACAGCATAAATATTTCACCAGAGTGAAAGGAAAAATGGTTCTAGGATATGGGGAAGCAAATGGACACAGATTATCAATCTGATGTCTATATCGTTATATCTATATCTTTCACTTCTGGCGGCTCTCGGCCTGTTGCACGTTTGCGTGTTTCTTCATTTTTTCTAGTGTTTTTGTCGCATTTTGTTATATTTTGTGGATTTACCATTTTCTCTTGTTCTCTTCCTGGCACTTGGCACTTTTCTTGTGCCAGGTCACTACACCAACGGGTTTGGAGGTATTGTTTACCTTTGCGATCAGCTGATCGCGCTCTCCAGGCCCACACTACTGCCTGGAGCGAGAACCCGGATCCGCAACGAACTGAAAAGGAGATGAAGGGGATGCAGGGCCAGCACCTTGCGGAGAACAAAGAGGAGAAAATACAAACCTTTTCTCCCCTCAGTGGTAATGGGGAATGTGATGTCACTGTGACTGCCGGACTATATACTCAACATCTTCCCCCACCGCAGAAAGCTGGAGAAACTGCGCCAGAACAAAGCTGCAGGTCCGGATGGTCCCCCAGAGTCCTAAAGGCCTGTGCAGACCAGCTATGTGGGATTTTACAACACCTCTTCAACTTCAGCCTGAGCCTGGAGAAGGTCCAATGGCTGTGGAAAACATCGTGCCTTGTTCCAATGCCAAATAAGTCTCCATCTGCCCTCAATGACTATAGACCGGTTGCCTTAACATCTCACATCATGAAGGTTCTGGAGAGACTGGTTCTGGCCCATCTTAGACCTCAGGTGACCAACTTCATTGACCCAATGCAGTTTGCGTAGCGCCCTGAGGTTGGTGTGGAGGATTCTATCATCTACCTGCTTCAGCTCACTCACTCACACCTGGATAAAGCTGGAGGCATTGTGAGGATCATGTTCTTTGATTTCTCTAGTGCTTTTAACACGATCCAGCCTTTCCTGCTGCAGGAGAAGCTCCAGAAGATGCAGGAGGACACCTCCACAACTTCATGGACTTCCTTCAGTTTGTGCAACTCAGGGGTGGTGTGTCTGAACAGGTGGTCAGCAGCATAGGAGCACCACAGAGGACTGTACTCTCACCATTTCTCACCAGTATGTTCTTTGTGGTTGTCCTTATTGTGTTTGTTGTGTCCTTAAACAAGGGGAATAGTAACAGGAGGAGGATGAAGAAACACACGCAGTTTTCGCCTTCAGTAGTTTGTATTGAATTAAACCACATTAAATTGTAGCTATTAGTTCTGCTGTTTTTAATTTATTGTAATAAATATGCTTATTTGTGGTAGTCTTAGTGTCTGTCTCTGTATTTGTCATGACCTAAGAGCAGGGTTATGACACTAAATATTGTGCCTAAATCTGTGAGTACATGATTTATTGTGTATAAGGTTACCAATATGCACCAACTGTTATTACAATAAACATCTCTCACACACAAATCTATGTTTTATCTGATTGCCAAGATTTTATTTAGAAGATTAGGACCGGAAGTGGTGGTTTTTATTCCCGCTTTGACACGTTCACATAGACAGGACAGTGGAAAATGGCGCATGTGTGACACATCTAAAGATGGGTCAACGACACGGTGTGGACAGTAGTAATGTCAGGCGTAGGTATTTTGAGGAGGCTTCTAGCTCCAGGTTGCTACTCTGAATCTAGTACTTCCTATTACACTACAACTTCCAGGCGCTCTGAAATAATTTTACAAGCACGCACTCAGAAACCTATGGAAGCCCTAAACGGCCATACATTCAAATATTTTTCTTACTCCGTTTTCCGATGATAATTATCTCAAGATCTCGAGACAACGAATGTTGTTTTCCCGTGATAACGGGATAATTTTCTCTTGATCTCAAGATAACAAAACAGTAGTTTAACACGGGGGTCAGCAGGAGCATTTCTTTCTGATCATTTCAAAGAGTTTCCTGTGTCAGTTGGTACAGGATATACAATCAGGGTTGTGTGTTTGATCCTCACGTAAGGCCAATTTTTTTTCTTTTTTATTATCCTCTTCAACAAAGTTCTTATAAAATGACTGTTTCACATGCTCACAATAAAGCATGTGTGGATTCCCCTGAATCTCTTCATAACAACTTTGTTAAAAAGAATAATAAAAAACTCCCAAAAGAAGAAAAAAAATGATTGAGAGCAGGACTCAAACACACAATCATTGGATTACATGTCCTGTGCTCTACCAACTGAGCTAACCAGTGACACTGGAAATCTTTCTGAAGTTATCCTAAAGAAACGCACCTGCCACTCCTGTATTCACCTATCAGTATTCAGTTATCTTGAGATCATGAGAAAATATCCCGTTATCATGGTAAAATGGAATAAAAAATATTTTAACAGATGGCCGCATAGAGCTTCCTTAGATAATTCTTTTCAGCTTTTTCCTGATTTTATGAATTGATATTTTGCCATCGATTTTCGTTGTTCTAGCTGTTTTCCGTCCAAAAACAGTGTTGCTTTGTGTCAACAAAGACCGTCTGGCGGGCCACCATCTTGTTTAGATCGGCTGCGGTCTGAAGTTTAGTTTGTGTCATTTAAGTGGAGAAGAAGAGTGTGATTTGGCGGAGGCGATCTTTATCGGCCTCTGCTGCCGAGCTACACAGACATGCAGGATAAGACCACCCACAGCCCTGTAGGATGATCTGTTCTCAAGCTGTGGCCTGTAAAGCATGGGAGTGCTTTTGGTCATATATATTGATTGTTTTTATCAATATGTCAATGTTTTGGAAGCTTTATATTATTTGGAACGTGGTTGTGTGGAGAGAAATAATGTTTTGAAGAATAACTACCAATAAAAGTGAACATATAAACAGTAAATATGGCCAAAACATGGACATTCGCCTGGTAAATTTTTGAAAGATTGTGTAGTAACTGTTGTATATCATTTTCTTTTCATCAAATTTACAGTTACAGTTGTATTCTAGGTGTTTTAGAAGATATTCAGGTGCATTATAATCTATCTTATGATGGTTTTGATGGTTTATTGCATCAAAATATCATATTTCGTCTGTATTTCATATCCATGTAGTCTGTAATGGTAAAATAAATGTTAATATATCAAAGGAGACCAGAATTTTGCATCTAGGCCTAATGGTTGAGGAGATATTACTGATTTATTTTGGGTATGTTATCTTCTGCGTTTTTCCTAGAAATAGGTGCCAGGTACCATGTGGTTAAAACCTCATTATTAGGGCCCGAGCACGACCGTGCGAGGTCCCTATTGAATTTGCTCGGATTATATTTTTAGGGCCCGAGCACGACCGTGTGAGGTCCCTATTGAATTTGCTAAGATTATATATATATATATATATATATATATATATATATATATATATATATATATACAGTATATTTTTTAGGGCCCGAGCACGACCGTGTGAGGTCCCTATTGAATTTGCTCGGATTATTAGGGCCCGAGCACGACCGTGTGAGGTCCCTATTGAATTTGCTCGGATTATTATTATTTTTTTATTAGGGCCCGAGCACGACCGTGCGAGGTCCCTATTGAATTTGCTCGGATTATATTTAGGGCCCGAGCACGACCGTGTGAGGTCCCTATTGAATTTGCTCGGATTATTATTATTAGGGCCCGAGCACGGCCGTGCGAGGTCCCTATTGAATTTGCTCGGATTATTAGGGCCCGAGCACGACCGTGCGAGGTCCCTATTGAATTTGCTCGGATTATATTTTTAGGGCCCGAGCACGACCGTGCGAGGTCCCTATTGAAATTGCTCGGATTATATATATATATATATATTTTTTTTTTTTTTTTTTTCTGCAAAGTAGGCCCAAATGACATGGCCTAAACATACTCGAAAACTCACCAAAATTTGCAAACATGTCAGAACCGGTGAAAAATTTCGTATTCTACAAGTTTCGCACATGGGCGTGGCAAAATGACTCGCTAGCGCCACCTAGAAAATTGGAAATGATTAGCCCCTCGTTCACGTTCAACCTACATGTACGAAATTTTCTGGGGACATGTATCGTATCAAGACGCACAAAAAAGCCTCAAGAACCCATAGCCTAAAGTCAACAGGAAGTCGGCCATTTTGAATTTTATGGCCATTTTTGGATGATTTACATACTTCGTACTTTAACGAACTCCTCCTAGGGATTTAGTCGGATCGACGTCAAATTTCTGCTGTGCCTTCTAAAGGCATTGACGATGAAAAGTTGTGCTATTTGCGAGTTTTCGTCAATGGGCGTGTCCGTGGCGTGGCGTCAAAGATCAGCTCTTCGCCATGACACGGAAGTTGTCGTAACTTCAGTGTACATGCTCACATCTGGACCAAACTGTACATGTAGGATGAGAGTCCCGCCCTGAACACATGTACATGCTGACATTCACAGACAGTCATAGCGCCACCTGCTGGCAACAGGAAGTGACTTTTAACGAAGCAGCCCCCGCCGCACGTTTCACCTACGTGCACGAATTTTCTGTGGTACGTGTATCTTGTCCAGACGCACAAAAAAGCCTCTTGGAGCGATGCCCTAAAATCAACAGGAAGTCGGCCATTTTGAATTTTACGTCAAATTTTGGATGATTTACACACTTCGTACTTTAACGAACTCCTCCTAGGGATTTAGTCCGACCGACCTCAAATTTGTGCTGTGCCTTCTAAAGGCATTGAAGATGAAAAGTTGTGCTATTTGCAAGTTTTCGTCAATGGGCGTGTCCGTGGCGTGGCGTCAAAGATCAGCTCTTCGCCATGACACGGAAGTTGTCGTAACTTCAGTGTACATGCTCACATCTGGAACAAACTGTACATGTAGGATGAGAGTCCCGCCCTGAACACATGTACATGCTGACATTCACAGACAGTCATAGCGCCACCTGCTGGCAACAGGAAGTGACTTTTAATGAAGCAGCCCCCGCCGCACGTTTTACCTACGTGCACGAATTTTCTGTGGTACGTGTATCTTGTCCAGACGCACAAAAAAGCCTCTTGGAGCGATGCCCTAAAATCAACAGGAAGTCGGCCATTTTGAATTTTACGTCAAATTTTGGATGATTTACACACTTCGTACTTTAACGAACTCCTCCTAGGGATTTAGTCCGACCGACTTCAAATTTGTGCTGTGCCTTCTAAAGGCATTGAAGATGAAAAGTTGTGCTATTTGCGAGTTTTCGTCAATGGGTGTGTCCGTGGCGTGGCGTCAGAGATCAAGTCTTCGCCATGACACAGGAAGTTGTTGTAACTTCAGTGTACATGCTCACATCTGAACCAAACTTTACGTGCTTGATAACTCTCCCACCCCGCTATGGAGGACCGATCCTGACACAGTCAGAAATAAATACAGAAATAAATAAATGCTCAATAAATAAATAAGCATCCAATTAAATACACAAAAAAATTAAGTAAATAAATAAATGTAGGTAGTAATTAAATTATACAAGGAGACATAAATGTATATATTTTAATTAGTGCCTTTACTTATTCACCTTTGTTATAATTACCTTATTTGTTTATTCAACTTTATTTATTACTAATTTTTTAATGTATTTATTTATGTGTGTGTTTTAATATTTTTGTCTGTTTTATTCTTCCTTTGTATTTATTTACCTTATTTATTTTCACCCATGGTATTTATTTCTGCCTGTCTTTTTTAAATTTTTGTATGCATTTCTGCCTCATTATGCAAATGAGGAGGGGCTGTGTCTCAAGGGGTCATCTTCTCTGCTATTGGTGGACCAGTCAGACAGGAGAGCTCCTACTCTGCCTGCAGACATCAACGATCTTGCCCCTCACACAGTCAGATGGCTTCCTTCAGTGCGCTGAGGTGTTTAACAACTCTGAAGACAATACTACCAGCAATGTCTTCCTTCTCTTTTCACGTAGAAGCACCGACAGACAGTGCTTTCAGTTTGCTGCATGCATGGACACAGAACTGCGGTATAGGGAGAAGCACACGGTCAGCTGGCTGCAGCTAAATCTGGAGTGCACTCGTATTCAATTCTGTATGGTAAATTCAGTTTTAACGGAGCAGAGCGAGCTGACAGGCAGAGTTAGAGACTTTTTCTGTCCGTTTCTCTCTTTACAAAGACGCATGTTGCAGTCAGAGTCTTCTCTGAGATGCGAGCACGACATACAACACAATTTATCAAATTACACAACGGATATACAGTATGAAAATAAGATTGATTGGATTATACTCACAGGAAGTATAAAACCTCTTACATGGGTCTATTAAAAGTAAAGTAACACAAAAATGTCAGGGAAATTACTTTACTTAGATTTAAGTACTGCAGTTGTACATTTGAAATACCTTCCTACCTTTCTGATAGGAAGCCTTCTTGAGGTGGTATAAAACATTTCTTCTTATATTCTGATTTGAGTTGTGGACAACTATGACCACATGAATTAAAAAAACATTTCACTGCCCAAGTCAGCTATAACACAAGTCTTGATCATCAGACTACATGCTGTACAGTATTTGTGGACAGATTTTGTCCCAGGATTTCTTATGCATTTCTTCTTCTTCGTTGCATGATTTAGAATAATAAGGTGAGAAATGGGTCTATTCTGAGTTCATCCTGCACTGCAGCAGCTAATAAAGTCCATTTAATCCCAAAACGCTTTTCTTTTAGGCAGGCTGGAGCAGAAAACAACTCACCTTTCTCAAGTTGTACAGTAATGTCACATGTGTATGAAGGTGGATCAAACAAGCTAATCTTAAATGTCAAAGTAGAGAGGAGCCTAGTAGGCCTATTTATTTTCATTCATTACACAATATGAATAAGCTATGCAGACAGTTGTAAAGAAAGAACATCTTTTTCTTCTGTTCTCTACTTGTTATAGTTACACAGTATTAGGGGTGTGGGCTGTATTAAAAGTATCCACTGTTCTCCCATGCTCTAACACACAGTAACGATGAAATGTGTGCTGTTCTCACATTCTTCCTCTGTATGTACACATAAACAACAAGGCAGGGAAATATAAAAGGAATTTATTTTATTGTTTGGGTACATTATTGTTCAGTGTACATGTCACATCTGAAACAAACTTTACGTGCTTGATAACTCTCCCACCCCGCAGACATCTACACGTCAATACCGATTTATATTCATAGCGGCAAGTGCTATGTAGCTCCACATAGGGGACACAGGAAGTGACATATAGCACATTCATGCGGCGTCGGAACCGCGTAGGAAATTCACAGCCGCACCGGCAGAGCTCCAGAATGTGCAACTCGGCCGGCTCACGCGCGGACGCGCTACTAGTGCGAGGGCCCGCCCAACGCTGCTTGCAGCTTTAATTTTTTTTTTTTTTTTTTTTTTTTTTTTTTCTGCAAAGTAGGCCCAAATGACATGGCCTAAACATACTCGAAAACTCACCAAAATTTGCAAACATGTCAGAACCGGTGAAAAATTTCGTATTCTACAAGTTTCGCACATGGGCGTGGCAAAATGACTCGCTAGCGCCACCTAGAAAATTGGAAAATTAGCCCCTCGTTCACGTTCAACCTACATGTACGAAATTTTCTGGGGACATGTATCATATCAAGACGCACAAAAAAGCCTCAAGAACCCATAGCCTAAAGTCAACAGGAAGTCGGCCATTTTGAATTTTACGGCCATTTTTGGATGATTTACACACTTCGTACTTTAACGAACTCCTCCTAGGGATTTAGTCGGATCGACGTCAAATTTCTGCTGTGCCTTCTAAAGGCATTGACGATGAAAAGTTGTGCTATTTGCGCGTTTTCGTCAATGGGCGTGTCCGTGGCGTCGATGATTCGCTATGAAACAGGAAGTTGTTGTAACTTCAGTGTACATGCTCACATCTGGACCAAACTGTACATGTAGGATGAGAGTCCCGCCCTGAACACATGTACATGCCGACATTCACCCACAGTCATAGCGCCACCTGCTGGCAATAGAAAGTGACCTTTAACGAAGCAGCCCCCGCCGCACGTTTCACCTACGTGCACGAATTTTCTGTGGTACGTGTATCTTGTCCAGACGCACAAAAAAGTCTCTTGGAGCCATAGCCTAAACCCAACAGGAAGTCGGCCATTTTGAATTTTACGTCAAATTTTGGATGATTTACACACTTCGTACTTTAACGAACTCCTCCTAGGGATTTAGTCCGACCGACCTCAAATTTGTGCTGTGCCTTCTAAAGGCATTGAAGATGAAAAGTTGTGCTATTTGCAAGTTTTCGTCAATGGGCGTGTCCGTGGCGTGGCGTCAAAGATCAACTCTTCGCCATGACACGGAAGTTGTCGTAACTTCAGTGTACATGCTCACATCTGGACCAAACTGTACATGTAGGATGAGAGTCCCGCCCTGAACACATGTACATGCTGACATTCACCCACAGTCATAGCGCCACCTGCTGGCAACAGAAAGTGACTTTTAACGAAGCAGCCCCCGCCGCACGTTTCACCTACGTGCACGAATTTTCTGTGGTACGTGTATCTTGTCCAGACGCACAAAAAAGCCTCTTGGAGCCATAGCCTAAACCCAACAGGAAGTCGGCCATTTTGAATTTTACGTCAAATTTTGGATGATTTACACACTTCGTACTTTAACGAACTCCTCCTAGGGATTTAGTCCGACCGACCTCAAATTTCTGCTGTGCCTTCTAAAGGCATTGAAGATGAAAAGTTGTGCTATTTGCAAGTTTTCGTCAATGGGCGTGTCCGTGGCGTGGCGTCAAAGATCAACTCTTCGCCATGACACGGAAGTTGTCGTAACTTCAGTGTACATGCTCACATCTGCACCAAACTGTACATGTAGGATGAGAGTCCCGCCCTGAACACATGTACATGCTGACATTCACCCACAGTCATAGCGCCACCTGCTGGCAACAGGAAGTGACTTTTAACGAAGCAGCCCCCGCCGCACGTTTCACCTACGTGCATCTTGTCCAGACGCACAAAAAAGCCTCTTGGAGCGATGCCCTAAAATCAACAGGAAGTCGGCCATTTTGAATTTTACGTCAAATTTTGGATGATTTACACACTTCGTACTTTAACGAACTCCTCCTAGGGATTTAGTCCGACCGACCTCAAATTTCTGCTGTGCCTTCTAAAGGCATTGAAGATGAAAAGTTGTGCTATTTGCAAGTTTTCGTCAATGGGCGTGTCCGTGGCGTGGCGTCAAAGATCAACTCTTCGCCATGACACGGAAGTTGTCGTAACTTCAGTGTACATGCTCACATCTGCACCAAACTGTACATGTAGGATGAGAGTCCCGCCCTGAACACATGTACATGCTGACATTCACCCACAGTCATAGCGCCACCTGCTGGCAACAGGAAGTGACTTTTAACGAAGCAGCCCCCGCCGCACGTTTCACCTACGTGCACGAATTTTCTGTGGTACGTGTATCTTGTCCAGACGCACAAAAAAGCCTCTTGGAGCGATGCCCTAAAATCAACAGGAAGTCGGCCATTTTGAATTTTACGTCAAATTTTGGATGATTTACACACTTCGTACTTTAACGAACTCCTCCTAGGGATTTAGTCCGACCGACTTCAAATTTCTGCTGTGCCTTCTAAAGCATTGAAGATGAAAAGTTGTGCTATTTGCGAGTTTTCGTCAATGGGTGTGTCCGTGGCGTGGCGTCAGAGATCAAGTCTTCGCCATGACACAGGAAGTTGTTGTAACTTCAGTGTACATGCTCACATCTAACCAAACTTTACGTGCTTGATAACTCTCCCACCCCGTTATGGAGGACCGATCCTGACACAGCCAGAAATAAATACAGAAATAAATAAATGCTCAATAAATAAATAAGCATCCAATTAAATACACAAAAAAATAAAGCAAATAAATAAATGTAGGTAGTAATTAAATTATACAAGGAGACATAAATGTTTATATTTTAATTAGTGCCTTTACTTATTCACCTTTGTTATAATTACCTTATTGTGTGTTTTAATATTTTTGTCTGTTTTATTCTTCCTTTGTATTTATTTACCTTATTTATTTTCACCCATGGTATTTATTTCTGCCTGTCTTTTTTAAATTTTTGTATGCATTTCTGCCTCATTATGCAAATGAGGAGGGGCTGTGTCTCAAGGGGTCATCTTCTCTGCTATTGGTGGACCAGTCAGACAGGAGAGCTCCTACTCTGCCTGCAGACATCAACGATCTTGCCCCTCACACAGTCAGATGGCTTCCTTCAGTGCGCTGAGGTGTTTAACAACTCTGAAGACAATACTACCAGCAATGTCTTCCTTCTCTTTTCACGTAGACGCTCCGACAGACAGTGCTTTCAGTTTGCTGCATGCATGGACACAGAACTGCGGTATAGGGAGAAGCACACGGTCAGCTGGCTGCAGCTAAATCAATTCTGTATGGTAAATTCAGTTTTAACGGAGCAGAGCGAGCTGACAGGCAGAGTTAGAGACTTTTTCTGTCCGTTTCTCTCTTTACAAAGACGCATGTTGCAGTCAGAGTCTTCTCTGAGATGCGAGCACGACATACAACACAATTTATCAAATTACACAACGGATATACAGTATGAAAATAAGATTGATTGGATTATACTCACAGGAAGTATAAAACCTCTTACATGCGTCTATTAAAAGTAAAGTAACACAAAAATGTCAGGGAAATTAATTAGATTTAAGTACTGCAGTTGTACATTTGAAATACCTTCCTACCTTTCTGATAGGAAGCCTTCTTGAGGTGGTATAAAACATTTCTTCTTATATTCTGATTTGAGTTGTGGACAACTATGACCACATGAATTAAAAAAACATTTCACTGCCCAAGTCAGCTATAACACAAGTCTTGTTCATCAGACTACATGCTGTGGACAGATTTTGTCCCAGGATTTATTATGCATTTCTTCTTCTTCGTTGCATGATTTAGAATAATAAGGTGAGAAATGGGTCTATTCTGATTCATCCTGCACTGCAGCAGCTAATAAAGTCCATTTAATCCCAAAAACGCTTTTCTTTTAGGCAGGCTGGAGCAGAAAACAACTCACCTTTCTCAAGTTGTACAGTAATGTCACATGTGTATGAAGGTGGATCAAACCAGCTAATCTTAAATGTCAAAGTAGAGAGGAGCCTAGTAGGCCTATTTATTTTCATTCATTATACAATATGAATAAGCTATGCAGACAGTTGTAAAGAAAGAACATCTTTTTCTTCTGTTCTCTACTTGTTATAGTTACACAGTATTAGGGGTGTGGGCTGTATTAAAAGTATCCACTGTTCTCCCATGCTCTAACACACAGTAACGATGAAATGTGTGCTGTTCTCACATTCTTCCTCTGTATGTACACATAAACAACAAGGCAGGGAAATATAAAAGGAATTTATTTTATTGTTTGGGTACATTATTGTTCAGTGTACATGGTCACATCTGAAACAAACTTTACGTGCTTGATAACTCTCCCACCCCGCAGACATCTACACGCCAATACCGATTTATATTCATAGCGGCAAGTGCTATGTAGCTCCACATAGGGGACACAGGAAGTGACATATAGCACATTCATGCGGCGTCGGAACCGCGTAGCAAATTCACAGCCGCACCGGCAGAGCTCCAGAATATGCAACTCGGCGGCTCACACGCGGACGCGCTTATAAGTGCGAGGGCCCGCCCAACGCTGCTTGCAGCTTTAATTAGGGCCCGAGCACGACCGTGTGAGGTCCCTATTGAATTTGCTCGGATTATTATTTTTTTTTTTTTTTTTTTTCTGCAAAGTAGGCCCAAATGACATGGCCTAAACATTCTCGAAAACTCACCAAAATTTGCAAACATGTCAGAACCGGTGAAAAATTTCGTATTCTACAAGTTTCGCACATGGGCGTTGCAAAATGACTCGCTAGCGCCACCTAGAAAATTGGAAAAAATTAGCCCCTCGTTCACGTTCAACCTACATGTACGAAATTTTCTGGGGACATGTATCATATCAAGACGCACAAAAAAGCCTCAAGAACCCATAGCCTAAAGTCAACAGGAAGTCGGCCATTTTGAATTTTACGGCCATTTTTGGATGATTTACACACTTCGTACTTTAACGAACTCCTCCTAGGGATTTAGTCAGATCGACGTCAAATTTCTGCTGCGCCTTCTAAAGGCATTGACGATGAAAAGTTGTGCTATTTGCGCGTTTTCGTCAATGGGCGTGTCCGTGGCGTCGATGATTCGCTATGAAACAGGAAGTTGTTGTAACTTCAGTGTACATGCTCACATCTGGACCAAAGTGTACATGTAGGATGAGAGTCCCGCCCTGAACACATGTACAAGCCGACATTCACCCACAGTCATAGCGCCACCTGCTGGCAATAGAAAGTGACCTTTAACGAAGCAGCCCCCGCCGCATGTTTCACCTACGTGCACGAAATTTCTGTGGTACGTGTATCTTGTCCAGACGCACAAAAAAGTCTCTTGGAGCCATAGCCTAAACCCAACAGGAAGTCGGCCATTTTGAATTTTACGTCAAATTTTGGATGATTTACACACTTCGTACTTTAACGAACTCCTCCTAGGGATTTAGTCCGACCGACCTCAAATTTCTGCTGTGCCTTCTAAAGGCATTGAAGATGAAAAGTTGTGCTATTTGCAAGTTTTCGTCAATGGGCGTGTCCGTGGCGTGGCGTCAAAGATCAACTCTTCGCCATGACACTGAAGTTGTCGTAGCTTCAGTGTACATGCTCACATCTGGACCAAACTGTACATGTAGGATGAGAGTCCCGCCCTGAACACATGTACATGCTGATATTCACCCACAGTCATAGCGCCACCTGCTGGCAACAGGAAGTGACTTTTAATGAAGCAGCCCCCGCCGCACGTTTCACCTACGTGCACGAATTTTCTGTGGTACGTGTATCTTGTCCAGACGCACAAAAAAGCCTCTTGGAGCCATAGCCTAAACCCAACAGGAAGTCAGCCATTTTGAATTTTACGTCAAATTTTGGATGATTTACACACTTCGTACTTTAACGAACTCCTCCTAGGGATTTAGTCCGACCGACCTCAAATTTCTGCTGTGCCTTCTAAAGGCATTGAAGATGAAAAGTTGTGCTATTTGCAAGTTTTCGTCAATGGGCGTGTCCGTGGCGTGGCGTCAAAGATCAACTCTTCGCCATGACACGGAAGTTGTCGTAGCTTCAGTGTACATGCTCACATCTGGACCAAACTGTACATGTAGGATGAGAGTCCCGCCCTGAACACATGTACATGCTGATATTCACCCACAGTCATAGCGCCACCTGCTGGCAACAGGAAGTGACTTTTAACGAAGCAGCCCCCGCCGCACGTTTCACCTACGTGCACGAATTTTCTGTGGTACGTGTATCTTGTCCAGACGCACAAAAAAGTCTCTTGGAGCCATAGCCTAAACCCAACAGGAAGTCAGCCATTTTGAATTTTACGTCAAATTTTGGATGATTTACACACTTCGTACTTTAACGAACTCCTCCTAGGGATTAAGTCCGACCGACCTCAAATTTCTGCTGTGCCTTCTAAAGGCATTGAAGATGAAAAGTTGTGCTATTTGCAAGTTTTCGTCAATGGGCGTGTCCGTGGCGTGGCGTCAAAGATCAGCTCTTCGCCATGACACGGAAGTTGTCGTAACTTCAGTGTACATGCTCACATCTGCACCAAACTGTACATGTAGGATGAGAGTCCCGCCCTGAACACATGTACATGCTGACATTCACCCACAGTCATAGCGCCACCTGCTGGCAAAAGGAAGTGACTTTTAACGAAGCAGCCCCCGCCGCACGTTTCACCTACGTGCACGAATTTTCTGTGGTACGTGTATCTTGTCCAGACGCACAAAAAAGCCTCTCGGAGCGATGCCCTAAAATCAACAGGAAGTCGGCCATTTTGAATTTTACGTCAAATTTTGGATGATTTACACACTTCGTACTTTAACGAACTCCTCCTAGGGATTTAGTCCGACCGACTTCAAATTTGTGCTGTGCCTTCTAAAGGCATAGAAGATGAAAAGTTGTGCTATTTGCGAGTTTTCGTCAATGGGTGTGTCCGTGGCGTGGGGTCAGAGATCAAGTCTTCGCCATGACACAGGAAGTTGTTGTAACTTACGTGTACATGCTCACATCTGAACCAAACTTTACGTGCGTGATAACTCAAGGGGTCATCTTCTCTGCTATTGGTGGACCAGTCAGACAGGAGAGCTCTTACTCTGCCTGCAGACATCAACGATCTTGCCCCTCACACAGTCAGATGGCTTCCTTCAGTGCACTGAGGTGTTTAACAACTCTGAAGACAATACTACCAGCAATGTCTTCCTTCTCTTTTCATGTAGACGCTCCGACAGACAGTGCTTTCAGTTTGCTGCATGCATGGACACAGAGAGAAGCACACGGTCAGCTGGCTGCAGCTAAATCTGGAGTGCACTCGTATTCAATTCTGTATGGTAAATTCAGTTTTTACAGAGCAGAGCGAGCTGACAGGCAGAGTTAGAGACTTTTTCTTTCCGTTTCTCTCTTTACAAAGACGCATGTTGCAGTCAGAGTCTTCTCTGAGATGCGAGCACGACATACAACACAATTTATCAAATTACACATCGGATATACAGTATGAAAATAAGATTGATTGGATTATACTCACAGGAAGTATAAAACCTGTTACATGCGTCTATTAAAAGTAAAGTAACACAAAAATGTCAGGGAAATTACTTTACTTAGATTTAAGTACTGCAGTTGTACATTTGAAATACCTTCCTACCTTTCTGATAGGAAGCCTTCTTGAGGTGGTATAAAACATTTCTTCTTATATTCTGATTTGAGTTGTGGACAACTATGACCACATGAATTAAAAAAATTAAACATTTCACTGCCCAAGTCAGCTATAACACAAGTCTTGTTCATTAGACTACATGCTGTACAGTATTTGTGGACAGATTTTGTCCCAGGATTTATTATGCATTTCTTCTTCTTCGTTGCATGGTTTAGAATAATAAGGTGAGAAATGGGTCTATTCTGAGTTCATCCTGCACTGCAGCAGCTAAAAAAGTCCATTTAATCCTAAAAACGCTTTTCTTTTAGGCAGGCTGGAGCAGAAACACAGTATCGATGAAATGTGTGCTGTTCTCACATTCTTCCTCTGTATGTACACATAAACAACAAGGCAGGGAAATATAAAAGGAATTTATTTTATTGTTTGGGTACATTATTGTTCAGTGTACATGCTCACATCTGAAACAAACTTTACGTGCTTGATAACTCTCCCACCCCGCAGACATCTACACGCCAATACCGATTTATATTCATAGCGGCAAGTGATATGTAGCTCCACATAGGGGACACAGGAAGTGACATATAACACCTTCATGCGGCGTCGGAACCGCGTAGCAAATTCACAGCCGCACCGGCAGAGCTCCAGAATATGCAACTCGGCCGGCTCACGTGCGGACGCGCTACAAGTGCGAGGGCCCGCCCAACGCTGCTTGCAGCTTTAATTTTGTGTTGAATCCTGACATGTTTGTGCATGTGTGTGCTTTGAACATGTAGTTTCTATATTTTGACTGCCTGAATTTTTTCATAGAGTTCGACACAGCTTGCTCCAGCGGCACAACACTTTTGGTTCTCAAAATTAATATACAAATACAAAAATGGCTTTGTGTTTGTCACATGTTCGTGTTTCAAAGACACAAAACGTATTTAGTCTGCAGCTTTGATGGCTTCTTTGATTGTATAAAGCAATTATGCTAAATGTCAGATTGTATCAAATCTCCGCAATACGCACATTTACCTCTTTGGCATTTATGTCCCACCGCATTTGTTGTGTGACTTACTGAATACAGACGACCAAAGTTGTTGCAATATTTTGTACGATCATATGGTTTAACTCTTTTGTTTGGATTTCACTGGAGGATTCAGAGGCGGACACTCGATCTGGTTTATTTTCAACAGTGCAGGAAAGGGAACGGATGGTTTGGGGTTAAGCGGAGGCTTCCAGACAGAGCGGGGCTTTGCCATGGCGTCCTTCTGTTCTGTACAGGGCGGAGTGGCTTGGCGGGCGGGCAGCATCTCAGGGCTTAGGTGGGGACATTAAGCAAGGATTACAAAAACACTCAATAATGCTGAGATGCAAAGAATTTGCCAGCGCAATTGTACCACAGGAGGTAAACTGGTGAAGAGCAGAAGGTGAACCGGAGTATTTGACTGCACGGGTTGATTACTGGATGAGCCGCAGCAGGTGGTCAGAAACCAGGATCGGACACGCCCACACACATAGTACATGACAAACAAAACTGATGGGGACAGCAGGGAAGGGAACTGTTGCTTGCTGAAAGGAGTATATTACAAAGATATTTGCATGGTCGTCGGCGTCACCAGGTCATTTTTCCGGGGCTTTAGACGGGGATGTAGCCCTGAATGTAAACAACAACAATATCAAAAATGTTGAATACTGTTTTAAGAGCCTGGAAACCTTATTTTGGTGGAAAGACTGATTTGGGGGATGCTAACTGTAGCACATTGTTTTTGTCTGAGTATGTAAAATCATTTCCAGGATCACACGTTATGTTTTCAGAAATATTTACATCATTGCAGACTGTGTGGATACAGAGGACAACACTGACTCTGGTGAATGTGCACAACTGTGACAAGCCGTCCTTTCTAAACCATCTTGTGCTGAGGGAGGTGAGCTTAGTCATATGAGGTGATTTAGTTGTGTATTAGGTTTGTTAGACATTGTGAATGTGTTGTTGTTTGGTTCATTTGCAGAATTGTAAATAAAGTTTCAACAACTTGCCTGCTGATGTGGCTGCAGTTCGGCCTCACTTCACATCTACAGAGCACGTCCACACATCATCAGGAAGTGTTGTTATTTTATGTTTTACTAAATAATACGAGCAGGTAATCAAACAAATTCTGGAAACTGACAATAACATAAAAAGACACCACGGAAGATATTATATTAATAAGAAATTAAACTTCTCTCTCGAACTGTAAACATTGTTGTTTTATACACAGGTAACAATTTGCAGAGGCTAAGCAGCTACCTGCTCATCAGAACGGAGATAAACATTCATTCATTCATTCACACAGTGATGGCACAGCCACCAGGAGCAGTTTGGGGTGTCTTGTCCACGGACACTTCAACATGCAGACTGGGGGAAACTTCCGGTTAGTGGACGGCCCCTCTGCCCCCTGAGCCACAGCCGCCAGTAAAGAAAGGAAGACAAAAAAGGTGGTGGGACTGTTTAGAAATGGAGTCTGTATATCTAGAAAAAGCTCTCAAAGTTCTTACTTCATACCTTCTTTATTTTATTCTGTATTTGTTATTTTTGCTGATTAAACATTAATGCTAACATTATCTGATGTTTTATTCTTCCAGTAAATGATGACAGCTAAGAAATTCATGAAACATAATCAGCATCATTAAGTAGACAGATTTTAAAGGTATGATTAGATTTTTTTAAATCCTGATTTCCTTAGAAAGAGAAATAAGCTGCTGGAAAGCAGAAGAAAACATCAACAGGTGTGACATCAGTGTGGCCATTTAATGTCAGCAGGTCACATGCACATTTCTTAGTCAAATACATTTTGAGGAACGTGATGTTTGACGTTTCTAACATTAACTAACATTTACAATGTGTTATATTTCTGTGATCATCATTTCCATATTCACGTCACTCCTTTTCCTTAGAAGAGCAGCTGTAGATCATCAACAGCCTGCTGCTTGTTATCACTTCCCATATTTGAGGTTTGGATGCAGAGGACAAACATCGGCCACTGGTGTAGGAACTCATTCAGGTGGGTCTCTCAGCTTTTAAAGATGAATTTGATCAGATTACTTTTTTCTTCTATGTAGAGCGAACAGATAAATGAACATGCAAACTGTAACAAGCAGACAGCTTTGGACTGTAGGTGGACAGGATACTGAGGTTAAACCAGTTAGGTTTTATTTCCTTTGGGAATACCAGAAAGAAAGTATTTTAAATTAATTAAAATCAGTTAAAGAAGGAATGTTGAAAATGAGATGAGCATAATTATCCCTGCTGTTGTGTTTATTTCATGTTTATTAGTTATGTGTTCCTGGTCAAAATTTACCACCCCATTATAACTGAATGTGGATCCATTTTAATACATATATCATCACCTAATGATGTTATAGATCTTTTTTATCAGTTTAAGTTCTTGTGCACATTATGTTTTAAACTTCTATTTATGGCCCATATGGGCCTCATTGACCTGAGCTCATACAAGGTTTTGAGTAAAAAAGCATTATATACACACAAATATATAGGAGCAGTTTGTACAGCACATTATATGGGCTCATTATTCACACACACACACACACACACACACACACATTTATGATAACTGTTTTAAGCTAAATGTCTATTTTTGATGCATGTTATTATTTTTCTCTGCAAATTTGACAGTTGAAAAATTGTGTGACCTCAGTAAATCCAGTAAAAACATAATGAACCTCTGTTAACACGTCTCCTCTTATTACTTGTGCATTTCTCCTTAAAATGCATATACAATGAGGAGAGAGGCTCACCTTGCAAACACAAACGACTAGCAACTCCAGTCTGGAGCGTCTGTCTCTTAATTCCAGCGCATGTTTTGTGCTGTGGCTGTAAAACTGCTGCAGAAGCTGGCCCTGGCCCTTACTGAGCATTCAGACCAAATGCAGAACCTGCTCCGGAGCAGCAACCTACATTTGAGAAACAACATACAAGCATCAACAAAGCATCAATACAGCAAGAGATCTACAACTGACTAGTAAGGGCAGCAATAAATATTAGTAGTCAGGGACTGAGATTGCTTTGTATGTAGGGATGGCAGAGCCAGGCGGCGTTTGTTGGAGGAGCATAGTGGCTGAGAAGAAGCTTGTATTATGGAGTTTAGGTAGATGGGTGCAGACCCAGTAGTCACTCTCCGTATGCAGCATTTGAAATTAGAAATGGTGGTTGGGAAGGTTCCCAAAGCCAGAGAAGTATTTCTCACAAGTGGTGGAGGAGATTGGTAGGAAAAGGGTCCAGTGGGCTTGTAGTGGGATGGCTAAGGGTCAGGAGTTCTGATATCTCGCTCTCCGTGAGAGGAGTAAACGAGGAGAGTAAAGTGCCATTAACCTGGGAAGACAGAGTGAAAGCTTATTTTTCTCCTAGCAATGTCCAGTTTTGTATAAATATGAAGTAGCAGTCCCACAGAGCTCTGGGTGCACACTGAAACCAACAACTGATGATTAGAGAACAGACAGCTCCCCTCAGTCAGGAGCTGTTGGCCAGAACAGATTCTGCCTGGTCCTCTCCACGGCATGTGCGCTGCACAGCTGTAGGATGAATTCAGGTATATTGCGACAGTTTTTGTAATTCTATCTTGTGATCTCGTTCTTGTCATGAATTTAAAAAAGTAACCCAACATATTTCTGAATTCCTCAAGATGTCTGCTTTCTTTATGTGAAGAAATGAAGTGTGTACAATATTTTGACAAAGCTAGGTTCACCATTTTGTTGTAGTTGACACAAAACTCATTTTCACGAACATGTTTGGTAATTTAGGTCACAGATTTATTAGTGTATTCCCTTGCTATTAACCCTATTGACATATAAACTTATTTCTTAACATACAACCATATATAAAATAAAAAAATTAAATATATGTCTAAGGTTACTTGATATTATGTATTAGCCTATCATTTGTTGTGATAGCTTAATTTATTTTTACATCAACAAATGTCAACAGGCTAGACTATTGATTAAGAAGTTAAAATGATTAAAGACTCCAACATGTTGTCAAAATTGTTTATTTTATTTATTTATCTGTTTCTTGGTGGCATTCTATTCTGCAACAGAACAGACATCAGAATAAAGTGAGTAGCAAACGTCTGCATGCAGCAGCATTGCTTCTTGATTAGACTTTACATGTTGCAGCACTACCACATTAAACATAGTAAACATTTGCTTTATTGTTTACCATCGTCAGAAGATTGTTGGAATATGCTAATTTGACCAGATGATAAGGCCTTCTACAGACGATGTGGGGGATTAGCATCATTAGTATCTCACTCTATCCACCTAAAAGTTACCTGTAGGTTACATGTCTGTGGTTTTGTGTTGCCACACATATGAGGTCCCAAATCAGGTTATATGAATCCACACTAGTGATAAATTTAATTCTATAGTCCCATTTTACCTGAAACATGCTGTCCCAAATTACCACAACACGTTTGGTAATTTAAAAATTGTAAACACAATTTCCAAATAATATAGTTGTATTTTGGTACACTATTCATGTTTTGTATATCATTTAAATCTACAGTATCTTAGTCATCAAATGTTTTACTCTTATATCAAAATCAAGTTGAACCTTATGGCGTTTCTATTAACTGTTGTGTTTTGGGATCAACTTCCTGTTTGATGCAGACCACACACCCCCATGATGATACATAAATTAAGTCATGTGACTTTGTGACTTCAGTTATGAGCATTCATAGCAAGGTCCTACCACCAATAACTCAGATTTAAACTTTTCAGGGGAGAAGTAAAATGCTGTTTTCTTATGCTGTCCTAAATTACCTGATGTCCCACGATACCTGAATTCAGCTTATTTAACTTAAATTAAAAGTATAGACTACATAACTTTACCTGATAAGCCTGCATTTAGTTTTGCGGGGATGCTCAGCAATGATATCAGCAGTCCATCAGTATGAATGATGACAACATTTCCACAGTCAGCTTCATGTAGGCAGAGAAAGAGGGAGAGAGAGAAAGGGGAGGAAAGAGGAGGAGAAATGGAGGCCAATAGAAAGGATAGAGACGAGACAGATCCTGTCATCTACTGAGACCATTTCCAATAAGACACCTAACTGTAGAGACCAGGAAGCACTGTTTGGACTCTGCTGTGGGAGAAGTGGCTGCTGGGAAATGTTTTGGTCAACTTGCTCTGGTTCACTGTGATGGCTTCAACACATGGAAATAAAATGTGTTTTATTAGTTTGGAGCTGGAAGTTGATGTCTGTCATTATTCTCCTTTAATCCCAGAAGCAAAGCAGATATTATTTTAGATGAACTGAGCTCATTCTAGCCGCCTCACTGTCTTCTTCCTAAATCTTTATTTGGACTGTTGTTTGGATGTTTAACACAGGGAGAGCATCTCAACATGTCTTTAGCACTTTTTGCTTCTCACAAACAGTTTAATTTAGTTGTTTACATATGTATGTTTACCCAAAGCTGTGTTTGTTTTTCTTTTTTGTTGTTTTTGTACAAACACAAACAACTCCATATTATTTGTTTCTTTATTTAATCTAAGTGTAATTTCTGCTGTTTTAGTGGTAGGCATGCTGCTGTTTAGGATGTGATTCAGAGCAGCTGTTTTGCAGCAGCTGCTGTGTGCTTGGCAATATGGATAAAATCTCAGCTAATAATGAGCTAAAGTTTAAAAAGGGGAAACATACAGCAGACTTTACTAACTTCTACTGAAACATGTTGGTCTGATCTGTTGTGACTGTCCCTGTCAGCTTCCTAGATGTTTACTGCACGCTCATTAGAATAAAATCAGTGAGGTGTTTTAGTGTTTGGACTGCTGCTATATTTTCTGTAAACCACCAGATGTCACTGTGCCGGCTGAGTTCAGGACCCAGAAGCATCAAATATTTCAGCAGAAACCAGAAGAAAGCCCAAAAGCTGCATGAAGCTCTGTTCAGCCCAATACTGACAATGGACATACTGACATACTAAATACTGACTGGACAATCAGAATACTAGTTCTGATTGTCCTGATGTAGTTTTATTCTAATGAGCGTGCAGTAAACATCTAGGAAGCTGACAGGGACAGTCACAACAGATCAGACCAACATGTTTCAGTAGAAGTTAGTAAAGTCTGCTGTATGTTTCCCCTTTTTAAACTTTAGCTTATTATTAGCTGAGATCCAACAAGAACAAGCAGATTTCCTAAAATGTCAGACTGTTTCTTTAAATACCTCGGCTTTCTGCAGGGGACACTTTGGAAACTAGCAAACTGCATTTTAGGAAGATAAACTGCTAAAAGCTTAAAGTAATGACTTGATAAGCTGATATGGATCCCAGATATGTAGATGCTTAAGTTTTAGTTTAGTTTTATTTTTACAAATTCCTCTTTTAGTGTCTGTTGGCAGTCACTGTCTGGCAGCTGAGATGCAGAATAGTTTTGCATTTTCTGATGATCTTTATGAAAAGTCCCAGGAGGACAGAGTTATGTAATCCAAGACAGGTCACAGTCAGTTAATGATTCAGTTAAATAAACATTCAGTGAAATGAAAACATAAATCAGTGTTTCTCAATCTCTTCTAAACATAATAACTTGTTGTGGTTAGTTTGTGTTTTGGGGGCCATTTCTGCCTTTATTGCAGGAGACAGTAGAGACATACAGGACATGAGGACAGAGGGAGACGGGGCTGATATGATTTATGTGTACATGATGATTATTTAGATTTTATTAGTCACCAATTCAGCTGCTATAATCGTAACTCAGCTGCTGACGTCAAATTATTAGCTGTAATATGAACCTGAGCATCCACTGAATTTAACACTAACCTGCCATATTTCATGTTGTTATATAGTAATAATAGTGCCCAATATGTAGTCTGCACGGGTCATTCCAACAGCATACTCCTGTGATGACAGTTGTTGACATTTCACATTTAGCCTAATGCAGGTTGTGAAGACAAGTAAACCAAGATTTCCCTCTTTGCACTACCTGTTCACTTTTGTGTCTGTATTTCTTATTTTATACAATTTTAGCAAGGTTCGAGTTTTAATCTGAGCTTCATGGGGGTCTCCAACATGGCCTACTAACTGAGGAATAAATAGGCCTAAATAGGGCTCAGATTATGGGTGTGACGACACAGTTAGGTCATGAGAACAAGACGAGAAGATATTTTAACAGTATTTTGAATAAATCTTCGATGCTGAAATATATCAGTTGGGGGTGGGGGGGTCTTATTTTTTGTTTTCTCATCGTTTCATTTGTTATTTAACATTTCGTTGCTGCAAGCTGTTTTTCAGACAACTAAATGACACCTAATGTCGATATTTTTTAAATGTCCCGCCCCCTCCAGGCAGTGATTGGTCATTTCACAAAAAGTGAACCTATTTCATCGCGCCCAGAGAACCTGATATGGAGTGGGCAGAGGAGATTACTGTAAAAATTCTATTAAAAAAAATCTGGTCCTCACTCATTTCTAAACCCTGGCTATGGCCCTGCTTGTAATTATTTTCTTATTTGAATAAATAAAAGTTAAATGTAACAAATGTTGAGGAATGATGATAGAAAGTGAAAGACAGCAGTTTGTGATTTGATATGATTGTGGGTAAACTATAGGGACACTGTGTTTGTGTGAACTTCACCTCACAGCTTTAGTGATGTCACTGAACAATGTTAGGTAGATATTAAAAACCTGCTCCCTTTAATAACCTGATCTCTCAAACAGGTTTCACTCTGAAGAATGGAAGATTACTACTTTAACAGCAGCTCACAGCCCCCCCCAACAACTGATACAACAACTGATAGAATATACCCCACCATCTTTGACATGTACGGTTTCCACACCCCCGACTCTCAGGACTACAGCGACATGATCTTCAACTACGAGAATGACAGCAATTTCACCTCCAACTACCAGAATCACAGCAGCATCATCTCCATCTACCAGAGTTACAGCTATACATTCATCATCAGTGTGGTGATATACATAATCTTTGCTCTTGGCCTCCCGTCAATCCTCATGGCCATCTATTCTCTTTATTCTATGGTATGTACATTCTGACAGAGTTATTTATTTCCTGTCTGTGTCGTGTGTCTGTCCTACAGTCTGTCTGTCTTTAAAGGATCTTGATCGGGTTTTCGGGTTAGGTCCTCTTGGGGTTTACAAGAATAATTAGCTCCATAATTAAAAATGTACATGAGGCTGATTGGACCCTAAACACATGTAGTTTACACGTGTGGCTCCATCCAGCCTTCTACACAACAGTAATACACTCACAAAGACACACAGAGCAAATGTTAACTATTTTGTTCTTTGTTGTTTTCTGCTTTTCCCTGATATCAGGAATTGTTCTTTTTAAAAATTTCCTTGTTAATTGACATTTTGGTAACATTGTCTTTAGTCCACTTATGCAGAGAGAGACAGATAGGTTTATAACAACTGTTACAGTTTTTTTCAATTGCTAACCTGCATTGTCAAAATTTCACACACAGTCAGTGAAACATAGGTGTATGTGGACCAAACTGAATAATTAGGGCCCAAGCTCGAAAGTGCAAGGGCACCAACGAAAATTTGCACACACCTCAGATCTGGTGGAAAATCCAATGTTCTGCACTGATAGGGTGGGGCGTGGCCAGGGGGCTCAATAGCACCCCCTAAACAAACAATAGGTTTTGGACAAAGTTTCTTTGATCTTCATGAGATGTTGTGTGATTAATGCTCTTATTACAAAGTCCACATATCAGCTTTTTTATGAGATTTCGCTCAACAGAAAGTCAGCCATTTTGCGCTTCCTGCATCATTTTAAAATTTTTAAACAGATATTGGAGGCCTTTAGGATGATCAAAGAGCCACGAAACTTCGCAGCCAGAGTCAAACTGGCAATGTTTCGATTTGATGTAATTTTTAAGACTGAGGGTGTCACGTTGGCTCTATAGCGCCCCCTAAAGCCTTTTTAGCCATGAAATGGCCAGGGATAGTCAATCCCTCACAAGACTTTAAACGCTCGTCAGAACAGTTGTTTTGTATTGGCTGATATGATTTGGGGGACCTACAAAATTTCCAAAAAGCAGCCCCTGCAGTATGTTGTCTCTAGCTATATGAAATGTGGGGGGCCGATGTATCATCTCTAGGCTTAAAAATAAGTCTCTGGAGCCATATCCTAAACCCAAAAGGAAGTTGGCCATTTTGAATTATTTACGAACTTTTACCCCGTTTCCACTCTCCTAGAGCTTTTACACTATCTACTTCAAATGTGGGTAGCACCATCTTTAGAGCCTTGTGATGTTAAATTGCAATGCTTTTTTTGATTGATCAAACGGTGCGTCAATGGCGTGCCGTTAAATTGATGTCACGCCATGTAGAAGGAAGTAGCATATAAATGGACTAGACATGGTCTGATATGTCCCAAAATTCACAAGTAAACCTCTTAGAGACTTACATGTCAATATCCAGTCATAGTGATAGCGCCACTTACGGCATCTGGAAAGTACGTATTAAAATTTATTTCTTATGCCTCTTTCATATTTTCACCCCACTTAGTACCTCAGCGGACCAAAATGTCCATAGTGAGGCTTTTATGCTCCTCATAACAGGTTGACCACATCCATCTTAAAGTTCTTGTCAAATGCTCTTGCCTTGGTGTCAGCTGGAGTGCGATGCAAGAGTCCCAGCTGTCGCTGCACCCGAGGCACGCATGGGGGCGAGGGCCCGCTCAACGCTGCTTGCAGCTTTAATTTTTCATTGCTTTCACACAAAATGCATTCAATGACTTTCTCCCAAAAATCCATGAACTCTTCTCTTTACTACTTCACCACCTGCAAAATACTATATATCAGCAGCACATTTTTCAAATGCTAACACACTGTCCAAAACTGTTAAAACACATTCAAAACAAAATGATTGCAAATATCCTGCATTTTTGAAGCAACTGGACAGATATATATATATATATATATATAGAAAATAGCTGAACATTTGCGTACATTTCATGTTTCTGTTTATGTGCATACAGAAATGTGTGTAATGTTTTTAATGTGGTTTTACTGTAAAACTGCACGCTGAGTGGAAAGCAGAATTGGTTCAAAGGGTTAGTACATCACTTACAGGCTGTGGTCATTGTGTCTCAGGTACCAGTGTTACTGTAACTGTATTGCATTACAGTACTGAAATTTCAGGAAATTCTTTCATAAGCTAATTACTGAAGATTATTGCAGGAAGAGCAAATTTCTGTGTTTCTGAGTCATTCTTGTTTTAAAAGATTTTTTCAATGTGTCAGTTTTTCAAAACATCTGTTTTAATGTTTTAAAAAGCTTTGATAAAATTTTATGGCCAGTGCCAAGTGTACAGACACCAGGGTCTTCACTTCCCCTCTAATGGTTTCATACCACAGTAGAAGACAATGAGAAAGAGCTCACACATAGTATAAATACGTGTATAATAAACAGCTTGTTAAACTCTGTGTTACTTGAACATTTTTCAGTGTGCTTCTAAGTTTCTTTGTGTGCTCCCTAAATTTTTTCATTTAGGAATCCGGATTTTTTGAATCTTTTAATGCAGCTTATTATCATGTTTGATGTTTAATCTGACAGGTGAAAAATTGTGTGACCTCAGTAAATCCAGTGAAAACATAATGAACCTTTGTTAACCTGTCTCTTATTTGTGTGATCCTCCCTAAAATGCATATACAATAAAAAGAGAGATTCTCACCTTGCAAACTCAAACAAATGAGTCTCAAACTCCAGTCTGGTGCATCTGTTTGATAAATCCAGCTCATGTGTTTGAGCCAGAACGCTTCATATCTGTTGCTGAAAAACTGCTGCAGAAGCTGCAGGAAATCTGGTCCTTAGTCTTGTTCCTGCAGTGATTGGCCAGTGGGTCATATCTGAGATTCCTGTTTGATGAAAAAGTCAGAAATGGCTCTGACTGCAGCTGCTGGGCAGAGCAAGATGACAGATTTGGGAGGAGGTGGACTTCACAACATGTTTCCAACTGCTTGTTGACTTTTACCAATGTTTTCCGGCAGGTGAGAAGTGATCATGTTGCTCCCATCTACGTCATCAACCTTCTCATTACCGACCTGATTCAGCTCTGCTACATGATCGTTCCTGTGGTTTCAAATGTGAATAGGACTATACGTATCATCAGTTCTATTTACCTCTCTGGTCTGGTTGCCAGTGTTTACTTCATGGTCTGCATCTCCCTGGAAAGGTATCTATCTGTCTATCCAGTATGTGTGGAGCTCCTTCTGTGTCTGAACATTATATTAGTTTATAACTCTGAAGCTCCTCAAAGATTTTGTGTCCATCTTGTATTACAGGTATTTGGTCATCGCCCACCCACTGTGGTACCGCTGCAGACGAACCATCAAGACCTCTGTGGTGGTCTGTGTCCTGGTCTGGGTCCTTTCTCTTGTATATGGTGTCCTTTACTATTTCATTGCTGCTTATGTGGTCAGGTACATAATCTTTGCCATTCTCCTCCTCCTTCCCTTCCCACTGTTCATATTCTTCCTGACTGGGACCCTCAAAGCCCTGTCTGCTTCCATCTCGGTCCCCTCTGATGAAAAACGACGAATTGTGGGAGTTTTGGTTCTGGTGCTGCTTATTTACACCCTGCTGTTCCTGCCCAGAATCATTTTGAACCTGGATGTAAACTCTAACGTGACCCTCGCCCACCTGTCTCTCATCTTTGTTAGGTTCAGTCCTCTTGCAGACTTGTTCCTGTATGTGTTCATGAGGAAAGGGACCATAGACAAGCTTTTGGCCTCTGTGTGTTGCTGCAGAATGGACAGCAATGATATCAGCAGTCCATCAGTATGAATGATGACAACATTTCCACAGTCAGCTTTCATGTAGGCAGAGAAAGAGGGAGAGAGAGAAAGGGGAGGAAACAGGAGGAGAAATGGAGGCCAATAGAAAGGATAGAGACAAGACAGATCCTGTCATCTACTGATAGAGAGTCATAGCTCTATTGAGCCATGTGTTCCGATAGCCCTTCTAATCTATGTCCTATTTATCAGATTGATCTCAGTTTGTACATGTTAACAATGAATCCTCCATGCACGCCAAAGCTAGTCATGATGGGAATTATTGGGTCACCTTACCTATATGAATAGTCTTGTGAAAGTTATTTTTATTATTATTAGTAGTAGTACTGTTAATGTGAGCTACAGTATAGAAATAAAATTTAACTGAATTGAAATTGAATTGATATGATTTCCAATAAGACACCTAACTGTAGAGACCAGGAAGCACTGTTTGGACTCTGCTGTGGGAGAAGTGGCTGCTGGGAAATGTTTTGGTCAACTTGCTCTGGTTCACTGTGATGGCTTCAACACATGGAAATAAAATGTGTTTTATTAGTTTGGAGCTGGAAGTTGATGTCTGTCATTATTCTCCTTTAATCCCAGAAGCAAAGCAGATATTATTTTAGATGAACTGAGCTCATTCTAGCCGCCTCGCTGTCTTCTTCCTAAATCTTTATTTGGACTGTTGTTTGGATGTTTAACACAGGGAGAGCATCTCAACACGTCTTTAGCACTTTTTACTTTTCTCATACACATTTTAATTTAGTTGTTTACTAGTATGTTTACCCAAAGCTGTGTTTGTTTTGTATTTTTGTTATTTTGTGTAAGTATAAGTACTTGTATAAGTAAGTAAATAAGAAAAAAACATGTGTAATTTCTGCTGTTTACCCAAAACTGTATTTGTTCATTGTTTTTGTTCTTTGTTGTGAGGATGAGAAATGTGAAGAAAAGGACACTGGAAGCAACTGGTTCTGGTTCTTGGGGGGCCTTCACAGATACTGTTTGACTGCCTTATAGTAAAATGATTCGCCTGTGCTTTAATTTTGATGGCTTGCCTTTTAAGACTGATGCTTGGTGCCTGCTTAGCTCAGTTTCCAAAAGTACAAAGTGAAAGTAAGAAAGATGTTTTGTTTGATATACTGTTTTATATTTTAATGTCTCTACAGTCTCTTGAGCGCTGACCTTTGCTCGGCCTTCGGAGACCTATGGTTGTACATGATCATATTTCAGATTAGACACTCATGTCCAGTAAAGAGGAAGTGAAAGTCTGCTCTTGCTGGCAACTCGACCCTTTAGAGAAATAAAAAATGTCTCCCTGATGACAGATGTGTTCATCTCGCTCACATGAAGGGAGGCGAGAAAGGAGGTGTGAAAATAAGAAGCGGGTCAAGAGTTTTCATCTTATAAATCAATACTATGAGTTTCTAATATTCATTAATACATTTTAAAACTTGTGTTTTGAGATAACATCCTCTACATGTATCCCCTGCTGATGTCTGAATAATTGTTTTGATCAGCAAAGAAGGCACTATTTGTTAATGTGTCAACAGACAAGAACCTTCATTTTGTGACTACAGGAGCAGGGGAGGCTTTCTTCTCTCCTTTTTAAAGTCATCAGAGAGGTGAGAAGGGTAGAATGAGTGTCGACATGAACTGATTTAATGTATTCTGCATTTGGAGTGATGAATTTAAAACTGATTTGTGCATGCACTTAAGATTATGTAAGAGATGTTCATTTATTTATTTAAGAAGTGTGGCCTACTATATTTGGCCTTTATGCGTTTGAACATTTAAAAGATTTTACTAAAATGAGTTATAGAGACCTGCATGATATGTTTTATTACCATATTTAGAGAAACATTTAAGAACTGAGGCAAAGGGGTGTTGCAACTACTGGACAGAAGACCATCTACCCATAAAAGGAAAAGTAATGTAAAAACCAATCAATGTGATGATCAAGTTCTGATAGCCAATGATTGTTTGAGAAAAGGGTGGGGTCCTCCCTGTCTATTTCTTTATTTAAGTTGCTGACCCTAGAGCTCTGTGTGAACTTTTTGGGGCTTGTTGAAAATAAATAAGTTTCTCTTTGGGCCTTAACAAAACTAGACTTTTCGTCTCATTTTTTGTCTTTGTTTTCTTCCCCCTCTTCTGGACTGGTAAGTTAGTATTTACTTACTTTAACATCCACACTGTCTGCATTAACACACCTCATTACAGATAAACCAGCAAACTGGCCCTTTAAGAAGCTCATTCCAGGTTATCTGTTCAGTTCCCTGCTCTCTGGAACACACACTACATGTCAGAGAACACAGATATGCGAGAGATTCTGAATGTGCAGAAAGTTTTAAACATGAGCAGAAAACCTGCTAAAACACAGGATTTATTAAAGTCCAGGAATTCATTAACTTCCCCGTGCAAAAGATACAAAAGAGGATGGAAGACTGAGTCATGCTGCATGTGTGCTGACTCAGGAGGGATTTTATTAAATTAGAAAAGTTGATCTACAGGAGAAATGTTGGCTATTTAAAAGCAATAGTTAGAGAATGTCTGAAAGCCTCATTACATTCTATACAATTTATTTATTTTGAATTGTCACCTGCTGCCTGAATTTTGTGTTCCCCTTTACATAAATGAAGACTTTTCCACAATAAATTGAGGCAAACATTTTCACCAGAATGCAGGAAATGAAGTCCTCAATGCTTACAATTTTCTGGGGGAGGACCCCCAGACCCTCCTCTTCATTTGAGTCATCTCCACCATTGAAACTTAACCAGTGCTCTTGTATTTCAAGAAATCTACCCCACACTGCAAGAAAATAGTTCATAGAGGGACATAGTTTTTAGTCTCCCAATTTAGGCTAAGATGTTGAGGTTGACAAGTATGTGGATCACAGTTATTCATCATTGACCATGATTTCTGACTTGGCTTTTCATCTATACATGCTAAAATTGTGAGTTTGGCAGCTGAACGTTTAAAACAATTCTTGAGGTTAGGGGAGCGATGACCCCAACCCCTGAGGTGGACTTTTTGGGGTTGGGCATGGGGGCTAAAATCCACTGTATGTTTCCCCTTTTTAAACTTCATTATAAGCTGAGATCCACCAAGAACAAGCAGATTTCCCAAACTGTCAGACTAGACGAGGTGACAAATTGATTACATAATTTCTTTTACAAATTTGGTGTACCTAAAAGACTGCCAACAGACCAGGGCTCAGAGTTTTGCAACCAGGTACAGTAATGATGCTGTATGTGTCCCCAGTGTGTAATAAGGCCTGCAGCTGTGCTGACTATTTCATGTTTCTCTAATCATTCTGAAGGTCGACTATGGACTGTGTGAGAAACAGCTGGCAACCGAGTACAGCCCGTACTTTCTGATGTTTGGGAGGGAAGCGAGGTATCTCAGAGGTGCCAAAAGAGTACGAAGTAAGAGTATGCATGTATGTTCACTAGTTATGTCCTACATTTAACTGTGATTTGTGGCAGGTCACAGAGGATAAAGTCAGCAGCCTACTGTGCAAGGAGATGAGTCTGCAGAAGATTGAGTCTGTACACGCAGAAGTCATGGCCAATATTAAGAAAAGCCAGGACAAGGTCCGCAAAAGAAAGCAGGAGAGGGGCCATGAGGACAACTTCAAAGTGGGGGTCAAAAATGACAGTCAGGGGCAGCGATAAAGGGGGCAAGCTGGAGACAGATATGCTCGGGCCGTTACAAATCACTGAACTCCAGGGGAAAAGTGCTGACCTTGGGGGGGGATTTAAGATCAACATTGACCACTTGACACATTATGTCCAGCCAGGGGAGAGGATCCCTGCCAAACTGATGACATTTTTGGATCTTTCTCTGGCTGGTCCATCACAACATCCACTAAAGCAGCACACACACATATTCCACAGTTGGGGAGAGATCCACAAGCCAAAACGCAGCAGCTTCATTGGATGCAGACATGTGTGAGTAAACGTGCACAAAGTACACCCTAAATGATGCATTTCACAAGTAACTGACTGTCATTGATTCACAGTAATCAGAGACATATGGGCAGGAGGCCGCAAGGAGAGGAGATGGTCCGAGGCTGGGCCATACAAAGTCCATGGATAGAAACAGTGGATAACAGGTGACTCTTGTTCTCATAGGTTATTAATGCATACCCATTTATTGTGGGACAAAAACAGGGGCTAGGATAATTAATGCCTATACTACGACTGAGGGGCTCCCAGAAATGTTATAGAAGGGTTGTGTTCCCCTTTATATAAATAAAGACTTTCCACCAATTGGTGCAGAAAATGTCTCCAGAATGCAGGAAATTATGTGTTTAATTCTTAAAATCTTCTGGGGGAGGACCCACAGACCCCCCAATCGTAAATTTTCATCAATGAATATTTTTCCTTTAAATAGTATTAAAATATCTTCTAGTCTTGTTCTCGAGACCCCAATATTCTGCATTGTCACGTCTCAAGGGCTGTGTTTTGTCACAAGTCTAACCTTTTTTTATTTTTTATTTTTCACCTTTATTTATACAGAGAATCAGACTGAGACCAGGGTCCCTTTTACAACTGAGCCCTGTGTACAGCAAACAGATATTATAATAAGAAATATTCATAACAGATATAAAAATATTAAAAAAAAACAGACAATTTACATGTACAAAATACATTTGTGAGGAAAGTGTTCATTCCACATTGCTTTAAATCGTCCTGTTGAAATCAGGACAGCTAGTTTAAACTTTTCCTGTAATTTTTTCCAAGAATTCGCAGCATTGTATTCAAAGACAATTTTCCCTAGCTCACAATGGGCTCTGGGAATTTCTAAGACTAACAATCTTTGGAACGTGTCTGATAACTACCGGCTTTCCAATTTATTTTAGTGGTCAGATAGCTGGGAAGTTTATGCGTTATAGCCTTATAGACGAGTAATAACCAGTGACTGGTTCTCCTGGCGACCAGAGAATCCCACCCCACTAGCGAGTATAGAAGACAATGGTGTGTGTTGTAATTGACACCCATAATAAACCGCAAGACAGCATGATAAACTGCATCAAGAGGTTTAAGTCAAGTACTGACATGAAAGTAGCTTCTGCAATGTCCATTCTATGCTGATAAGACAGACAAGATTTATTTCTGTAGAATAAACCAATCTTCACTCTTAACTTCCTCAGCGAAACAGTAAGATGTCGCCGCTGGCTACCTTAGAGTAGTTGTGTTCTGGAGTACTCTGAACAGTATGCAAATCCCCGCTGCGAGCACCTGTTGAGGATTGGTTCCCCTGGACCTGGAACCACCCACTTCCTGGTTGCTGTTTGCTGGCATCTGATTGGTGTGGCCGAAGATCCAACCAGGACCAGCTGGCCTACTAATAGTTTGTGTTTCTGCAGTTCTAGGCGACTGTAAGCCGGTGATCAGTTTGCCTTGTTGTTGATTGTGCACCCTTGTGAATTTCTTGAGTGTTGAATTTACCTGTTTCTGTCGGTTGCCTGCTTACGTGACTCCTGTCAGTTAGAAACCTTGTGAACTACAGAGTTTAGGGTGGAACATTGTCTGTTTGGTTACCCTACATTCTTGTAAAGCATGTAGGTACTGACCTCCTTTTGTTCAGTGTTTTTTTTGAGTAGAGAGCTGTCTTTGGACAATACCTCCTTTTGGTTCTGTGTCAGTACCTACATACCCTCCTTTTGTTGTGTTTTTTCTGAGACAATCATTTAATTAAACAATTGACTCAAAACTTAATTCAGTTGTCCTTACCACCTTCATCTATCCCAAATACCTTGTTACTGCCCTACCCTAACGAGCTGGGTTGTAACATCATCCAGCCAAATATGCAGGAACACGTTCTATACCAGTAACATCCAGTGTACTAATTTTAAACTCATCCAAATGTTTTCTGGAGATGGAAGAGTAAATATTTAGTTTTACTTGAATTCAGTACCAGCTTCAGATCAATAAGAGATTTTTGTAGAATTAAAAAGTCGGAAGAAGAGCAAGTGCTTGAGCATAGGATGGGGCAGTAGCATAAATCAATGGCATCCGCATAAAAATGATATTTACAATTTCTCACAGTGTTACAGATCATTTATGTAGAGAGTAAACAACAAGGGACCTAATATTGAACCTTGAGGACTTCCTTTTTGAACACGAAGGATATCTGATTTGCACCATCCATTACAATGACCTGTGTTCTATCACTCAGATGATGTTTAAGCCATGTGCTAGTGTTACCTGTCAGACCCATTGAGGACAATTTTCTCAGCAAAATTGAATGATCAACTGTATCAAAGGCTTTTGACAAGTCAATAAAGAGATAAGACAGTAAGATTTTTCATCAATTGCTTTTACAACATCTTTAATAAGTATTGCTGTAATAGTGATGTGCCCAGTTCTGAAGCCCGATTGATATTTAATGAGAATATCCCTTTCAGCTAAAAAAGTACGCAGCTGTAAATTTACTAAAGACTCCAACATGTTAGCCAAACAAGATAATTTAGAAATTGGTCTATAGTTCTCAACAACACTTGTGTCTCCATCTTTTGTGAAGAGGCAGCACATGGGCCACTTTCCAAACTCTGGGAATAATACCCAATGTTAATGTAAGGTTTAAAAATATGTCACAGCTTCCTCCCCCCCCCCCGACACTTGTTTTGTATTTATGGCACACAGAGTATGTAGTACTTCATTTACAGTGAAAGGTTTTAGTGCAAAATCTTGAGTATCAAGACAACAGCTTTATCATCATCACTTACTCTTTTTGGTTTCACTAGAAGTAACCGTAGAGTTTCTTTCAAATAAAGAACCAGCTGCAATGAAATGCAAATTTTTTTCAATTTAAAGCTTCTTCTTGGGGCTCCATCTGAAGCAGAGCACATTAAGAGATGGTTCCCCACTCAGAGTTTTAACTCCCCTGGTTTCCTGCTGTCTTTCTGCCACCGGCTGACAACGTTCCAGAGCACATGAAGAGATGGCTCACCTGCCCTGAGTCTGGACTCCCACCTTCCATCGTCCTCTTTCCTCCATCCATTCATCCACAACCCTGATCCCTCACCTTTTCACTCCCTCATTCATCACCTCATCTCTTCATCCAAACATTCTGCAGTAGTGTGCCGCTTGTGAATGTGTGTAACTGTGTGAATGTCAACAGCGTGCAGAAGTAAACATTGCTCTTTGTAAAACTACTGAGGTCTGAACACACTAATTGTTAAGTTTTACACCTAAACATCTACCAAAATGAATGTAATGTAGCAGCTAAATAAATGCAGAATATCCATCCATCGTCATCCGCTTATCCTGCGTACAGGGTCGCGGGGGGGCTGGAGCCAATCCCAGCTGACATTGGGCAAAAGGTTTGGTACAACCTGGACAAGTAGCCAGTCCATCGCAGGGCTAAATGTAGAATAATATTTCTAAATGTATTCATTTATTGTAAGTAGCTAAAGTAGACTCAGTGACCCAGATGTCACTTGGTGAATCAAAGTAGTGTGGGCTGAATAGAGCTTCATGCAGTTTTTGGGCTGAGAAAAGATTTGAAGCTTCTGGGCACTGAACTCATCCGGCACAGTGACATCTGGTGGTTCACAAAAAATATAGCAGCAGTCCAAGCTGCAACACTAAAACACCTCACTGATTTAATGCTGTCGTTTTTATACCATGAGTGCGCCGTAAAAGTCTAGGAGGCCATGTATTCTTTGAATTACTACAGTAATGTTGTTGTATTTTGAAAAATAAATCACAAGTGTCTGTGGTAGTGACCACACTCTCAACCCAAAGACTTATTTACAATGTCAAAAGCAAGCTGCTGAGAAGTTACAAAAGCATGAGCATGAATAAAGATATTCATATAAGCAGACTTCCAGTTAGGACTGTGTGTCAGTGTATAAGGTTTTTTTATCCATCAGGTTAGCCAAAAGCTTTTCAGTAAAGTGTGCAGAGTTGATGAAATCCTCTCCCAGTGATGCCTGAACAGTCAGAGATCCAGCATGAAATATAAGATGTTAGTTTGGAAGGGATCAGTGGACCAACCAAACGGGTATTTCTGTCTGAGGAGAAGGAAATTCCATCTGAGAGCTCTGAATGGAGCTGAAATGATTCAATAATTAACTTTTTATTTTCTATTATCATGTATGAATGGATAAATTATAATTAATTTAATTTATCATCATAACTGTGTAAACTGTGCAGCTTATCAAGTCATTACTTTAAGCTTTTAGCAGTTTATCTTCCTAAAATGCAGTTTGCTAGTTTCCAAAGTGTCCCCTGCAGAAAGCCAAAGTATTTAAAGAAACAGTCTGACAGTTTGGGAAATCTGCTTGTTCTTGTTGGATCTCAGCTAATAATGAGCTAAAGTTTAAAAAGGGGAAACATACAGCAGACTTTACTAACTTCTACTGAAACATGTTGGTCTGATCTGTTGCGACTGTCCCTGTCACACTTTATCATTTCAGCCCCAAATTATTATCTAAAAAAGTCTGCAAACTTTAAGAGTTGTGAGGAAACCTCACTTGGTCAGAAAGTGCAGGATGCCTCCCTGCTAACAGCAGGTTGGGCTTTATGTTCATATAGACAATAGAGATTTGTCAACCAGCAGAGATTTTGTTAAACCTTCATTTGTCAACTTTTAATTCACTGAGTTGGTCAAAGACAAACATTCACAGTTTGGTCTACAAACTGATTTTTATTGGATTTCCAGAAAATGTACAATTTCATATAAACTGACATAAACTGTGGTTTAAGATTTTATCCATATTGCCAAAAACACAACAGCTGCTGCAAAACAGCTGCTCTGAATCACATCCTAAACAGCAGCATGCCTACCACTAAAACAGCAGAAATTACACTTAGATTAAATAAAGAAACAAATAATATGGAGTTGTTTGTGTTTGTACAAAAACAACAAAAACTACAAACAAACACAGTTTTGGTTAAACATACATAATAAACTAAATTAAAACATGTATGAGAAAAGTAAAAAGTGCTAAAGACGTGTTGAGATGCTCTCCCTGTGTTAAACATCCAAACAACAGTCCAAATAAAGATTTAGGAAGAAGACAGCGAGGCGGCTAGAATGAGCTCAGTTCATCTAAAATAATATCTGCTTTGCTTCTGGGATTAAAGGAGAATAATGACAGACATCAACTTCCAGCTCCAAACTAATAAAACACATTTTATTTCCATGTGTTGAAGCCATCACAGTGAACCAGAGCAAGTTGACCAAAACATTTCCCAGCAGCCAGTGACTTGTACTATGAAGCAAGGTAACTGGCATTTCCAGGTAACTTAAGGTGTAACTTCCTAAATAACTTGTACTACGGAAGGTGGATAGGTTTTAACCGAGATATGCGTTTGTGGCATTTAACGCTGCATCTCTAAACTGCTCCGAGCTACCCTAACTGCTCAAAGTGACCCTATATATGTGGGCTACACACCACATTTGTACTCAGTGTTACTGAGAACCTATTAATATACCATCCTTTGTCAACCCCTTATCATGCATACAGGGTCATGGGGGTGAAAGGCGGGGTACACCTTGGACAGGTTGCCAGTCCATCGCAGGGCTACACACACACATACAAACGACGACCCACACTCACACTTAAGGACAATTTAGAGACATCAATTAACCTAGCCTGCATGTCTTTTGATGGTGGGAGGAAGCCGGAGCACCCGAAGAGAACCTACGCAGCCCCGGGCTGAACATGCAAAACTCCGGACAGAAAGGCCCGGGACGACCAAGGTTCGAACCTACGACCTTCTTTCTGTGACAAGACAGTGCCAACCACCGTGCCGCCTCCTAATAGCATGCCGCTTGATAAAATATTTTTGATTTTATCCTGACTTGATCCACTGGGTTTGCAGCTAAAATTAAGTTATTCTTAACACAACAGCATTATGTTCATACAGCGAGCCCTTAATGAATTAATGGGCCAATTTCTGAGATGTAGCCCATCTGTATAGGCTAATTGAATTATCCTAAATATATACTGTATTTAGCTTGACTATTTTACATGTCCCAAAAATATGGAGCCATAGTGGGGGTTAAAAATCAGAGGCACGAATTCTTAGATCAAAATGGTAAATTTACCAGAACAAAACTTGGGAATTCCCTGAAATTAAAGTCACAAAAAAATACTAATCCCTCTGGCGTTTTCATCTGAATACGCCCAATTCACAGCAAAGTCTCAATGTATGATTATATGCTGATGCTGGCTGAAATCACGAGTATTTCCTCATTGCTAAATCTGACTGACAAAAATATAATTTTCCACCGCAATAGACCTACGTGTCAGGGGCGTCTGTAGTGGAATATTGCAGCAGTGTAAAATGAAGCGATGTGGTTCATTGACAGAAAACACTACGTTCAGACAGTTTCTCTCAAATGTATGACTATAACTTCAGAGAATATTCAAGTTTTGTACTTGTGGATTTGTGATTATTCCCTCCTGTTTCCTCCCTTTTCTCTCTCTCCCTCTTTCTCTGCCTACATGAAGCTGACTGTGGAAATGTTGTCATCATTCATACTGGTGGACTGCTGGTATCTTTGCTGTTCATTCTGCAGCAACACACAGAGGCCAAAAGCTTGTCTATGATCCCTTTCCTCATGATGACATACAGGACTAAGTCTGCAAGAGGACTGAATCTAACAATTATGCTAGCCAGAATGCTGAGGTTCACATCAAATACTTCCAGGGACGAAATGATCATGGGCAGGAACAGCAGGGTGTAAATAAGCAGCACCAGAACCAAAACTCCCACAATTCGTCGTTTTTCATCAGAGGGGACCGAGATGGAAGCAGACAGGGCTTTGAGGGTCCCAGCCAGGAAGAATATGAACAGTGGGAAGGGAAGGAGGAGGAGGACGGCGAAGATTATTATCAATTCAAAATCAATGAAATAGAAAAAGACGCAGACAGGAGAAATGGCCCAGACCAGGACACAGATCGCCACAGAGCTCTTGATGGTTCGTCTGAAGCGGTACCACAGTGGGTGGGCGATGACCAAATACCTGTAATACAAGATGGACACAAAGTCTTTGAGGAGCTTCAGAGTTATAAACTAATATAATGTTCAGACACAGAAGGAGCTCCACACATACTGGATAGACAGACAGATACCTTTCCAGGGCGATGCAGACCATGAAGTAAACACTGGTAAACAGAGCACAGTAGTAAATGTATAAGAAGATTCCAAAAATCTCATTATCAGGTTTTGCCATCTCAATGATCATGTAGCAGAACTGAAGGAGGTCGGTAATGAGAAGGTTGATGACGTAGATGGGAGCAACATGATCACTTCTCACCTGCAGGAAAACATTGGTAAAAGTCAACAAGCAGTTGGAAACATGTTGTGAAGTCCACCTCCTCCCAAATCTGTCATCTTGCTCTGCCCAGCAGCTGCAGTCAGAGCCATTTCTGACTTTTTCATCAAACAGAAATCTCAGATATGACCCACTGGCCAATCACTGCAGGAACAAGACTAAGGGCCAGATTTCCTGCAGCTTCTGCAGCAGTTCCCCTTCGAGGGAACTCGAACTGTGTCGGTGACGACACTATGGGAACGCCTCTGGGCGTGGCAGGGCTGAACTATGAATGAAACTACTCCAATCCTATTGGTGGTGCTAGAACGGTATCGTGTGACGGTGTAACCGGAGGGGTATATAAGCACGCCGGCACACAGGACACATTAGCCTTTTTTTATTCAGCAGGCACTCTGGCATGTTTGAAGACCAAGAAAGCTACAGCAAATCCGAAGAAGCTATTACCTGGAAGGAAGTCAGATGGCAGACCGAGAGATGGCTGGTGAACAATTCAGGCGATGTGTTTTTCCGTGCCCACGCTACATCACGGCTGGCGACACTCATATCCTGTGTGTTTCCTGTCTGGGGACGCCGCATGCCCAGGCAGCTCTCGAGGGGGGTGCTTGCGGCCATTGCAAGGCCCTGCCCCTGAGGGTGCTGAGGTCCCGTGCGGCTCTCTTTTAAAAAGACGGCCGTATGCACTCTCCCCGTGGCTCGCGCCCGGCGGTCGCTGAGGCGGCGCAGCGGCTTCGGTCATGGGGCGCCCTACGCTACATCTCCAAGGGCATCGGGACTGCCGAGGCTTTTTCCCGTTCCTCGTCTGCTGACTCTGCCTCCTCTCTTCCCCGTTTCACGGCTGAGTTTGGAGAGGAGTGCACAATCTGAGGAGCTAGACGTGCTTAGCATCATGGAGGATGACTTCCAGGAGCCGGGCCGACGTCATTAGACCAGCTATGAGAGGCGGGGCAGGAGCCGCGGGCTGGCAGTAACCTCTATGAGCTTTTCTGCAGCCCGAGCGCCACCTCCGCGTTCTTTCCTGATTTGCAGAATGAGTTATGTAAATCATGGAACAGACCAAAAAAAACAACAAAAAACCTGCTCTGCACGGCTGACTGTGTCCCCTCTGCTGGACTATAGCAGCGTGACAGAAACTAAGCAGCCCAGCTAAAGAGAACGGAACGATGCCTTGGGGGGAGGAAGCACTTGCGAGCTATTTCTTTATCCCACCCTTGCTTCGTTCCTCCAGATGTCGGCGCTCCCCACAAAGCTGTGTCGGACGAAACATCCGCTTTGGTGGGCAAGGCCTACATGGCAGCGGGTCGAGCTGGTGCAAGCCTGCACACTATGGCCATCTTGCAGGCGTACCTGGCCGATCTTCTCAAGACTATGACCTAGGGGGAGGTCCCTCTGAGGAGGACCTGACTGAGCTCCGTAGAGCTACGGACTTAAACGCTCCGTGTTACGTGTTAGCATTGGCTGCTCCATGGCAGCATTGGTGGCTACGGAGCGCCATCTGTGGCTCAACCTCTCGGGCATCCAGGGGAAGGAGAAGGCTTTTCTCCTGGATGTGCCCCTCTCTCCTACTGGCCTGTTTGGTGAGGCGGTGGATGCTGTCATCAGCAGGTTTCAGCATGCTGAAACGCAGGGAGAGGCGTTTGAGCAATATCTCCCCCGCCGGCCTGGGTCCAGGACGGCGACGGCTGAAGAGAGACGAGCTCAGCCCTCATCTAGCTCCTACCGCCGGAGCCAGAAGCGAAGCGTTGCTTCCCGTAGTCCCCCTCAACAACACCGGGACGCGAGGTGGCGCTCTCGCTCACAGCCCCCCAAGAGGCTGACCGAGGTCCCCTCCCTTGTGGTGGCTCAGGCAATAGGTGCTGTTTTCCCGCCGTCTTGGCGCTCGGGACACGCTAACCGCCAGCGAGCTCTCACCAGTCTGCCCGCCTCGAGGGGTTGCAGCTGGAAAACGATCGGGCTCACACACCATGGGTCACCGGCGAGTTTTCCCTGGCGGTCCTCCGCTTCAGGGTGCCACCGGGGACCTACGCATAACACCGGCCACCAGCCCCGAGGGGCTACTGGCCTGTTTGGTGAGGCAGTAGATGCTGTCGTCAGCAGGCGCTTTTTTTCCCGCCGTCTTGGCGCTCAGGACACACGGGCTGGTCGGCCCGAGTGTGGTTCTCGGACATAATATCGCTAAAAGCCTCGAGGGCCCGCCTGCTGTCTCAGGCTGAGGGCCAGGTGCCCCCGGCCCTGTGGAGACTGTGGGACTGAGTTCCGTACAGTACAGTCAAGACGCTGCTCAGCTCCAGAGCCCCGTCCACGAGAAGGACGATACGGCCTGAAGTGGAATGTGTTGCCACCTGGTGTAGAGAACGGGCAGTGGACCCAGTTACCTGCCTGGTGACTATGGTACTGGAGTTCCTCCAGGACCGTTTCTCTGCTGGCCTTTCCCCATCCACACTCAAGTTGTATGTGGCTGCCATGGCAGTGTTCCACGCCCCTCTGAGGGATGGGCCTCTGGGGAGGCTTCCACTGGTCGTGCCTGGAGATTGCCCCGGGGAGGGTCAGAGCCATCCTGCACTCCTGTCCGGGCTATGTCCCTAAGGTTCCAGGTTGGCAGGGTCTACGGTGCTGCAGGCGTTTCATCCCCCACCTCATGTGACGGCGGAGGACGGGAGACTTCATCTGCTCTACCCGGTCAGAGCACTGAGTATTTACACTCTGAGGTCCTCCCGGTGGAGGAAAGCAGACCAGTTGCTGGTGTGTTTCGGGTTTTGGCTCCCCGCTTCTAAACACACGATCAGCAACTGGATTGTTCAGACTATTTCCCTGGCCTATCAGGGGCGTGGGTTACCTTCACCTATGGCCGTAAGGGCGCACTCTACTCGAGGGGTGGCGGCCTCTAGGGCCCTCCTCGTAGGGGCTTCGCTCCAGGATTTGTGTGAGGCAGCTGGCTGGGCCACTCCTCACACTTTCATCTGGTTTTACAGTCTGGACCTTCCTTCTGCACCCGGCACCCGTGCGCTCTCCTCCTAGTCGTGCCGTCAGGTTCTGCAAGCTGGGGGCAGGCGGGATTTCGGCGCGGCCTAAGTGGGTATCTCGTTCCCATAGTGTCGTCACCGTCGCAGTTCGAGTTCCCTCGAAGGGGTACGTCTCGGGTTACGAGACACAGCGTCGGTCCGCCACACCTCAACCCGCCTGGACTGCCTTGCTTCATAGAAAAGGGCTAATGTGTCCTGTGTGCCGGCGTGCTTATATACGCCTCCGGTTACGCCATCACACGCTACCGTTCTAGCAACACCTAGTTCAGCCCTGCCACGCCCAGAGGCGTTCCCATAGTGTCGTCACCGACGCAGTGTACATACGTAACCCGAGACGTTTTTCAGCCACAGATATGAAGCATTCTGGCTCAAACACATGCGCTGGATTTATCAAACAGTCGCACCAGGCTGGAGTCACAGTTTGAGGCTCATGTTTGTGTTTGCAAGGAGAGAATCTCTCTCGAGGTTCATTATGTTTTTACTGGATTTACTGAGGTCACACAAATTTTCATTTGTCAGTTTGCAGAGAAACAATAATAATGTGCATTTAACTAAACAACAGTTATTATAAACCTCTCTCATTCTGCGTGAGTAGTAGAGCATGTGGACACACCCCTTGGCGTTGCTATTTAATACCCTGGGTACCGTTTTTGAACTTCAACTTTCAAAACAAAACTAGTGGTTAATGTTGTGAAATTTAGGCACAAATAAATTAAATTAACTACATTATTTAACTAAAAACAATGTTGACTTTTTGTTTCATACAGGAATGTCTGGTTTCTGTTCCACCTGTCCACCCCAACTTCCTCCTTTCTCAGGCTTTCTGTTACATTATATTCTACACCTGCTTTCAGTGTTCAACAATGAAGCTAAAGGGCTCCCCAGTGCGTTACAAATTGATGCTTAGAAATAGGTGTCATTTATATTGGGGACGCTGGGGACCTTCACCAGAATGCAGGAAATGAAGTGTTTAATGATCAATTTCCTGGGGGAGGTCCCCCCAAAGACCCCCCACTCATCTTTTATTTAAATTTGATTCTTTAGACAGTAACAAAAATATGCATACAACATGATGCAATCACAGTGACAGACAAGAAAGTTACAAACTTATTACCATTGTGGTCCTCGTTGTAGTCTGGATAAAGATGGCAAGGCAAGCTACGGATGAGGAAGGAACCCTGTACAATCAACCCTTACAAAATATGACCAAAATTAAAAAAACAAGCAAACAACAAAAAAAACAACCCTAACACATCCCAATACAAATAAAATAAAAAACACAAAAACATCCACCACAATAATAAATAATCCTTAAGACTACATAAAAACTCAAACACATAAAAACAACCATTCACCTTGATTAAAACAGCGATCTGGATGGCTTAACTTAATCTCAACTGGGAGTTTGTTCCATTCCAATGCTGCCGTGTACAAAAAGGTGTTTTGCCCAGAACAGCTCTTACATCCACAAGGTACTATGTCTGTGGCACTGCCTCTAGTTGAGTAGCTGTGAGAGTGCCTAATAGGCTTAAAATAATCTTTAAAATACCTCTGCTCATTCCTATGCATCGGGCGAAAGGCGGGGTACACCCTGGACAGGTCGCCAGTCCATCGCAGAGGTTTAAAATCTGACTAATTTATTCTGTGCTGTTTGAAGTTGAACTTTTATCCTCTTGGGGGTGCTGCTGTACCATGTAGTACAGGCATAATCAAAGTGTGGCTGAATTAAAGCATTTGCTAACATTTTTAAAGTTTCTTTAGAAAATGAACCTTACGTGCCAGAAATTTAATTCTTTGGTTCACTTTTGTGATAACCCTTTGACCCATACTTTCTCCACTCAAAGAACAAAGATCTAAATCACAGCCTAAATATTTAAGTTTTAACTTCAATCTGGGTCCCACCCACAGAAATTCTGCGCTCTGGTGTCCTACTCAACCTTATTTTGCACCAAATAAAATAGATTCAGTTTTCCCTAAATGCAAAGACAGTGGATAAGATGCATGGCTTTGGTGTGGGAGACCGGGGTTCAACTCCCCACTGTGACTCACCAATGTGTCCCTGAGCAAGACACTTTTGACCTTTGACATATATAGCAATTGTAAGTCGCTTTGGATAATAGCGTCAGCTAAATGAATAAATGTAAATGACTCAACCTCTGGGCTCATTTTTTATGACAATAAATCGAATAGTTGTCCAAAACCAAAAAACAAAACTGAATGTCTAAAAAAAATTAGCAATTTCGTTGGTTTTTAATAAAAACCCAAATACTGCTGCACAAACTGCTCTGACAAACGTGAGGACTATTTGATGTTTTCTTGAGTTGTAACTAAATGGTTCCATTAACCTCAACAGTTTAAGAGAAGGCTGGAATGGAGCCACACATGTAAACTGCATGTGTTTAGGTTCCAATACATTAGGTTCATGTACATTTTAATTATGGAGTCAATTATTCCTGTAAAATCATAGATTATTACGGGCCTTTGACACCTAGCCCCCAAGCCAGATCCAGATCCTTTGTCATTCCCAGCTCTGGCAGATAAAGTCATGTTTTGTTGTCATTTATATTTCCCTCTCTGTTTTGTTTCCATTACTTGTGTTTTGTTCCAGGGCTCCTCTGCTCCCCAGCACCTGTCTGCCTCCCCATGTTTTTGATCACCTGCTTGAGCCAGCTGAGTCTTGTTGTGTGAGTCTATACCTCTGGTGGGTAGCCTTGACACTTTACAGACAGACAGACTGTAGGACAGACACACGACACAGACAGGAAATAACTCTCAGTCAGAATGTACATACCATAGAATAAAGAGCACAGATGGCCACGAGGGTCAGAGGAAGGCCGATAGCGATGATTATGTATGTCACCACTTTTATGCTGAATGGAATTTTAATGTAATCCTGGTTGTTGGTGATGTTGCTGTGGTTAAAGCTTTGGTCCTGTGAGGTGCTGTTAAAGTAGAAACCTTCCATTCTTCAGTGAAACCTGTTTGAGAGATCAGGTTATTAAAGGGAGCAGGTTTTTAATATCTACCTAACATTGTTCAGTGACATCACTAAAGCTGTGAGGTGAAGTTTACACAAACACAGTGTCCCTATAGTTTACCCACAATCATATCAAATCACAAACTGCTGTCTGTTCACTCTCTCATTTGTTACATTTATTTTTATTTAATCAAATAAGAAAAGAATAACGATAATAAAGTTCATGTGGACAAATAGTTGCACGTGCTGATGAGAGGTCATTGCTGCAGCTACAGAACATCGTTCAGTTGTTTCAGTAATTTAATGTTAATGCTATTTGGTTTAAGACATCTTGCCTGTCTACTGGGTGCTAGATGCCAGATGCTAACTTGGACATGTTTGGTAATTAGCATAAAGTAGCTTAATCACAATTATGGATATATTTTATAATATTTTTATTATTTTATATTTTATAATATTTCAGAAAGTGCTTTGCCAATTTGGACTATCTTGGTTTTGGAGGTTTTTGATGCTGAATCCATTTCTGACATTTTCAAAACTCAAAATGGCCTTTTAAATTAGAAATGGTCACATTTAAACTCCTGGTGGAGCAATTTTGATTAAATTTTTGGGTCTATTTTGAGGTTATTTATTTGCATAATACATTGGACATGCATTTCAGAATCAAAATAAATCAGTGTCATTGGTGTGAATGTGGTAGGAGTTCAAGACAAACTTAATGTGTGAGATTGTAGTATCCAATATTTGTGCATTTGAGTCAGTTCAAAATAACACTGTAGCAGCAGGACAGAGGGTCAGTGAGTGATTGGTAGTTATGTAGGGACTGAACCCTTCTATAGAATTTGACCTCTAACCCCTTGTTTTGCTACCTCAAAATAGTACTGTACCCTTCTATGGGTTTGACCTTTTACTTTGCAGACTCAAACCCTCTATGGTACCTAACAGATACCTAAACATATCCTATATAAGCTGTGTTTGATGAACAGAGAGACAGACTGGACATCGGGCTGGGTCACTCTCCAAGCTACTTCAGAGCTTGTAATTGATGCTCAACTCCTTGATTTAATAAACTTTTAGGATCAAGAACAGTGTCAAGCGGGTTTCCTCTCAACACATCATCACAGCATTATTGTTCGGACACCACAAGATGCTTTGAAGACCAGACATGAGCACACTGTTTTTTTCATATTCATATCATATTTCAAAATGCCCCTCTCAAATAAGGCGGTGAAAAGGAAATTCAAGACAAAAGGATTGAACGTCAATGGGAAGATCATAATTGACCTTGAGGTGTTGTTTGCCCAGCTGCTGGTGATGGGGAGCAAGAGAAGAATGGAGCTCTCTGCCCTCTTAGACTACAAGCTAGGCCTGATGCCTCAGAAAGGGCAACAAATTTTTGATCATCCAGAGTCTTGGAATCCTTGTCCCAAATTCTCCACCCACCAGACATTGTACTTGATGCATCACAGCTCATCTACCATGTGGCGTTGCCATTATCAGACCGTGGCTGACCTTGCAGCCAGCATGGGGCCCTAGCTTAATCATTGCCAAACCATTTGTCATCTCTCACTGTCAACCCCTCTACCAAGCCGCAACAAAGTGATAAAGAAGCAAGACAAACAAGCGGAGGACGGGCGAGCTCTTTTGCACACACCATAGGAGATCACATCGAGATGGTCAGCAGAGCCGACGGTGTGAGGCTGATGTCTGTCAACATGATGGATGCAGCCAGGAGTGTAGCTACAGCTGTCCGCATTCTCAACTACGACTTCACATGTCACCTGCAGATGGAGAGATGGCATGGCACTGTTCAACATCAGTTCGACAGTAGAGTCTGGGTGAGCAGTCTTGCTCCATCCTGGCTATGCACTCTCTGAGTGTGACACCACCTCTTATTGCGCCCTGAGAGTGTAGGTGTCCACGCTCAAGGCCATGACAGTAGTGCCTGGTGACCTGCTTTACTGATTTGCAGATCAGAGGCATTGAGGGGTTTCTTACTGGATCTGTACAACCAGAGGAAGTCAGCATCTCTGAACGTCGCCAGATTTGACATCTACCGAATGCACAAACCCCCCATTACGGTAATGTACACCTCCATGGACTGTGTGCCCATCTACAGGTTCTGCTTTGGAAACAGCAGACCGCTCTGATCCACCAGCTGTGGATATTACTAAGTTTGGAGGGGACGAGAGGGAAGGTGAGAAGGAAGGAGAGAAAGACATCCTGCCCATCTTGGATGCAAGCCTTGTTGCTGCTCTTGACCTGTTGGACATTACCAGCTGTAGCCGCAGAGCAGGGTTAAAGCCATGTATAGCAGCAAAGATCAGCTGTGCAGCTGCAGGCCTGACTTGTAACAGCTACTTCTTCTGCAAAGGCCATGTACATGCAATCCTCTCACGCACTCACAGCAAGAAGAACAGGACAATAAGAATGTTGAAGTTGGAGATAAATATAGAAACTGTTATGAGTCTGCAGTTCTCCTCCCCGACCCCTTGTATTTATGTTCTCTTCCCTCCTTCGTGTCTCCTGTTAGTCTGTCTGTCTGTCTGGGCGTGGCTTCTCACTCTGGGCCTGGCGCTCCACCTCCACCTGCACACCTGATCCACATTCCACTAATCAAGACTCTAGTCAACCCGGTTCTTCACCTTACTCATCGCCAGTTTGTCAGCTTACCTCAGCGGTATTTGCGCTGCGGCCTACAAATCTCGAGTTGTATAGTCTGTTGTTTGTTGTGGGAAATCCACTTGCTGGTCCCCATTCCCTGGTCTGCTCTCTGCTTCACTCTCACACCCCTTTTCAATAATCCCACTGCCCCATCACCACCCCGTCTTCCATCAAAGCATCCATGAGCAGAGTAAATTGTAAGCGTTCCAAATGATGAGGTAACTTGTTTTGATAGTGATAATTACATTAACTGTTGATGTATTAATTAATGTCAATGTCTAGAACTCCTACCATGATATTTTAACAATCTGAACTATGGTTTAGAAGTATAGTGATATATGTAAAAAAAAATAATAATAATAAAACTAAAATTAAATATGCACTACAGACTGTAA
>NW_024041150.1:4657103-4719408 GCF_014851395.1 Micropterus salmoides
TGTTGCAGCACTACCACATTAAACATAGTACATTTGCTTTATTGTTTACCATTGTCAGAAGATTGTTGGAATATGCTAATTTGACCAGATGATAAGGCCTTCTACAGACGATGTGGGGGATTAGCATCATTAGTATCTCACTCTATCCACCTAAAAGTTACCTGTAGGTTACATGTCTGTGGTTTTGTTTGCCACACATATGAGGTCCCAAATCAGGTTATATGAATCCACACTAGTGATAAATTTAATTCTATAGTCCCATTTTACCTGAAACATGCTGTCCCAAATTACCACAACACGTTTGGTAATTTAAAAATTGTAAACACAATTTCCAAATAATATAGTTGTATTTTGGTACACTATTCATGTTTTGTATATCATTTAAATCTACAGTATCTTAGTCATCAAATGTTTTACTCTTATATCAAAATCAAGCTGAACCTTATGGCGTTTCTATTAACTGTTGTGTTTTGGGATCAACTTCCTGTTTGATGCAGACCACACACCCCCATGATGATACATAATTAAGTCATGTGACTTTGTGACTTCAGTTATGAGCATTCATAGCAAGGTCCTACCACCAATAACTCAGATTTAAACTTTTCAGGGGAGAAGTAAAATGCTGTTTTCTTATGCTGTCCTAAATTACCTGATGTCCCACGATACCTGAATTCAGCTTATTTAACTTAAATTAAAAGTATAGACTACATAACTTTACCTGATAAGCCTGCATTTAGTTTTGCGGGGATGCTCAGCAATGATATCAGCAGTCCATCAGTATGAATGATGACAACATTTCCACAGTCAGCTTCATGTAGGCAGAGAAAGAGGGAGAGAGAGAAAGGGGAGGAAAGAGGAGGAGAAATGGAGGCCAATAGAAAGGATAGAGACGAGACAGATCCTGTCATCTACTGAGACCATTTCCAATAAGACACCTAACTGTAGAGACCAGGAAGCACTGTTTGGACTCTGCTGTGGGAGAAGTGGCTGCTGGGAAATGTTTTGGTCAACTTGCTCTGGTTCACTGTGATGGCTTCAACACATGGAAATAAAATGTGTTTTATTAGTTTGGAGCTGGAAGTTGATGTCTGTCATTATTCTCCTTTAATCCCAGAAGCAAAGCAGATATTATTTTAGATGAACTGAGCTCATTCTAACCGCCTCGCTGTCTTCTTCCTAAATCTTTATTTGGACTGTTGTTTGGATGTTTAACACAGGGAGAGCATCTCAACACGTCTTTAGCACTTTTTGCTTCTCACAGTTTAATTTAGTTGTTTACATATGTATGTTTAACCAAAACTGTGTTTGTTTTTCTTTTTTGTTGTTTTTGTACAAACACAAACAACTCCATATTATTTGTTTCTTTATTTAATCTAAGTGTAATTTCTGCTGTTTTAGTGGTAGGCATGCTGCTGTTTAGGATGTGATTCAGAGCAGCTGTTTTGCAGCAGCTGCTGTGTGCTTGGCAATATGGATAAAATCTCAGCTAATAATGAGCTAAAGTTTAAAAAGGGGAAACATACAGCAGACTTTACTAACTTCTACTGAAACATGTTGGTCTGATCTGTTGTGACTGTCCCTGTCAGCTTCCTAGATGTTTACTGCACGCTCATTAGAATAAAATCAGTGAGGTGTTTTAGTGTTTGGCTGCTGCTATATTTTCTGTAAACCACCAGATGTCACTGTGCCGGCTGAGTTCAGGACCCAGAAGCATCAAATATTTCAGCAGAAACCAGAAGAAAGCCCAAAAGCTGCATGAAGCTCTGTTCAGCCCAATACTGACAATGGACATACTGACATACTAAATACTGACTGGACAATCAGAATACTAGTTCTGATTGTCCTGATGTAGTTTTATTCTAATGAGCGTGCAGTAAACATCTAGGAAGCTGACAGACAGTCACAACAGATCAGACCAACATGTTTCAGTAGAAGTTAGTAAAGTCTGCTGTATGTTTCCCCTTTTTAAACTTTAGCTTATTATTAGCTGGATCCAACAAGAACAAGCAGATTTCCTAAATGTCAGACTGTTTCTTTAAATACTGGCTTTCTGCAGGGGACACTTTGGAAACTAGCAAACTGCATTTTAGGAAGATAAACTGCTAAAAGCTTAAAGTAATGACTTGATAAGCTGATATGGATCCCAGATATGTAGATGCTTAAGTTTTAGTTTAGTTTTATTTTTACAAATTCCTCTTTTAGTGTCTGTTGGCAGTCACTGTCTGGCAGCTGAGATGCAGAATAGTTTTGCATTTTCTGATGATCTTTATGAAAAGTCCCAGGAGGACAGAGTTATGTAATCCAAGACAGGTCACAGTCAGTTAATGATTCAGTTAAATAAACATTCAGTGAAATGAAAACATAAATCAGTGTTTCTCAATCTCTTCTAAACATAATAACTTGTTGTGGTTAGTTTGTGTTTTGGGGGCCATTTCTGCCTTTATTGCAGGAGACAGTAGAGACATACAGGACATGAGGACAGAGGGAGACGGGGCTGATATGATTTATGTGTACATGATGATTATTTAGATTTTATTAGTCACCATTCAGCTGCTATAATCGTAACTCAGCTGCTGACGTCAAATTATTAGCTGTAATATGAACCTGAGCATCCACTGAATTTAACACTAACCTGCCATATTTCATGTTGTTATATAGTAATAATAGTGCCCAATATGTAGTCTGCACGGGTCATTCCAACAGCATACTCCTGTGATGACAGTTGTTGACATTTCACATTTAGCCTAATGCAGGTTGTGAAGACAAGTAAACCAAGATTTCCCTCTTTGCACTACCTGTTCACTTTTGTGTCTGTATTTCTTATTTTATACAATTTTAGCAAGGTTCGAGTTTTAATCTGAGCTTCATGGGGGTCTCCAACATGGCCTACTAACTGAGGAATAAATAGGCCTAAATAGGGCTCAGATTATGGGTGTGACGACACAGTTAGGTCATGAGAACAAGACGAGAAGATATTTTAACAGTATTTTGAATAAATCTTCGATGCTGAAATATATCAGTTGGGGGTGGGGGGGTCTTATTTTTTGTTTTCTCATCGTTTCATTTGTTATTTAACATTTCGTTGCTGCAAGCTGTTTTTCAGACAACTAAATGACACCTAATGTCGATATTTTTTAAATGTCCCGCCCCCTCCAGGCAGTGATTGGTCATTTCACAAAAGTGAACCTATTTCATAGCGCCCAGAGAACCTGATATGGAGTGGGCAGAGGAGATTACTGTAAAAATTCTATTAAAAAAAAACTGGTCCTCACTCATTTCTAAACCCTGGCTTTGGCCCTGCTTGTAATTATTTTCTTATTTGAATAAATAAAAGTTAAATGTAACAAATGTTGAGGAATGATGATAGAAAGTGAAAGACAGCAGTTTGTGATTTGATATGATTGTGGTAAACTACAGGTACACTGTGTTTGTGTGAACTTCACCTCACAGCTTTAGTGATGTCACTGAACAATGTTAGGTAGATATTAAAAACCTGCTCCCTTTAATAACCTGATCTCTCAAACAGGTTTCACTCTGAAGAATGGAAGATTACTACTTTAACAGCAGCTCACAGCCCCCCCCAACAACTGAACAACTGTTCCAACAACTGATACAACAATGATACAACATACCCTCCACCATCTTTGACATGTACGGTTTCCACACCCCCAACTCTCAGGACAACAGCGACATGATCTTCAACTACGAGAATGACAGCAATTTCACCTCCAACTACCAGAATCACAGCAGCATCATCTCCATCTACCAGAGTTACAGCTATACATTCATCATCAGTGTGGTGATATACATAATCTTTGCTCTTGGCCTCCCGTCAATCCTCATGGCCATCTATTCTCTTTATTCTATGGTATGTACATTCTGACAGAGTTATTTATTTCCTGTCTGTGTCGTGTGTCTGTCCTACAGTCTGTCTGTCTTTAAAGGATCTTGATCGGGTTTTCGGGTTAGGTCCTCTTGGGGTTTACAAGAATAATTAGCTCCATAATTAAAAATGTACATGAGGCTGATTGGACCCTAAACACATGTAGTTTACACGTGTGGCTCCATCCAGCCTTCTACACAACAGTAATACACTCACAAAGACACACAGAGCAAATGTTAACATTTTGTTCTTTGTTGTTTTCTGCTTTTTCCCTGATATCAGGAATTGTTCTTTTTAAAAATTTCCTTGTTAATTGACATTTTGGTAACATTGTCTTTAGTCCACTTATGCAGAGAGAGACAGATAGGTTTATAACAACTGTTACAGTTTTTTTCAATTGCTAACCTGCATTGTCAAAATTTCACACACAGTCAGTGAAACATAGGTGTATGTGGACCAAACTGAATAATTAGGGCCCAAGCTCGAAAGTGCAAGGGCACCAACGAAAATTTGCACACACCTCAGATCTGGTGGAAAATCCAATGTTCTGCACTGATAGGGGTGGGGCGTGGCCAGGGGGCTCAATAGCACCCCTAAACAAACAATAGGTTTTGGACAAAGTTTCTTTGATCTTCATGAGATGTTGTGTGATTAATGCTCTTATTACAAAGTCCACATATCAGCTTTTTTATGAGATTTCGCTCAACAGAAAGTCAGCCATTTTGCGCTTCCTGCATCATTTTAAAATTTTTAAACAGATATTGGAGGCCTTTAGGATGATCAAAGAGCCACGAAACTTCGCAGCCAGAGTCAAACTGGCAATGTTTCGATTTGATGTAATTTTTAAGACTGAGGGTGTCACGTTGGCTCTATAGCGCCCCCTAAAGCCTTTTTAGCCATGAAATGGCCAGGGATAGTCAATCCCTCACAAGACTTTAAACGCTCGTCAGAACGTTGTTTTGTATTGGCTGATATGATTTGGGGCCTACAAAATTTCCAAAAAGCAGCCCCTGCAGTATGTTGTCTCTAGCTATATGAAATGTGGGGGGCCGATGTATCATCTCTAGGCTTAAAAATAAGTCTCTGGAGCCATATCCTAAACCCAAAAGGAAGTTGGCCATTTTGAATTATTTACGAACTTTTACCCCGTTTCCACTCTCCTAGAGCTTTTACCCTATCTACTTCAAATGTGGGTAGCACCATCTTTAGAGCCTTGTGATGTTAAATTGCAATGCTTTTTTTGATTGATCAAACGGTGCGTCAATGGCGTGCCGTTAAATTGATGTCACGCCATGTAAAGGAAGTAGCATATAAATGGACTAGACATGGTCTGATATGTCCCAAAATTCACAAGTAAACCTCTTAGAGACTTACATGTCAATATCCAGTCATAGTGATAGCGCCACTTACGGCATCTGGAAAGTACGTATTAAAATTTATTTCTTATGCCTCTTTCATATTTTCACCCCACTTAGTACCTCAGCGGACCAAAATGTCCATAGTGAGGCTTTTATGCTCCTCATAACAGGTTGACCACATCCATCTTAAAGTTCTTGTCAAATGCTCTTGCCTTGGTGTCAGCTGGAGTGCGATGCAAGAGTCCCAGCTGTCGCTGCACCCGAGGCACGCATGGGGGCGAGGGCCCGCTCAACGCTGCTTGCAGCTTTAATTTTTCATTGCTTTCACACAAAATGCATTCAATGACTTTCTCCCAAAAATCCATGAACTCTTCTCTTTACTACTTCACCACCTGCAAAATACTATATATCAGCAGCACATTTTTCAAATGCTAACACACTGTCCAAAACTGTTAAAACACATTCAAAACAAAATGATTGCAAATATCCTGCATTTTTGAAGCAACTGGACAGATATATATATATATATATATAGAAAATAGCTGAACATTTGCGTACATTTCATGTTTCTGTTTATGTGCATACAGAAATGTGTGTAATGTTTTTAATGTGGTTTTACTGTAAAACTGCACGCTGAGTGGAAAGCAGAATTGGTTCAAAGGGTTAGTACATCACTTACAGGCTGTGGTCATTGTGTCTCAGGTACCAGTGTTACTGTAACTGTATTGCATTACAGTACTGAAATTTCAGGAAATTCTTTCATAAGCTAATTACTGAAGATTATTGCAGGAAGAGCAAATTTCTGCGTTTCTGAGTCATTCTTGTTTTAAAAGATTTTTTCAATGTGTCAGTTTTTCAAAACATCTGTTTTAATGTTTTAAAAAGCTTTGATAAAATTTTATGGCCAGTGCCAAGTGTACAGACACCAGGGTCTTCACTTCCCCTCTAATGGTTTCATACCACAGTAGAAGACAATGAGAAAGAGCTCACACATAGTATAAATACGTGTATAATAAACAGCTTGTTAAACTCTGTGTTACTTGAACATTTTTCAGTGTGCTTCTAAGTTTCTTTGTGTGCTCCCTAAATTTTTTCATTTAGGAATCCGGATTTTTTGAATCTTTTAATGCAGCTTATTATCATGTTTGATGTTTAATCTGACAGGTGAAAAATTGTGTGACCTCAGTAAATCCAGTGAAAACATAATGAACCTTTGTTAACCTGTCTCTTATTTGTGTGATCCTCCCTAAAATGCATATACAATAAAAAGAGAGATTCTCACCTTGCAAACTCAAACAAATGAGTCTCAAACTCCAGTCTGGTGCATCTGTTTGATAAATCCAGCTCATGTGTTTGAGCCAGAACGCTTCATATCTGTTGCTGAAAAACTGCTGCAGAAGCTGCAGGAAATCTGGTCCTTAGTCTTGTTCCTGCAGTGATTGGCCAGTGGGTCATATCTGAGATTCCTGTTTGATGAAAAAGTCAGAAATGGCTCTGACTGCAGCTGCTGGGCAGAGCAAGATGACAGATTTGGGAGGAGGTGGACTTCACAACATGTTTCCAACTGCTTGTTGACTTTTACCAATGTTTTCCGGCAGGTGAGAAGTGATCATGTTGCTCCCATCTACGTCATCAACCTTCTCATTACCGACCTGATTCAGCTCTGCTACATGATCGTTCCTGTGGTTTCAAATGTGAATAGGACTATACGTATCATCAGTTCTATTTACCTCTCTGGTCTGGTTGCCAGTGTTTACTTCATGGTCTGCATCTCCCTGGAAAGGTATCTATCTGTCTATCCAGTATGTGTGGAGCTCCTTCTGTGTCTGAACATTATATTAGTTTATAACTCTGAAGCTCCTCAAAGATTTTGTGTCCATCTTGTATTACAGGTATTTGGTCATCGCCCACCCACTGTGGTACCGCTGCAGACGAACCATCAAGACCTCTGTGGTGGTCTGTGTCCTGGTCTGGGTCCTTTCTCTTGTATATGGTGTCCTTTACTATTTCATTGCTGCTTATGTGGTCAGGTACATAATCTTTGCCATTCTCCTCCTCCTTCCCTTCCCACTGTTCATATTCTTCCTGACTGGGACCCTCAAAGCCCTGTCTGCTTCCATCTCGGTCCCCTCTGATGAAAAACGACGAATTGTGGGAGTTTTGGTTCTGGTGCTGCTTATTTACACCCTGCTGTTCCTGCCCAGAATCATTTTGAACCTGGATGTAAACTCTAACGTGACCCTCGCCCACCTGTCTCTCATCTTTGTTAGGTTCAGTCCTCTTGCAGACTTGTTCCTGTATGTGTTCATGAGGAAAGGGACCATAGACAAGCTTTTGGCCTCTGTGTGTTGCTGCAGAATGGACAGCAATGATATCAGCAGTCCATCAGTATGAATGATGACAACATTTCCACAGTCAGCTTTCATGTAGGCAGAGAAAGAGGGAGAGAGAGAAAGGGGAGGAAACAGGAGGAGAAATGGAGGCCAATAGAAAGGATAGAGACAAGACAGATCCTGTCATCTACTGATAGAGAGTCATAGCTCTATTGAGCCATGTGTTCCGATAGCCCTTCTAATCTATGTCCTATTTATCAGATTGATCTCAGTTTGTACATGTTAACAATGAATCCTCCATGCACGCCAAAGCTAGTCATGATGGGAATTATTGGGTCACCTTACCTATATGAATAGTCTTGTGAAAGTTATTTTTATTATTATTAGTAGTAGTACTGTTAATGTGAGCTACAGTATAGAAATAAAATTTAACTGAATTGAAATTGAATTGATATGATTTCCAATAAGACACCTAACTGTAGAGACCAGGAAGCACTGTTTGGACTCTGCTGTGGGAGAAGTGGCTGCTGGGAAATGTTTTGGTCAACTTGCTCTGGTTCACTGTGATGGCTTCAACACATGGAAATAAAATGTGTTTTATTAGTTTGGAGCTGGAAGTTGATGTCTGTCATTATTCTCCTTTAATCCCAGAAGCAAAGCAGATATTATTTTAGATGAACTGAGCTCATTCTAGCCGCCTCGCTGTCTTCTTCCTAAATCTTTATTTGGACTGTTGTTTGGATGTTTAACACAGGGAGAGCATCTCAACACGTCTTTAGCACTTTTTACTTTTCTCATACACATTTTAATTTAGTTGTTTACTAGTATGTTTACCCAAAGCTGTGTTTGTTTTGTATTTTTGTTATTTTGTGTAAGTATAAGTACTTGTATAAGTAAGTAAATAAGAAAAAAACATGTGTAATTTCTGCTGTTTACCCAAAACTGTATTTGTTCATTGTTTTTGTTCTTTGTTGTGAGGATGAGAAATGTGAAGAAAAGGACACTGGAAGCAACTGGTTCTGGTTCTTGGGGGGCCTTCACAGATACTGTTTGACTGCCTTATAGTAAAATGATTCGCCTGTGCTTTAATTTTGATGGCTTGCCTTTTAAGACTGATGCTTGGTGCCTGCTTAGCTCAGTTTCCAAAAGTACAAAGTGAAAGTAAGAAAGATGTTTTGTTTGATATACTGTTTTATATTTTAATGTCTCTACAGTCTCTTGAGCGCTGACCTTTGCTCGGCCTTCGGAGACCTATGGTTGTACATGATCATATTTCAGATTAGACACTCATGTCCAGTAAAGAGGAAGTGAAAGTCTGCTCTTGCTGGCAACTCGACCCTTTAGAGAAATAAAAAATGTCTCCCTGATGACAGATGTGTTCATCTCGCTCACATGAAGGGAGGCGAGAAAGGAGGTGTGAAAATAAGAAGCGGGTCAAGAGTTTTCATCTTATAAATCAATACTATGAGTTTCTAATATTCATTAATACATTTTAAAACTTGTGTTTTGAGATAACATCCTCTACATGTATCCCCTGCTGATGTCTGAATAATTGTTTTGATCAGCAAAGAAGGCACTATTTGTTAATGTGTCAACAGACAAGAACCTTCATTTTGTGACTACAGGAGCAGGGGAGGCTTTCTTCTCTCCTTTTTAAAGTCATCAGAGAGGTGAGAAGGGTAGAATGAGTGTCGACATGAACTGATTTAATGTATTCTGCATTTGGAGTGATGAATTTAAAACTGATTTGTGCATGCACTTAAGATTATGTAAGAGATGTTCATTTATTTATTTAAGAAGTGTGGCCTACTATATTTGGCCTTTATGCGTTTGAACATTTAAAAGATTTTACTAAAATGAGTTATAGAGACCTGCATGATATGTTTTATTACCATATTTAGAGAAACATTTAAGAACTGAGGCAAAGGGGTGTTGCAACTACTGGACAGAAGACCATCTACCCATAAAAGGAAAAGTAATGTAAAAACCAATCAATGTGATGATCAAGTTCTGATAGCCAATGATTGTTTGAGAAAAGGGTGGGGTCCTCCCTGTCTATTTCTTTATTTAAGTTGCTGACCCTAGAGCTCTGTGTGAACTTTTTGGGGCTTGTTGAAAATAAATAAGTTTCTCTTTGGGCCTTAACAAAACTAGACTTTTCGTCTCATTTTTTGTCTTTGTTTTCTTCCCCCTCTTCTGGACTGGTAAGTTAGTATTTACTTACTTTAACATCCACACTGTCTGCATTAACACACCTCATTACAGATAAACCAGCAAACTGGCCCTTTAAGAAGCTCATTCCAGGTTATCTGTTCAGTTCCCTGCTCTCTGGAACACACACTACATGTCAGAGAACACAGATATGCGAGAGATTCTGAATGTGCAGAAAGTTTTAAACATGAGCAGAAAACCTGCTAAAACACAGGATTTATTAAAGTCCAGGAATTCATTAACTTCCCCGTGCAAAAGATACAAAAGAGGATGGAAGACTGAGTCATGCTGCATGTGTGCTGACTCAGGAGGGATTTTATTAAATTAGAAAAGTTGATCTACAGGAGAAATGTTGGCTATTTAAAAGCAATAGTTAGAGAATGTCTGAAAGCCTCATTACATTCTATACAATTTATTTATTTTGAATTGTCACCTGCTGCCTGAATTTTGTGTTCCCCTTTACATAAATGAAGACTTTTCCACAATAAATTGAGGCAAACATTTTCACCAGAATGCAGGAAATGAAGTCCTCAATGCTTACAATTTTCTGGGGGAGGACCCCCAGACCCTCCTCTTCATTTGAGTCATCTCCACCATTGAAACTTAACCAGTGCTCTTGTATTTCAAGAAATCTACCCCACACTGCAAGAAAATAGTTCATAGAGGGACATAGTTTTTAGTCTCCCAATTTAGGCTAAGATGTTGAGGTTGACAAGTATGTGGATCACAGTTATTCATCATTGACCATGATTTCTGACTTGGCTTTTCATCTATACATGCTAAAATTGTGAGTTTGGCAGCTGAACGTTTAAAACAATTCTTGAGGTTAGGGGAGCGATGACCCCAACCCCTGAGGTGGACTTTTTGGGGTTGGGCATGGGGGCTAAAATCCACTGTATGTTTCCCCTTTTTAAACTTCATTATAAGCTGAGATCCACCAAGAACAAGCAGATTTCCCAAACTGTCAGACTAGACGAGGTGACAAATTGATTACATAATTTCTTTTACAAATTTGGTGTACCTAAAAGACTGCCAACAGACCAGGGCTCAGAGTTTTGCAACCAGGTACAGTAATGATGCTGTATGTGTCCCCAGTGTGTAATAAGGCCTGCAGCTGTGCTGACTATTTCATGTTTCTCTAATCATTCTGAAGGTCGACTATGGACTGTGTGAGAAACAGCTGGCAACCGAGTACAGCCCGTACTTTCTGATGTTTGGGAGGGAAGCGAGGTATCTCAGAGGTGCCAAAAGAGTACGAAGTAAGAGTATGCATGTATGTTCACTAGTTATGTCCTACATTTAACTGTGATTTGTGGCAGGTCACAGAGGATAAAGTCAGCAGCCTACTGTGCAAGGAGATGAGTCTGCAGAAGATTGAGTCTGTACACGCAGAAGTCATGGCCAATATTAAGAAAAGCCAGGACAAGGTCCGCAAAAGAAAGCAGGAGAGGGGCCATGAGGACAACTTCAAAGTGGGGGTCAAAAATGACGGTCAGGGGCAGCGATAAAGGGGGCAAGTTGGAGACAGACATGCTAGGGCCGTTACAAATCACTGAACTCCAGGGGAAAAGTGCTGACCTTGGGGGGGGATTTAAGATCAACATTGACCACTTGACACATTATGTCCAGCCAGGGGAGAGGATCCCTGCCAAACTGATGACATTTTTGGATCTTTCTCTGGCTGGTCCATCACAACATCCACTAAAGCAGCACACACACATATTCCACAGTTGGGGAGAGATCCACAAGCCAAAACGCAGCAGCTTCATTGGATGCAGACATGTGTGAGTAAACGTGCACAAAGTACACCCTAAATGATGCATTTCACAAGTAACTGACTGTCATTGATTCACAGTAATCAGAGACATATGGGCAGGAGGCCGCAAGGAGAGGAGATGGTCCGAGGCTGGGCCATACAAAGTCCATGGATAGAAACAGTGGATAACAGGTGACTCTTGTTCTCATAGGTTATTAATGCATACCCATTTATTGTGGGACAAAAACAGGGGCTAGGATAATTAATGCCTATACTACGACTGAGGGGCTCCCAGAAATGTTATAGAAGGGTTGTGTTCCCCTTTATATAAATAAAGACTTTCCACCATAAATTGGTGCAGAAAATGTCTCCAGAATGCAGGAAATTAAGTGTTTAATGCTCAAAACCTTCTGGGGGATGAATGAATATTTTTCCTTTAAATAGTATTAAAATATCTTCTAGTCTTGTTCTCGAGACCCCAATATTCTGCATTGTCACGTCTCAAGGGCTGTGTTTTGTCACAAGTCTAACCTTTTTTTATTTTTTATTTTCCACCTTTATTTATACAGAGAATCAGACTGACTCTTTTACAACTGAGCCCTGTGTACAGCAAACAGATATTATAATAAGAAATATTCATAACAGATATAAAAATATTTAAAAAAAACAGACAATTTACAGGTACAAAATACATTTGTGAGGAAAGTGTTCATTCCACATTGCTTTAAATCGTCCTGTTGAAATCAGGACAGCTAGTTTAAACTTTCCCTGTAATTTCTTCCAAGAATTCGCAGCATTGTATTCAAAGACAATTTTCCCTAGCTCACAATGGGCTCTGGGAATTTCTAACACTAACAATCTTTGGAACGTGTCTGATAACTACCGACTTTCCAATTTATTTTAGTGGTCAGATAGCTGGGAAGTTTATGCGTTATAGCCTTATAGACGAGTAATAACCAGTGACTGGTTCTCCTGGCGACCAGAGAATCCCACCCCACTAGCGAGTATAGAAGACAATGGTGTGTGTTGTAATTGACACCCGTAATAAACCGCAAGACAGCATGATAAACTGCATCAAGAGGTTTAAGCACTGCAGCTGAAGCATGCAGTATGTCACCATAGTCAAGTACTGACATGAAAGTAGCTTCTGCAATGTCCATTCTATGCTGATAAGACAGACAAGATTTATTTCTGTAGAATAAACCAATCTTCACTCTTAACTTCCTCAGCAAAACAGTAAGATGTGTTTTAAAAATAAGATGTTCATTGTTACGGCCGCCGCTGGCTGCCTTAGAGTAGTTGTGTTCTGGAGTACTCTGAACAGGTCCCCTGGACCTGGAACCACCCACTTCCTGGTTGCTGTTTGCTGGCGTCTGATTGGTGTGGCCGAAGATCCAACCAAACCTGCCAACCAGGACTCACCAATCAACACTGCAATCAATGCTACTATAGCATTCGCAGCCTCAAAAGGGAATGCAGGAAAGCAGAGCGCAGATGGAAAAAATCCAGTCTCCAAGTCCATTACCTCAGTCTGAAGGATTTATTAATTAACTACAATAACTTGGTTAAGGATGCGAGAACACACTATTTTTCTGAACTCATTACTACACATAAACACAATCCCAGGTTTCTGTTTAAGACTGTGGATCAGCTGGTAAACCCAACCCCTCCTTGTGCCTCAGCCGGAAGTAATGATGACTGTGAATTGTTTTTATCTTATTTTACCAATAAGGTGGTGTCAATCAGAGCCTCTATTACCCCCGCGGCCTCTTACTCAGAGGTTCCTCACCAGCAACAAGAGAGTTTTAACCAGTTTTATCCCATCGACTTGTCTGAGCTTTTAAAAACAGTATCACAAATGAGAGTGTCCTCTAGCCCACTTGATATAATACCTACAAAATTTTTACTGAAAGTAATGGATTCTGTTGGGCCCCATTTGATCTCTGTTTTCAACAGCTCCCTGTCTACTCGTTGTGTCCCTGATTATTTTAAAACGGCTTGCGTGAACCCACTTTTAAAGAAACCTGGTTTAGATCCGTCCCCTCCCACATAATTTTAGACCAATTTCAAAACTGCCTTTTATTGCAAAGATTCTAGTAAGAATTGTGTCCAAACAGCTGCTCGCTGTACTGGAAAATAACAAAATATTTGAAAAGTTTCAGTCTGGTTTTAGGAAGTACCACAGCACTGAGACTGCCCTGCTTAAAGTCACCAATGACCTTTTAATGTCTGCTGATGAAGGTATGTGCTCAGTCCTTGTACTCCTGGACCTTAGCGCTGCTTTTGACACCATTGATCACAACATCATGTTAGACAGATTGAGTGGGTGGGGATCTCTGGTACTGCTCTAGAATGGTTTTCATCCTACCTGTCAAATAGGAAGTTTTGCGTGTCTGTAAACAACTATGTCTCCTCGTTCTGTCCAGTTAAATATGGTGTGCCTCAGGGGTCGGTCTTAGGACCCATTTTGTTTTCCTTGTATCTGCTTCCCCTTGGACATATCCATAAACATGGCATTTCTTTTCATATTTATGCTGATGACACACAAATATACTTGCCCGTCAGATCCACAGACCCTGGAATGCTGAGTTCACTTAACAACTGCCTTTGTGAAGTTAAAAAATGGATGTCAAATAATTTCCTCCAGCTGAACTCAGACAAAACAGAAATCCTGGTCATCGGGTCTCAGCAGATGGCAAATCAAATACTGCCATCTGCTGGTTCCCTAGAACAAAGAAATATGACCACATTACTCCTATTTTAGCTTCATTACACTGGCTCCCAGTATGTTTTAGAATTGACTTTAAAATTCTATTGATCACTTTTAAAGCTCTTCATGGCCTCTCGCCTTGTTATATTTCTGACCTTTTAGTCCCATACGCACCAGCACGTACCTTGAGATCCTTGGGCAGAGGTCTGTTGTCTGTTCCAGAGTCTCGACTGAAAACTAAAGGGGACAGAGCGTTTGCTGTCAGGGCCCCGAGGCTCTGGAACAGCCTGCCCGAGGAAATCAGGTCGGCTGAGTCAGTGAACTCTTTTTAAGTCCCTTCTTAAAACATACTTTTATAGGAGAGCTTTTCCCGATCTTATTTGACTTTATTCTATCCCTTTTATTTTATTGTATTTCACTAATTTTATATTAAACTTTCATGCTCTTATCTTGTTTTTTTGTATTATTCTTTACACTTGTTAAAGCACTTTGTAACTTGTTTTTGAAAAGTGCTCTACAAATAAGGATTATTATTATTATTATATTACTAATAGTTTGTGTTTCTGCAGTTCGAGGCGACTGTGAGCCGGTGATCAGTTCGCCTTGTTGTTGGTTGTGTACCCTTGTGAATTTCTTGAGTGTTGACTTTACCTGTTTCTGTTGGTTGCCTGCTTACGTGACTCCTGTCAGTTAGAAACCTTGTGAACTACAGAGTGTGAGTGGCACTCTTTAGGGTGGAACATTGTCTGTTTGGTTACCCTACATTCTTGTAAAGCATGTAGGTACTGACCTCCTCTTGTTCAGTGTTTTTTTTGAGTAGAGAGCTGTCTTTGGACAATACCTCCTTTAGGTTCCTACATACCTCCTTTTGTTGTGTTTTTTCTGAGACAATCATTTAATTAAACAATTGACTCAAAACTTAATTCAGTTGTCCTTACCACCTTCATCTATCCCAAATACCTTGTTACTGCCCTACCCTAACGAGCTGGGTTGTAACATCATCCAGCCAAATATGCAGGAACACGTTCTATACCAGTAACATCCAGTGTACTAATTTTAAACTCATCCAAATGTTTTCTGGAGATGGAAGAGTAAATATTTAGTTTTACTTGAATTCAGTACCAGCTTCAGATCAATAAGAGATTTTTGTAGAATTAAAAAGTCGGAAGAAGAGCAAGTGCTTGAGCATAGGATGGGGCAGTAGCATAAATCAATGGCATCCGCATAAAAATGATATTTACAATTTCTCACAGTGTTACAGATCATTTATGTAGAGAGTAAACAACAAGGGACCTAATATTGAACCTTGAGGACTTCCTTTTTGAACACGAAGGATATCTGATTTGCACCATCCATTACAATGACCTGTGTTCTATCACTCAGATGATGTTTAAGCCATGTGCTAGTGTTACCTGTCAGACCCATTGAGGACAATTTTCTCAGCAAAATTGAATGATCAACTGTATCAAAGGCTTTTGACAAGTCAATAAAGAGATAAGACTAAGATTTTTCATCAATTGCTTTTACAACATCTTTAAAGTATTGCTGTAATAGTGATGTGCCCAGTTCTGAAGCCCGATTGATATTTAATGAGAATATCCCTTTCAGCTAAAAAAGTACGCAGCTGTAAATTTACTAAAGACTCCAACATGTTAGCCAAACAAGATAATTTAGAAATTGGTCTATAGTTCTCAACAACACTTGTGTCTCCATCTTTTGTGAAGAGGCAGCACATGGGCCACTTTCCAAACTCTGGGAATAATACCCAATGTTAATGTAAGGTTTAAAAATATGTCACAGCTTCCTCCCCCCCCCCCCGACACTTGTTTTGTATTTATGGCACACAGAGTATGTAGTACTTCATTTACAGTGAAAGGTTTTAGTGCAAAATCTTGAGTATCAAGACAACAGCTTTATCATCATCACTTACTCTTTTTGGTTTCACTAGAAGTAACCGTAGAGTTTCTTTCAAATAAAGAACCAGCTGCAATGAAATGCAAATTTTTTTCAATTTAAAGCTTCTTCTTGGGGCTCCATCTGAAGCAGAGCACATTAAGAGATGGTTCCCCACTCAGAGTTTTAACTCCCCTGGTTTCCTGCTGTCTTTCTGCCACCGGCTGACAACGTTCCAGAGCACATGAAGAGATGGCTCACCTGCCCTGAGTCTGGACTCCCCTGGAACCCTCCTGCCTACCTCCCACCTTCCATCGTCCTCTTTCCTCCATCCATTCATCCTCAACCCTGATCCCTCACCTTTTCACTCCCTCATTCATCACCTCATCTCTTCATCCAAACATTCTGCAGTAGTGTGCCGCTTGTGAATGTGTGTAACTGTGTGAATGTCAACAACGTGCAGAAGAAGAGGTCTGAACACACTAATTGTTAAGTTTTACACCTAAACATCTACCAAAATGAATGTAATGTAGCAGCTAAATAAATGCAGAATATCCATCCATCGTCATCCGCTTATCCTGCGTACAGGGTCGCGGGGGGGCTGGAGCCAATCCCAGCTGACATTGGGCAAAAGGTTTGGTACAGGACAAGTAGCCAGTCCATCGCAGGGCTAAATGTAGAATAATATTTCTAAATGTATTCATTTATTGTAAGTAGCTAAAGTAGACTCAGTGACCCAGATGTCACTTGGTGAATCAAAGTAGTGTGGGCTGAATAGAGCTTCATGCAGTTTTTGGGCTGAGAAAAGATTTGAAGCTTCTGGGCACTGAACTCATCCGGCACAGTGACATCTGGTGGTTCACAAAAAATATAGCAGCAGTCCAAGCTGCAACACTAAAACACCTCACTGATTTAATGCTGTCGTTTTTATACCATGAGTGCGCCGTAAAAGTCTAGGAGGCCATGTATTCTTTGAATTACTACAGTAATGTTGTTGTATTTTGAAAAATAAATCACAAGTGTCTGTGGTAGTGACCACACTCTCAACCCAAAGACTTATTTACAATGTCAAAAGCAAGCTGCTGAGAAGTTACAAAAGCATGAGCATGAATAAAGATATTCATATAAGCAGACTTCCAGTTAGGACTGTGTGTCAGTGTATAAGGTTTTTTTATCCATCAGGTTAGCCAAAAGCTTTTCAGTAAAGTGTGCAGAGTTGATGAAATCCTCTCCCAGTGATGCCTGAACAGTCAGAGATCCAGCATGAAATATAAGATGTTAGTTTGGAAGGGATCAGTGGACCAACCAAACGGGTATTTCTGTCTGAGGAGAAGGAAATTACATCTGAGAGCTCTGAATGGAGCTGAAATGATTCAATAATTAACTTTTTATTTTCTATTATCATGTATGAATGGATAAATTATAATTAATTTAATTTATCATCATAACTGTGTAAACTGTGCAGCTTATCAAGTCATTACTTTAAGCTTTTAGCAGTTTATCTTCCTAAAATGCAGTTTGCTAGTTTCTAGAGTGTCCCCTGCAGAAAGCCAAAGTATTTAAAGAAGCAGTCTGACAGTTTGGGAAATCTGCTTGTTCTTGTTGGATCTCAGCTAATAATGAGCTAAAGTTTAAAAAGGGGAAACATACAGCAGACTTTACTAACTTCTACTGAAACATGTTGGTCTGATCTGTTGCGACTGTCCCTGTCACACTTTATCATTTCAGCCCCAAATTATTATCTAAAAAAGTCTGCAAACTTTAAGAGTTGTGAGGAAACCTCACTTGGTCAGAAAGTGCAGGATGCCTCCCTGCTAACAGCAGGTTGGGCTTTATGTTCATATAGACAATAGAGATTTGTCAACCAGCAGAGATTTTGTTAAACCTTCATTTGTCAACTTTTAATTCACTGAGTTGGTCAAAGACAAACATTCACAGTTTGGTCTACAAACTGATTTTTATTGGATTTCCAGAAAATGTACAATTTCATATAAACTGACATAAACTGTGGTTTAAGATTTTATCCATATTGCCAAAAACACAACAGCTGCTGCAAAACAGCTGCTCTGAATCACATCCTAAACAGCAGCATGCCTACCACTAAAACAGCAGAAATTACACTTAGATTAAATAAAGAAACAAATAATATGGAGTTGTTTGTGTTTGTACAAAAACAACAAAAAAGAAAAACAAACACAGTTTTGGTTAAACATACATAATAAACTAAATTAAAACATGTATGAGAAAAGTAAAAGTGCTAAAGACGTGGTGAGATGCTCTCTCTGTGTTAAACATCCAAACAACAGTCCAAATAAAGATTTAGGAAGAAGACAGTGAGGCGGCTAGAATGAGCTCAGTTCATCTAAAATAATATCTGCTTTGCTTCTGGGATTAAAGGAGAATAATGACAGACATCAACTTCCAGCTCCAAACTAATAAAACACATTTTATTTCCATGTGTTGAAGCCATCACAGTGAACCAGAGCAAGTTGACCAAAACATTTCCCAGCAGCCAGTGACTTGTACTATGAAGCAAGGTAACTGGCATTTCCAGGTAACTTAAGGTGTAACTTCCTAAATAACTTGTACTACGGAAGGTGGATAGGTTTTAACCGAGATATGCGTTTGTGGCATTTAACGCTGCATCTCTAAACTGCTCCGAGCTACCCTAACTGCTCAAAGTGACCCTATATATGTGGGCTACACACCACATTTGTACTCAGTGTTACTGAGAACCTATTAATATACCATCCTTTGTCAACCCCTTATCATGCATACAGGGTCATGGGGGTGAAAGGCGGGGTACACCTTGGACAGGTTGCCAGTCCATCGCAGGGCTACACACACACATACAAACGACGACCCACACTCACACTTAAGGACAATTTAGAGACATCAATTAACCTAGCCTGCATGTCTTTTGATGGTGGGAGGAAGCCGGAGCACCCGAAGAGAACCTACGCAGCCCCGGGCTGAACATGCAAAACTCCGGACAGAAAGGCCCGGGACGACCAAGGTTCGAACCTACGACCTTCTTTCTGTGACAAGACAGTGCCAACCACCGTGCCGCCTCCTAATAGCATGCCGCTTGATAAAATATTTTTGATTTTATCCTGACTTGATCCACTGGGTTTGCAGCTAAAATTAAGTTATTCTTAACACAACAGCATTATGTTCATACAGCGAGCCCTTAATGAATTAATGGGCCAATTTCTGAGATGTAGCCCATCTGTATAGGCTAATTGAATTATCCTAAATATATACTGTATTTAGCTTGACTATTTTACATGTCCCAAAAATATGGAGCCATAGTGGGGGTTAAAAATCAGAGGCACGAATTCTTAGATCAAAATGGTAAATTTACCAGAACAAAACTTGGGAATTCCCTGAAATTAAAGTCACAAAAAAATACTAATCCCTCTGGCGTTTTCATCTGAATACGCCCAATTCACAGCAAAGTCTCAATGTATGATTATATGCTGATGCTGGCTGAAATCACGAGTATTTCCTCATTGCTAAATCTGACTGACAAAAATATAATTTTCCACCGCAATAGACCTACGTGTCAGGGGCGTCTGTAGTGGAATATTGCAGCAGTGTAAAATGAAGCGATGTGGTTCATTGACAGAAAACACTACGTTCAGACAGTTTCTCTCAAATGTATGACTATAACTTCAGAGAATATTCAAGTTTTGTACTTGTGGATTTGTGATTATTCCCTCCTGTTTCCTCCCTTTTCTCTCTCTCCCTCTTTCTCTGCCTACATGAAGCTGACTGTGGAAATGTTGTCATCATTCATACTGGTGGACTGCTGGTATCTTTGCTGTTCATTCTGCAGCAACACACAGAGGCCAAAAGCTTGTCTATGATCCCTTTCCTCATGATGACATACAGGACTAAGTCTGCAAGAGGACTGAATCTAACAATTATGCTAGCCAGAATGCTGAGGTTCACATCAAATACTTCCAGGGACGAAATGATCATGGGCAGGAACAGCAGGGTGTAAATAAGCAGCACCAGAACCAAAACTCCCACAATTCGTCGTTTTTCATCAGAGGGGACCGAGATGGAAGCAGACAGGGCTTTGAGGGTCCCAGCCAGGAAGAATATGAACAGTGGGAAGGGAAGGAGGAGGAGGACGGCGAAGATTATTATCAATTCAAAATCAATGAAATAGAAAAAGACGCAGACAGGAGAAATGGCCCAGACCAGGACACAGATCGCCACAGAGCTCTTGATGGTTCGTCTGAAGCGGTACCACAGTGGGTGGGCGATGACCAAATACCTGTAATACAAGATGGACACAAAGTCTTTGAGGAGCTTCAGAGTTATAAACTAATATAATGTTCAGACACAGAAGGAGCTCCACACATACTGGATAGACAGACAGATACCTTTCCAGGGCGATGCAGACCATGAAGTAAACACTGGTAAACAGAGCACAGTAGTAAATGTATAAGAAGATTCCAAAAATCTCATTATCAGGTTTTGCCATCTCAATGATCATGTAGCAGAACTGAAGGAGGTCGGTAATGAGAAGGTTGATGACGTAGATGGGAGCAACATGATCACTTCTCACCTGCAGGAAAACATTGGTAAAAGTCAACAAGCAGTTGGAAACATGTTGTGAAGTCCACCTCCTCCCAAATCTGTCATCTTGCTCTGCCCAGCAGCTGCAGTCAGAGCCATTTCTGACTTTTTCATCAAACAGAAATCTCAGATATGACCCACTGGCCAATCACTGCAGGAACAAGACTAAGGGCCAGATTTCCTGCAGCTTCTGCAGCAGTTCCCCTTCGAGGGAACTCGAACTGTGTCGGTGACGACACTATGGGAACGCCTCTGGGCGTGGCAGGGCTGAACTATGAATGAAACTACTCCAATCCTATTGGTGGTGCTAGAACGGTATCGTGTGACGGTGTAACCGGAGGGGTATATAAGCACGCCGGCACACAGGACACATTAGCCTTTTTTTATTCAGCAGGCACTCTGGCATGTTTGAAGACCAAGAAAGCTACAGCAAATCCGAAGAAGCTATTACCTGGAAGGAAGTCAGATGGCAGACCGAGAGATGGCTGGTGAACAATTCAGGCGATGTGTTTTTCCGTGCCCACGCTACATCACGGCTGGCGACACTCATATCCTGTGTGTTTCCTGTCTGGGGACGCCGCATGCCCAGGCAGCTCTCGAGGGGGGTGCTTGCGGCCATTGCAAGGCCCTGCCCCTGAGGGTGCTGAGGTCCCGTGCGGCTCTCTTTTAAAAAGACGGCCGTATGCACTCTCCCCGTGGCTCGCGCCCGGCGGTCGCTGAGGCGGCGCAGCGGCTTCGGTCATGGGGCGCCCTACGCTACATCTCCAAGGGCATCGGGACTGCCGAGGCTTTTTCCCGTTCCTCGTCTGCTGACTCTGCCTCCTCTCTTCCCCGTTTCACGGCTGAGTTTGGAGAGGAGTGCACAATCTGAGGAGCTAGACGTGCTTAGCATCATGGAGGATGACTTCCAGGAGCCGGGCCGACGTCATTAGACCAGCTATGAGAGGCGGGGCAGGAGCCGCGGGCTGGCAGTAACCTCTATGAGCTTTTCTGCAGCCCGAGCGCCACCTCCGCGTTCTTTCCTGATTTGCAGAATGAGTTATGTAAATCATGGAACAGACCAAAAAAAACAACAAAAAACCTGCTCTGCACGGCTGACTGTGTCCCCTCTGCTGGACTATAGCAGCGTGACAGAAACTAAGCAGCCCAGCTAAAGAGAACGGAACGATGCCTTGGGGGGAGGAAGCACTTGCGAGCTATTTCTTTATCCCACCCTTGCTTCGTTCCTCCAGATGTCGGCGCTCCCCACAAAGCTGTGTCGGACGAAACATCCGCTTTGGTGGGCAAGGCCTACATGGCAGCGGGTCGAGCTGGTGCAAGCCTGCACACTATGGCCATCTTGCAGGCGTACCTGGCCGATCTTCTCAAGACTATGACCTAGGGGGAGGTCCCTCTGAGGAGGACCTGACTGAGCTCCGTAGAGCTACGGACTTAAACGCTCCGTGTTACGTGTTAGCATTGGCTGCTCCATGGCAGCATTGGTGGCTACGGAGCGCCATCTGTGGCTCAACCTCTCGGGCATCCAGGGGAAGGAGAAGGCTTTTCTCCTGGATGTGCCCCTCTCTCCTACTGGCCTGTTTGGTGAGGCGGTGGATGCTGTCATCAGCAGGTTTCAGCATGCTGAAACGCAGGGAGAGGCGTTTGAGCAATATCTCCCCCGCCGGCCTGGGTCCAGGACGGCGACGGCTGAAGAGAGACGAGCTCAGCCCTCATCTAGCTCCTACCGCCGGAGCCAGAAGCGAAGCGTTGCTTCCCGTAGTCCCCCTCAACAACACCGGGACGCGAGGTGGCGCTCTCGCTCACAGCCCCCCAAGAGGCTGACCGAGGTCCCCTCCCTTGTGGTGGCTCAGGCAATAGGTGCTGTTTTCCCGCCGTCTTGGCGCTCGGGACACGCTAACCGCCAGCGAGCTCTCACCAGTCTGCCCGCCTCGAGGGGTTGCAGCTGGAAAACGATCGGGCTCACACACCATGGGTCACCGGCGAGTTTTCCCTGGCGGTCCTCCGCTTCAGGGTGCCACCGGGGACCTACGCATAACACCGGCCACCAGCCCCGAGGGGCTACTGGCCTGTTTGGTGAGGCAGTAGATGCTGTCGTCAGCAGGCGCTTTTTTTCCCGCCGTCTTGGCGCTCAGGACACACGGGCTGGTCGGCCCGAGTGTGGTTCTCGGACATAATATCGCTAAAAGCCTCGAGGGCCCGCCTGCTGTCTCAGGCTGAGGGCCAGGTGCCCCCGGCCCTGTGGAGACTGTGGGACTGAGTTCCGTACAGTACAGTCAAGACGCTGCTCAGCTCCAGAGCCCCGTCCACGAGAAGGACGATACGGCCTGAAGTGGAATGTGTTGCCACCTGGTGTAGAGAACGGGCAGTGGACCCAGTTACCTGCCTGGTGACTATGGTACTGGAGTTCCTCCAGGACCGTTTCTCTGCTGGCCTTTCCCCATCCACACTCAAGTTGTATGTGGCTGCCATGGCAGTGTTCCACGCCCCTCTGAGGGATGGGCCTCTGGGGAGGCTTCCACTGGTCGTGCCTGGAGATTGCCCCGGGGAGGGTCAGAGCCATCCTGCACTCCTGTCCGGGCTATGTCCCTAAGGTTCCAGGTTGGCAGGGTCTACGGTGCTGCAGGCGTTTCATCCCCCACCTCATGTGACGGCGGAGGACGGGAGACTTCATCTGCTCTACCCGGTCAGAGCACTGAGTATTTACACTCTGAGGTCCTCCCGGTGGAGGAAAGCAGACCAGTTGCTGGTGTGTTTCGGGTTTTGGCTCCCCGCTTCTAAACACACGATCAGCAACTGGATTGTTCAGACTATTTCCCTGGCCTATCAGGGGCGTGGGTTACCTTCACCTATGGCCGTAAGGGCGCACTCTACTCGAGGGGTGGCGGCCTCTAGGGCCCTCCTCGTAGGGGCTTCGCTCCAGGATTTGTGTGAGGCAGCTGGCTGGGCCACTCCTCACACTTTCATCTGGTTTTACAGTCTGGACCTTCCTTCTGCACCCGGCACCCGTGCGCTCTCCTCCTAGTCGTGCCGTCAGGTTCTGCAAGCTGGGGGCAGGCGGGATTTCGGCGCGGCCTAAGTGGGTATCTCGTTCCCATAGTGTCGTCACCGTCGCAGTTCGAGTTCCCTCGAAGGGGTACGTCTCGGGTTACGAGACACAGCGTCGGTCCGCCACACCTCAACCCGCCTGGACTGCCTTGCTTCATAGAAAAGGGCTAATGTGTCCTGTGTGCCGGCGTGCTTATATACGCCTCCGGTTACGCCATCACACGCTACCGTTCTAGCAACACCTAGTTCAGCCCTGCCACGCCCAGAGGCGTTCCCATAGTGTCGTCACCGACGCAGTGTACATACGTAACCCGAGACGTTTTTCAGCCACAGATATGAAGCATTCTGGCTCAAACACATGCGCTGGATTTATCAAACAGTCGCACCAGGCTGGAGTCACAGTTTGAGGCTCATGTTTGTGTTTGCAAGGAGAGAATCTCTCTCGAGGTTCATTATGTTTTTACTGGATTTACTGAGGTCACACAAATTTTCATTTGTCAGTTTGCAGAGAAACAATAATAATGTGCATTTAACTAAACAACAGTTATTATAAACCTCTCTCATTCTGCGTGAGTAGTAGAGCATGTGGACACACCCCTTGGCGTTGCTATTTAATACCCTGGGTACCGTTTTTGAACTTCAACTTTCAAAACAAAACTAGTGGTTAATGTTGTGAAATTTAGGCACAAATAAATTAAATTAACTACATTATTTAACTAAAAACAATGTTGACTTTTTGTTTCATACAGGAATGTCTGGTTTCTGTTCCACCTGTCCACCCCAACTTCCTCCTTTCTCAGGCTTTCTGTTACATTATATTCTACACCTGCTTTCAGTGTTCAACAATGAAGCTAAAGGGCTCCCCAGTGCGTTACAAATTGATGCTTAGAAATAGGTGTCATTTATATTGGGGACGCTGGGGACCTTCACCAGAATGCAGGAAATGAAGTGTTTAATGATCAATTTCCTGGGGGAGGTCCCCCCAAAGACCCCCCACTCATCTTTTATTTAAATTTGATTCTTTAGACAGTAACAAAAATATGCATACAACATGATGCAATCACAGTGACAGACAAGAAAGTTACAAACTTATTACCATTGTGGTCCTCGTTGTAGTCTGGATAAAGATGGCAAGGCAAGCTACGGATGAGGAAGGAACCCTGTACAATCAACCCTTACAAAATATGACCAAAATTAAAAAAACAAGCAAACAACAAAAAAAACAACCCTAACACATCCCAATACAAATAAAATAAAAAACACAAAAACATCCACCACAATAATAAATAATCCTTAAGACTACATAAAAACTCAAACACATAAAAACAACCATTCACCTTGATTAAAACAGCGATCTGGATGGCTTAACTTAATCTCAACTGGGAGTTTGTTCCATTCCAATGCTGCCGTGTACAAAAAGGTGTTTTGCCCAGAACAGCTCTTACATCCACAAGGTACTATGTCTGTGGCACTGCCTCTAGTTGAGTAGCTGTGAGAGTGCCTAATAGGCTTAAAATAATCTTTAAAATACCTCTGCTCATTCCTATGCATCGGGCGAAAGGCGGGGTACACCCTGGACAGGTCGCCAGTCCATCGCAGAGGTTTAAAATCTGACTAATTTATTCTGTGCTGTTTGAAGTTGAACTTTTATCCTCTTGGGGGTGCTGCTGTACCATGTAGTACAGGCATAATCAAAGTGTGGCTGAATTAAAGCATTTGCTAACATTTTTAAAGTTTCTTTAGAAAATGAACCTTACGTGCCAGAAATTTAATTCTTTGGTTCACTTTTGTGATAACCCTTTGACCCATACTTTCTCCACTCAAAGAACAAAGATCTAAATCACAGCCTAAATATTTAAGTTTTAACTTCAATCTGGGTCCCACCCACAGAAATTCTGCGCTCTGGTGTCCTACTCAACCTTATTTTGCACCAAATAAAATAGATTCAGTTTTCCCTAAATGCAAAGACAGTGGATAAGATGCATGGCTTTGGTGTGGGAGACCGGGGTTCAACTCCCCACTGTGACTCACCAATGTGTCCCTGAGCAAGACACTTTTGACCTTTGACATATATAGCAATTGTAAGTCGCTTTGGATAATAGCGTCAGCTAAATGAATAAATGTAAATGACTCAACCTCTGGGCTCATTTTTTATGACAATAAATCGAATAGTTGTCCAAAACCAAAAAACAAAACTGAATGTCTAAAAAAAATTAGCAATTTCGTTGGTTTTTAATAAAAACCCAAATACTGCTGCACAAACTGCTCTGACAAACGTGAGGACTATTTGATGTTTTCTTGAGTTGTAACTAAATGGTTCCATTAACCTCAACAGTTTAAGAGAAGGCTGGAATGGAGCCACACATGTAAACTGCATGTGTTTAGGTTCCAATACATTAGGTTCATGTACATTTTAATTATGGAGTCAATTATTCCTGTAAAATCATAGATTATTACGGGCCTTTGACACCTAGCCCCCAAGCCAGATCCAGATCCTTTGTCATTCCCAGCTCTGGCAGATAAAGTCATGTTTTGTTGTCATTTATATTTCCCTCTCTGTTTTGTTTCCATTACTTGTGTTTTGTTCCAGGGCTCCTCTGCTCCCCAGCACCTGTCTGCCTCCCCATGTTTTTGATCACCTGCTTGAGCCAGCTGAGTCTTGTTGTGTGAGTCTATACCTCTGGTGGGTAGCCTTGACACTTTACAGACAGACAGACTGTAGGACAGACACACGACACAGACAGGAAATAACTCTCAGTCAGAATGTACATACCATAGAATAAAGAGCACAGATGGCCACGAGGGTCAGAGGAAGGCCGATAGCGATGATTATGTATGTCACCACTTTTATGCTGAATGGAATTTTAATGTAATCCTGGTTGTTGGTGATGTTGCTGTGGTTAAAGCTTTGGTCCTGTGAGGTGCTGTTAAAGTAGAAACCTTCCATTCTTCAGTGAAACCTGTTTGAGAGATCAGGTTATTAAAGGGAGCAGGTTTTTAATATCTACCTAACATTGTTCAGTGACATCACTAAAGCTGTGAGGTGAAGTTTACACAAACACAGTGTCCCTATAGTTTACCCACAATCATATCAAATCACAAACTGCTGTCTGTTCACTCTCTCATTTGTTACATTTATTTTTATTTAATCAAATAAGAAAAGAATAACGATAATAAAGTTCATGTGGACAAATAGTTGCACGTGCTGATGAGAGGTCATTGCTGCAGCTACAGAACATCGTTCAGTTGTTTCAGTAATTTAATGTTAATGCTATTTGGTTAGACATCTTGCCTGTCTACTGGGTGATAGATGCCAGATGCTAACTTGGACATGTTGGGTAATTAGCATAAAGTAGCTTAATCACAATTATGGATATATTTTATAATATTTTTATATATTTTATAATATTTCAGAAAGTGCTTTGCCAATTTGGACTATCTTGGTTTTGGAGGTTTTTGATGCTGAATCCATTTCTGACATTTTCAAAACTCAAAATGGCCTTTTAAATTAGAAATGGTCACATTTAAACTCCTGGTGGAGCAATTTTGATTAAATTTTTGGGTCTATTTTGAGGTTATTTATTTGCATAATACATTGGACATGCATTTCAGAATCAAAATAAATCAGTGTCATTGGTGTGAATGTGGTAGGAGTTCAAGACAAACTTAATGTGTGAGATTGTAGTATCCAATATTTGTGCATTTGAGTCAGTTCAAAATAACACTGTAGCAGCAGGACAGAGGGTCAGTGAGTGATTGGTAGTTATGTAGGGACTGAACCCTTCTATAGAATTTGACCTCTAACCCCTTGTTTTGCTACCTCAAAATAGTACTGTACCCTTCTATGGGTTTGACCTTTTACTTTGCAGACTCAAACACCTCTATGGTACCTAACAGATACCTAAACATATCCTATATAAGCTGTGTTTGATGAACAGAGAGACAGACTGGACATCGGGCTGGGTCACTCTCCAAGCTACTTCAGAGCTTGTAATTGATGCTCAACTCCTTGATTTAATAAACTTTTAGGATCAAGAACAGTGTCAAGCGGGTTTCCTCTCAACACATCATCACAGCATTATTGTTCGGACACCACAAGATGCTTTGAAGACCAGACATGAGCACACTGTTTTTTTCATATTCATATCATATTTCAAAATGCCCCTCTCAAATAAGGCGGTGAAAAGGAAATTCAAGACAAAAGGATTGAACGTCAATGGGAAGATCATAATTGACCTTGAGGTGTTGTTTGCCCAGCTGCTGGTGATGGGGAGCAAGAGAAGAATGGAGCTCTCTGCCCTCTTAGACTACAAGCTAGGCCTGATGCCTCAGAAAGGGCAACAAATTTTTGATCATCCAGAGTCTTGGAATCCTTGTCCCAAATTCTCCACCCACCAGACATTGTACTTGATGCATCACAGCTCATCTACCATGTGGCGTTGCCATTATCAGAGACCGTGGCTGACCTTGCAGCCAGCATGGGGCCCTAGCTTAATCATTGCCAAACCATTTGTCATCTCTCACTGTCAACCCCTCTACCAAGCCGCAACAAAGTGATAAAGAAGCAAGACAAACAAGCGGAGGACGGGCGAGCTCTTTTGCACACACCATAGGAGATCACATCGAGATGGTCAGCAGAGCCGACGGTGTGAGGCTGATGTGCTGTCAAACATGATGGATGCAGCCAGGAGTGTAGCTACAGCTGTCCGCATTCTCAACTACGACTTCACATGTCACCTGCAGATGGAGAGATGGCATGGCACTGTTCAACATCAGTTCGACAGTAGAGTCTGGGTGAGCAGTCTTGCTCCATCCTGGCTATGCACTCTCTGAGTGTGACACCACCTCTTATTGCGCCCTGAGAGTGTAGGTGTCCACGCTCAAGGCCATGACAGTAGTGCCTGGTGACCTGCTTTACTGATTTGCAGATCAGAGGCATTGAGGGGTTTCTTACTGGATCTGTACAACCAGAGGAAGTCAGCATCTCTGAACGTCGCCAGATTTGACATCTACCGAATGCACAAACCCCCCTATTACGGTAATGTACACCTCCATGGACTGTGTGCCCATCTACAGGTTCTGCTTTGGAAACAGCAGACCGCTCTGATCCACCAGCTGTGGATATTACTAAGTTTGGAGGGGACGAGAGGGAAGGTGAGAAGGAAGGAGAGAAAGACATCCTGCCCATCTTGGATGCAAGCCTTGTTGCTGCTCTTGACCTGTTGGACATTACCAGCTGTAGCCGCAGAGCAGGGTTAAAGCCATGTATAGCAGCAAAGATCAGCTGTGCAGCTGCAGGCCTGACTTGTAACAGCTACTTCTTCTGCAAAGGCCATGTACATGCAATCCTCTCACGCACTCACAGCAAGAAGAACAGGACAATAAGAATGTTGAAGTTGGAGATAAAGATAGAAACTGTTATGAGTCTGCAGTTCTCCTCCCCGACCCCTTGTATTTATGTTCTCTTCCCTCCTTCGTGTCTCCTGTTAGTCTGTCTGTCTGTCTGGGCGTGGCTTCTCACTCTGGGCCTGGCGCTCCACCTCCACCTGCACACCTGATCCACATTCCACTAATCAAGACTCTGCAGTAAGTCAACCCGGTTCTTCACCTTACTCATCGCCAGTTTGTCAGCTTACCTCAGCGGTATTTGCGCTGCGGCCTACAAATCTCGAGTTGTATAGTCTGTTGTTTGTTGTGGGAAATCCACTTGCTGGTCCCCATTCCCTGGTCTGCTCTCTGCTTCACTCTCACACCCCTTTTTCAATAATCCCACTGCCCCATCACCACCCCGTCTTCCATCAAAGCATCCATGAGCAGAGTAAATTGTAAGCGTTCCAAATGATGAGGTAACTTGTTTTGATAGTGATAATTACATTAACTGTTGATGTATTAATTAATGTCAATGTCTAGAACTCCTACCATGATATTTTAACAATCTGAACTATGGTTTAGAAGTATAGTGATATGTAAAAAAAAAATAATAATAATAAAACTAAAATTAAATATGCACTACAGACTGTAATCGTTATCTGCTTTTATTTGATCTTTCTTGTTCCACCTGCAGCAGTTACAGCAGCAATGAGGCAAGTCAATGACAAAATATTGTGCTGCAAAAAAGTGTGCACAGAACTGAAGAAATTTGAAAACATTGACACCAATTAAACTGATTTATGTTGATTCTGAATTGCAGGTCCAAAGTTTTAATCATATGAAAAACCTCAAATAACCCCAAAAATGTAATCGAAATTTCAAAAACACCATCAAAATTGGTCCACCAGGAATTGAAATATTCCAGCTTCCAGTTTTAAAGGCCAATTTGAGTTTTGAAATGTGGATTCACCATATTATCCCCCAAACGCACTCCATGATTGTCCACATTGGCCAAGCTCTTTATAATATAATTTCCATATATGTGATTATGCTACTTTATGCTAATTATGCTAATTGCCCAACATGTGCAAGTCAGCATCTAGCAGTTTCACAATGCTGGGGACCCATTCTATACATTTCTAGCATAAAACTTTCGGGTACTAAACATTTCCAGGTTCACCTTGCTGGCAAGTAGACGAGGTTTACATGACATTACATTAATCTTCTTGATGAACCATCTGCAGATTTTATCTTTAGGGGACAAAAATGGTGTGATTTCATTAAACAAAAAAGTGAAGTGTGTGTGTGTGTGTGTGTGTGACACTCTGTGCGCTGCAGTCTGCTCATTATATACGCCCACACCGGGCTCTCGCATATAAATGACAGATATGTGCAAACCAGAAAATTAATTTATGAGCAGTGTGCTAGTAACGTTAGAGACAGCAAACTACCGTAACATTATTGTTTAACTTTTTTTCAAGCTGAGAAATACACATTTCAAAATGTCAGTATTTTTTGTATTTTCCTTGATAATCAAGCAGACTCATAGTACCATCTGTTCATTGTTTCACAAATCGCAATATTGTCCACAAAAATATGACTTTTTCTCCAAATTGTGCAGCCCTGTTATCAACCACATCTCCCTCTGTCCGCATGTCCTGTCTGTCTCTGCTATCTCCTGCAATAAAGGCTAAAATGGACCCCAAAACACAAACTAACTACAGAGAAGTTCTTATGTTATGTTTAGAAGTGATTGAGAAACACTGACTCATGTTCTTATTTCGCTGAATGTTTTAACTGTTTATTTAACTGAATGCAACCTGACTTTGGTTAAATAACTCTGTCCTCCTGAGACTTTTCATCAACAATCACAAAACTCTGTCATCATTTCCTGAAAAACTGTGAATACCTCTCAGTGGATTAATGTTGGGTTATAACAATAGACATCAATATTAATAATAATACTAATTTGTAACAAAGCATGTTCTGGATATTAAAACTCCATTTCTGAAATGTCCGCAGTATTATTTTCCTATTTATAGTTTTCCTACTTAATTGTGCATGCCCTCTCATTTTCATCATTCTTTACCTCATGTTCTTAATTTAAAATACTCATTTATTGCATGATTTTATCTTTTTAGCTATTTTCTCAAAGTGTTTTAAGGGTAGAAAAAATATCTTAAAAAAATGATTGTACATGTAATAAAAAAGTATTATGACAAAATTTACTTTCAAAAGCTGCAAGACCCACCTGAATGAGTTCCTACACGAGCGCCTGATGTTTTGTCCTCTGCATCCAAACCTCAAATATGGCCAGTGATAACATGCAGCAATAATAATCTACACATGAAGAAGAAGGAAAAAAAAAAAAGTAGGGGCATGAATATGTAAATCATGCAGAAACAGAAATAGAACATATAGAGACAGTAATTGGCCAAAGAACTGTCACACTCCACAACATTTGACTATAAATGTGCATGTGACCTGCTCATGTTAAATGGCCACAGTGTTGCCACACCTGTTGTTTTCTTTTGATTTCCAGATATAACTGTTTTCTCCCCCTGAAAAATGGGGACAAAAAAAAAATCAAATTAAACAGTTAAAATATGTCTGAAATTATGCAGTAAATATTTCAGAAACAACAGGCATATTCTTTAAGTAGGTAGGTTTATTATCACAATATAACAAGTTATAGAGTGAAAATGAGTTTTGTAACTCTGCTACATAGCAGACAATATACATTAATAAAGTGTGTGTGTGTGTGTGTGTGTGTGTGTGTGTGTGTGTGTGTAATTTAGTGCTGATGCCACTGAATCAGGTTTGGATCCAGATCCTTCAGTGACTTGAGGTACAGGAGCTTTGTTCTGGGACGCTGTGCTGTCTTCTGCACTCTTTGCTCCACCTGTTTAATGTCCCTTTGGAGGTGGAGGCTTGTCTGTCTGATGAATCCAACTGTTGAACCATCTGAATATTTTATCTTCATTTGCAGAATCTGCACTCTGCTTCCTTCACACTTATTGAGACAACATTTTAACATAAAGGTGAACTGTTAACCACCATTTTAGCATGAAAATGGATCAGGAGAAACTGCAGGCCGACACATTCACTCTGTCTAACAACACAATCATACAGCTTGGTGAACTGAAATCAGCAGTGAATGCGAAACACTGAAGCTCTAATTCAGGGTACCCCCAGGATTCTCAAAGTTAAATTTAAGACTTTTTAAAATCTTTTTAATACCACCTAGGATGAAATTTATACCAACTTCACTGCCGTTTAATGGAAAATCTGTTTTTTAATTTTAAGCCTGAAAATTTTTTTTACGAAGTTACATGAATTTAATAAAACATTTTATTATAATACATTCATATTTAACACACTATAGGTTGGTGTGTTTGTACTTTGATAAGATAAAATGAATCAAGGACATCGCTTTGTGTTGAAAAGTGGTGGGGACATAAGGGTTCAGATTAGGGGTGTGACGATACACTTAGCTCACTTGCAGGATTCACAATATTAGGTTCATGAGAACAAGACAAGAAAATATTTTAACACTATTAGATGAAATATTCAATACTGAAATATATTTAAATTGAGGTCTTGGGGTCCCCTAGAAAATTTTGAGCCCTAAACACTTGATTTCATGCATTCTGGAGACATTTTCTGCACCAATTTATGGTAGAATTGTTTTTATTTAAATAAAGTGATTCAGATTTTCCTCAAAGTATTCTCTATTTTCTAGTCTTTTCAACCACTCTTACACACATCCATACGCTGGTGGAACAGCCACCAGGGGCAATTTGGGGTTCAGTATCTTGCCCAAGGACACTTCGACACGCAGCCTGGAGAAGCTGGGGATTGAACCGCCAACCTTCCCGATTAATGGTCAATCCGCTCTACCTCCTGAGCCACGGCTGCCCCAATTCTGTTTCTGTTATGTTAACTTTTTTTATTCTATATGTAAGAAAATGTACCTTTGAAAGCTGCATGACAACAAAGACCTGCATGAGTTCTATATACAGTTTGATGCTTTGTGCTTTGCATACAACCCGGCTTCTAAAGAAATGAAGGCAGGCATGAACACAATGTATGTAAAGTACATCAGAACAACAGACTATTCTGATGTACTGATTCTTTGTGTAGATAATAAAACCCTAGCTAAAGTAGTTTGCATTCGATTGGAAAAGATATTACCAAGTATCATGGTAGAAGATCAGATGTCCTTCTCAAATCTTAGAAAACTCACTGCAGGCCGCAGTTTCACTCCATGTAGAAAAGGCGTTTGACAGGATAGAGTGGAACTACTTATTTTCAGTGTTAGAGAAGTTTGGATTTGTCAAAACATTTATTGCCTGGATGTGGTTAATAAACACTTCCTCCCCAGGCATGTGTAAATATGCTTAACATAAATGGCAAGGTTGCTCTTTATCTGCTCTCGTACTAGAGCCGCTTTCTGTTGCCTGGAAATCGCCAGCAAAGTGACATTTAATTCCATGTGTCCCTTTGTGTCCCTTTACACTGATGATCTATTACTATATACAGTCCCCTCCAAGAGTTTGATAAACGGTGAGGCAAAGTCCTTTGTTTTCGTTGTTCACTGAAGACATTTGGGTTTAAGATCAAAAGATGAGACAAGAGTTCAGAATTTCAGCTTTTATTTCCTGGTATTCACATCTACATGTGTTAAACAACTCAGGACAAACCACCGTTTGTATTAGACCACAGCATTCTTAGGTGGAACAAATCATATTAAAGTAAATAACATTTAATATTTGGTGGCAGAACCCTCTCTTGCAATAACTGCCTCAAGCCTGCGACCCGTCGACATCACCAAACTGTTGCATTCTTCATTTGTGATGCTATTCCAGGTTTTTACCGCAGCTTCTTTCAGTTCTTGTTTATTTCGGGGTGTTTCTCCCTTCAGTCTCCTCTTAAGGAGGTGAAATGCAGCTCTGTTGGGTTAAGGTCAGCTGATTGACTTGGCCGGTCTAAAACCTTTTTCCCCTGATGAAGTCCTTTGTTTTGTTGGCAGTGTGCTTTGGCTCATTGTCCTGCTGCTTGATAAACTTCCTCCCCATTAGTTTCAATGCATTTCTCCCTTAAACTGGCAGACAAAATGTTTCTGTCCACTTCCTGAATTCATTCTGCTGCGACCATCATCAGTTCCATTATCAATAAATATTAATGAGCCTGTTCCAGAAGCAGCCATGCAGCCTGAGCCATGACATGACCTCCACCATGCTTTACTGATGAGCTCGTATGCTTCGGATCATAAGCAGTTCCTTTCTTTCTCCACACTTTGGCCTTTCCATCACTTTGCTAGAGATTAATCTTGGTCTCATCAGTCCATCAGATTGTGCTCCAGAACTTTTGTACTTCTTTGCAAATTTCACTCAGTCCTTGCGACTCTTCCTGCTGATGAGTGGTTTGCATCTTGTGGTGTGGCCTCTATATTTCTGCTCTCTGAGTCTTCTTCCAGCAGTGGATTGTGATACCTTCACCCTGCACTGTGGAGGTCGTTGCTGATGTCACTTCCTGATGTTTTGGGGGTTTTCTTCACAGCTCTCACCATTTTTGTCATCAGCTACTGTTGTTTTCCTTGGCCGACCTGTTGGACGTCTGTTGCTCAGTGCACCAGTAGTTTCTTTCTTTTTCAGGACGTTCCACATTGTTGTGCTTGCTCTGCCCAATGTTTGTCCATTGGCTCTGGTCGATTTTCCTTCTTTTCACAGCTTGACGATGGCTTGCTTTTCTCCCACAGACAGCTCTCTGCTCTTCATGTTGGTTTATCCTCTTTAACAGGAAATGCAGTCTTTATAGGTTTGAACCAAGGACGAAAAACGCTAGCATTTTGATGATGTGAAACTTTGCAATTTGGATAGGTTTAGTCACAAAAAGTACTTGGTTGGTTTTAGGCAACAGAATTACTTGGTTATGGTTAGGAAAAAATCATGGTTTGGTTTAAATTACTATGTACGTCAGTTAACTAATATCACTTTGTGTAACTTCCCTAACTTAAATAAAAATATTTAACATTGACTTTTTGTTTCACACGGGACACGAACCCCAGTCTCCTGGTTCAAAGTCAGTGTTCTGGCCCAACAACCACATTACTCAGTCTCTTCTGTTAAATATAATACACCTACCTTTACCGTCACAAACCGACGCTACAGGGCGTCCCCCACTGCGTTGAACTATGACAATAAAGGGATCCCCAGTGCGTTACAAACTGTCGATGATGGCTCTTGACCATGCGTCCATATGTGACAAGTCAGGGAGAGAGAAAGCGTTGCAACATTACATCAACGGTTTGAGGTATTTTCTGGATATAGTCAATTATCAGAAAAGTGAATTCTACCCAATTAATGAAATCGCTAACCAAATTGCAGGTTCAGCCATTTTGATCCAAATTTCCTATTCTGGCTTCAAATATCTTGGTATCCAAATGCTCCCTTTCCTTACTCTTCTCAGCCAACTACACTCCCCAGAATTCATGCGCTGGGACAGCCTGCCTCTTTCAATCGTAGGCAGGATAAACTTTGTTAAACTACCGTATTTCCAAGTTTATTTTACTTTTTTCAATGTATTCCATTTTTCTACTGAAATCATTTTTGAGATCAACAGATCAGACTGTGTCTACCTTCATTTGGGCAGGTAAGCAACCAAGGATTATGAGAGTCAGAGGGATGGGGGCTTAGCTCATCCAAATTTCATGCACTACTACTTTCCCAATTTACGTTGAATCCTGTGGTGATTTAAACTCTCAAGATCTGGGCTCAATTCCGAATAGCTGGATATTAAATTAGAAAATGAATGGCAAGATAGAGCTATCCAGAGAGTGAATACACTTCTGACTAGGATTAATTCAATTCAAAACGTTTTATAGATAACATTTTAGTAAAGCTAAGACAATCAGAAATATAGCCAGATGTGGATGATAGGTGTAACCGCTGTGTGCCAGTCAAATGCCAATTCACTCACATGTTTTGGTCATGCTGACCAGTTTCTGGGCCTATGTGTTTGACGTTCTGTCATGGGTGCTGACTATCCACTTGGAACCCTACCCTACCTATTTCTGGTGCACCTGAAATGGTGAATTTTCTCTCAACGTCCAAAGACGCTAACACTGTAGCTTTTGCGACTCTGTTGGCACGGTACAGAAACTTACTTTGTTGGAAATCCCCAACACCTCCTTCAAAAGCTCTGTCGCTCAAAGACATGTATTTCCTTAATTTGAGAAAATCAAATACAAAATCCTTCTCCCAGTGGTAACCTTTCATCTCCTATTTTGAAAGACTTCACACTCTGCCAAAAGACTAAGCTTGGTCTGTGCAAGCTTTTTCTTGTACTCTTGAATACTCTATTATATCTGATTGTATCCACTCCAATATTTTTGTGGAGTTACTTACTAGTACCTTGAAGGGGAGATCGGGGAGGGCGATGGGGTCGAGTTGTTCACGGCTTGTTGTACTGTATTCTCTCAATAAACCCATATATTAAAAAAATAAAATAAATTTCTGAATGAACAGGAAATATGTACATATACTCATTTGATTTAACATCCATACATGCAGCCACCAGCTCATATATCTATCCACTTTAAGGCTTTAAGGCTAAATTTTCTTTTATTATCCATTCTGCTGTCACACCTCTTACCTGTGTATAAAATAAAAATGTTTACTGCACGAGAGCTGATTGTTTTCTTATTTCTTAGAATTATAACGTCCTATGTGTTGTCTTTGATATGTTAATATTGACAGTCTCCAATATTTGTTAATTACTAATAGATGGATAATAAAAAATAATTTAAAAAAGCTGAACAAACTGCAAAACAGCCTTAAACTGGATTTATATACGAGCAGGTGGCTTTAAATTTTAATATTACAAAAACAAGTGTATATGTCTGTTGTTATTCCAGCCTGTTGTTCTGAAATACTTTACATACACTGTTCATGCCTGACAGAAGCAGGTTTGTATGCAAAACACAAAGCATCAAACTATGTATAGAACTCATGCAGGTCATTGTTGTCAGGCAGGTTCTAAAGGTACATTTTGTCCGATATTTAAATGTTTATTATGTAACAAAGACACAACAGAGAATAAAAACAATCATTGAAGATGAGGTAAAATTGGGAAGGAAATAAAGCTTTAGGTTTAGAAATTATCTATAAAATGCTCTTCCCTTTTTACTTGTATTTATTTTATTTATTTGCTGTTTGTGGTGACCCATCATTAATGCCAGCTTTAGGTAATGTTCATGGATTTCAACAGAGATTACAGAAGAGTTTCATGTGTTGTGACAGTATGATTATTGATAAAGATCTCTCCAAGGGAAAGACACGTAACCAAAGACAAGTAATAGAAAGTAATGATTAATGATTCCTTCCTGTAAAGGTTGAGTGCACAGAGTCAAAATGCATTTAGGCATTTATCTGGATCTTTTGAGTGAAATAAGAAGGTGACCTGTTTTTTTCTCAGTCACTGCTAAACATAACATAACGATAAGTATGTTAAACAAGCTGTATGTTTGTGCTAGACATAAACATGCAATTTCTCCTGATTTATTTGCATGCTAAAATGGTGGTTAACAAGCAAGGTTAGCAATAAATGTCAAGGAAGCAGAGTGCAAATTGTGTAATTGAAGAAAAACATGTAGATGGTTCAAAACTTGGATTGGTGACCTCAAGTCACTGAAGGATCTGGATACAAAACTGCTTAAGTGACTGCCGTAATTAACTCACACCAGCACTAAAGAACATCCCTCTGTGTCGTCAGGTAGTTGTTTATAAAAGATAATTAGCATAATTATTAAGACAGGTTTTAAATCTAGATTTTCCAGGAAGAGGAATAAGTAATAACTGGACATAAATGAAGTGTGAGTGGATCACATGCACATTTCTTAGTCAAATAAATGTTGTGGAGTGTGACAGTTCTTTGGCACGCTAACCTTCTCTGTGTGTTCACTATTTTTGTGATGCATCATTTACATATTTATGTTACTCCTTTCCTCAAAAGAACAGGTGTAGATAATCCTCAAACTGCTGCACGTTATCACCTGCCATATTTGAGGTCTGGATTCAGAGGACAAAACATCGGCTACTAAAGTAGGGAACGTTGAGTGGATCTTGCTGCTATTGAAGGTAAATTTTGTCATATTACTTTTTTTCACATAAGTGTATTATAAAGACAAATGAACAAGCAAACTGTAACAAGCAGAAAGCTTTGGACTGTGTACAGAATAATGAGTTTTATTTACTTTGGGGTTTATACACTCTCTTCCGTGATGAGCCGGGAGTAAAGGAATTTAGGGATGCTATGACACAAGTTTTCCCAGGTCATCTAAGGGTGAATTGCTGAGTTATGCTGGCGCCATGTCCCCTTGGGTGATACTCATTAAACCATGTTATATAAGCCATCAGTCTCCAAACCTTCATTAGACCTGAACCTGGCTTACAATATTTCTTTAACAGGAGTATTTTAAATAACTTAAAATGAGGTAAAGAAAGAATGATGAATTATGAAATCTCTAAATAACAAAGTAATACTGTTTTAAAGTCATTTCAAGATTCAAGAAGTTATTGTCATATGCACAGTAAAATACCCACAACGGCTTTCGACCATACAATGGAAATCTTACTTTGCAATTCTCCCTTAAAATATAAAAAATATGAAATTATGTCAATATCTAAATAAAAATATATAAAAGTATTAACTACAATAAATTAATTACAATAAACAACATATCTCTCAGCCTGTGATTACGTGAAAAGCAAAAACCTGAGTGCAAAAGGTGAAAGAAAGCCAATATTAGTGGGGGAGGTAGTGTTTTATTCATTGTTCAAGAGTCTGATGGGCTGTGGGTAGAAGCTGCTTGATAGTCTCTTTGTCCTCTATTTCACACTTTTGTAGCGTCTCCCTGACGGCAAAAGAGTGGAGAGACTGTTGTGGCTGTGTGCTGTCTTTGATGATGTTGTGGGCCCTTCTGATCACCCTGGTGGTGTAAATGTCCTGTAGTGATGTGAAGGCTGCTCCAAAGATGTACTGTGCAGTTTTTATCACACGCTGGACAGCCTTCCAGTCCTGGGCAATGCAGTTTCCATACCACACTGTGATTGAGTTGGTGATCACGTTACTAAGGATTTTGGTTGACATGCCAAATTTGCTCAGCCTTTTTAAGAAGTACAGTCTCTGATGTGCCTTCTTCAGAAGCTGGTGGCTATTGTGAGACCAGGTGAGATCCTCGCAGGTTCCGAGTAATTTGAATGTTCTCACCCTCTCCACCTCTGTTTCACCAATGTATATAGGCGTGTGCTGCTCCTTCCTCCTCCCAGGATCAATAATCATCTCCTTGGTCTTAGCATTTAAGGAGAGGTTATTTTCCTAACACCATGCCGACAGTCTATATGCTGACTCCAGTGACGGTGGTGTCGTCCGTGAACTTTATAATCCTGGTGTTGGTCTGGGAAGTCACGCAGTCATAGGTGAAGAGAGTGTACAGCATAGGGCTCAGCACGCAGCCCTGGGCTGTCCCTGTGCTTATTGTGCTGATGCCTGATGTCGGGTTTCTTACTCTCATTGACTGGGGTCTCTCTGTCAGGAAGTTCAGCACCCAGTTACAGAGGGAAAGTGTAAGTCCGAGGGTAAAGAGCTTTTTGGAGAGCCTGTGTGGTATGACCGTGTTGAATGCTGAGCTGTAGTATATGTGTGCTTAGCCTCCAAATGTGTGACTGCAGTATGGATGGCAGCACTGACAACATCATCAGTGGACCGGTTCTGTCTATATGCAAACCGAAAGGGGTTTTAGGCGGCTTGATTACATACAAACTCAATGCAAAGACGCAAATTCGCTCCGGGCAGTGTGAAAGAGGCGTTTGTCAAATTTATCAACTAGGGCGATGACACGATGTTGTCAGCGGCTTGGGAGTGTTGTTTGGAGAGGATCAGGCGAGCGGTGTAATGACAATCCACTGGCCGACTGAGAGCTGCTAAAGAACGGGGAAGTGTACAGAGAGCAGTGCTGCAGCTTTCAGACAAATAAACACCCGTAGTCGGTCTGGATTCTGCTCTGACAGCTGCACTGTTTACCTGCAGGAGGAGCTCAGAGTTAACTGCTTTTATTAAATTAGCTTTTTACTTTAGTTTTTGGGATTACAACTCGATTTTTCTTCACTTGCGCTTCTCGGCAGCTAGCTTCCGTGCACATCCGGTTCCACGGTTGTTGTTAGCGTCGGATGGCACCAGAATTCAGCTTGACCACTGCTTCATATTTATATCAAAACCGGACAAAGCTGGACATGGGGAAAAGAAAGCAAGGAAGTAGAACTACCTGGTGAGTTCAGAAAATGTGTGTCTGTAAATTTATTCCAACTATTGTTGTTTACTGTGAACAGGTTAGCGTAGCATAGCCCAGCAGGTTCCGAACTCCATTCAGAAAACAAACCTTTTCTGCTGACTTGCTGACAGCATGAATCAAATGTCTAACAAAACGGCATCATATTGTAGTTATTCAGGATCAGTTTGATCCTTTTATTGCAATTAAATCACAGCAAAGGGTTTACTTTGGGTTCTTATAGCTGTAGTATCCGCGGGCTGTGTTTATTCGCTTAAAACGCGTTGTGTGTGTGAACACTCAAAATGTCCAGCGGTCAAACTCGCGCGAGTAAAGCGAGGCAAATATTAAATTCACTTTCAGTGTGAACACACCTTTGAAGCAGGAAGGCACAGAGGCTTCAGAAAGGCACAGGTTGTAAATGTCAGCATACCCTAAGTGCCCGCCCAGGGATGTTATCTGGCCCCAGCTGCCTTCTGTGGGTTTATTCTCTTCAGAGTCATGCACACCTCTGCCAGTGACACGGAGTGCTTGTCCCATATACCCTTCTGGGCCACAATCCTGTGCTGTTGGTTGAGGTTGGCAACCTCAAAGCGAGCATAGAACTCATTCAGCTCATCTGGAAGTGTGTTCATTTCAGAAATGGAGTCCAGATATTGAGAACAGGCTTATAAAGGCTTTTTTTTAGGCTGTCCCTTAAAGATAAAATCTGCAGATGGTTCATCAAGTGGATTAATCAGTCATGTAAACCTCCTCATCCAAACTCAGAGGTGTGGGAAATAAAAGAGGCCTATGTGCAGGAAACAGTCATTATTATAACTGCTCAGTCATTGTTATTAGGACAAATGACAGGAAGATAAGATTGGGGGGGAAAAAGAACAAGCTGTGTTAAGATGTTTCCTTCTGCTATCAACCGAAGGAACCTATTCAAGTAGCTATCATCAAAAACACATTTCCATTTTTGGTTGTTATTGCCAATAAAATCATGAGCTATAAGGGAAGCAGTGCACTCAGGGGGGATGTCAGATAAATGACTTGTTTTTCTGAACTTTGATAACATGGAAAGAACCTAGAATTCTGAATTGCAGTGACGCAGTTTGGAAACAGACAGGAAGTCAACGTGGCATTGAGCAGTGTGCAAAGATTTGAATATAAAAAATGAAGGAAGGAGAAAAAGGTGGGTCTTCTCTTGAGCTGTCAGAGAGAGGCCCCTCAGTCCGCCAGGAACTGAGGTAATAGCCTATAGATAGGTTAAATTCTAAGTCAACCTTGCCCTAGAAGTAATATCCTTAAGAAAATATTGATTGATAATCTGACTTTGGTTATAGTTACCTTTTTCCCCATGCCAAACTTGGTATTATTGTTATCAGTAATATTTACTGATTCTTAAGCTTTTCTGTAATCCATACTCATTTTTATATTCCTGTAAAAAAATTATTGTAAAAACTTTTATTCGGAGGTTAGTTGTGATTTATATTTCCATGAGGGAAAAGCCGTCACATAAAATTCCCCACTGAGGGCAGAGAGGCATCAAGTACAGGAGAAATGCAAGATGTCCTAAAACAAAGAGCATTAACATTAAACATTAAATTACTGAAACAGCTGGACGATGTTCTGTGGCAGTAATGACCTCACATCAGCACTTTTTGATTAAATAAATGTTAAATGCAACAAATGTTTCTCTCAAACAACAGGTTTCACTCTGAAGAATGGAAGGTTTCTACATGAACAGCACCTCAAAAGATCAACACTATGCTACCACTAACTACCAGAATTACAGCAACATCACCTCCAACTACCAGAACTACAATGAGCTTGAAGAGTATTACAAATTAGTTGCAATCACCTTCGTGCCGACATGCATAATCATCGCTATCTGCCTCCCGCTGACCCTCGTTGCCATCCATGCTCTTTATTCTATGGTATGTACATTATGACTGAGAGATATTTAATAACTTTTTCTGTCATGTCCCTCTTTAAAGACAAAAAAGTGGATTTCATTTGTATCAATCATTAACAACACGAGAGATTGAATTAAACAAGCCATTCAAGTTAAATTAGCAAGCCTCCCAGTTTGAGAAACATTGTTACAGATAATCTTTATCTGGTTTGAGGGCTGGGACAAAGGTTTGTAATGATCTATAAACTTACAGGAATAATATACTCCATAATTAAAATGCACACGTAGCTGATTGGACCCTAAAGACATGCAGTTCAGAATCAGAAGGAGCTTTATTGCCAAGTAGTGTTTTACACATACGAGGAATTATGTGTCAAATTTAGGATTCGCCATGAAACAGGAAGTTGTAATAACTTCAGTGTACATGCCCACATCTGCACTAAATTTGATATGTATAATAAGATTCCTGCCCTGAACACATCCACATGCCAACATTCACTCAAAGCCATAGCGCCAACTACTGGCAACAGGAAGTGACCACGAAGCAGCCCCCGCGGCACGTTTCATACGTTACATATACGAAATTTCTGTGCCACGTGTATCATGTCCAGATGCACCAAAAAGCTGACCTAATCCCAACACGGTCATTTTTGGATGATTTACAGGCTCCGTACTTTAACAAACTCCTCCTGGAGAATTTGTCCAACCGACTTCAGATTGTCGCTGTCCACTCTAAACTGTTGAAAGCTGAACAAACGGTTCGCCATGAAAGAGGAAGTTGTTGTAACTTCAGTCTACATTCTCACATCTGCACCAAACTTTACATGTTTGATAAGAGTACCGCCCTGAACACATCTACAAGCCAAATTCACCCGTAGTCCCAGTGCCACCTGCTGGCAACAGGAAGTGTTTATGCTGTGACGAACCACTTCTTGCAGGTTAGATATATCTACTTCAAAACTGTCTCAGAAAAATCTCAACACATTGATGATGTCATGTTGATAACTGTTTCATATTCATTTGTAGTCGTAGCGCCAAGTGCTCTGAACCGACACAAAGGGGACACAGGAAGTTACGTATAACACCTTTGTGTAGGCGCGTAGCAAATTCACAGCTGCACTGGCAAAGCTCCAGAATCTGCAATGCGGGTGCCTCACACCTCAACGTGCTACAAAGGCCCGCCCAACGCTGCTTGCAGCTTTAAAAATAAGTCTTGTTACTGCAGTGATTGGCCAGTGTGTCACATCTGAGATTCTGATTGATGAAAAAGTCAGAAATGGCTCTGACTGCAGCTGCTGGGCAGAGCAAGATGACAGATTTGGGAGGAGGTGGACTTCACAACATGTTTCCAACTGCTTGTTGACTTTTACCAATGTTTTCCTGCAGGTGAGAAGTGATCATGTTGCTCCCATCTACGTCATCAACCTTCTCATTGCGGACCTCCTTCAGTTCTGCTTCCTGATCACTGAGGTGGCAAAGCTTGGAGATGTTGAGATATACTACATCTTCGCATATATTTACATCTTTGGTCTGATTGCCAGTATTTACTTCATGGTGTCTATCGCCCTGGAAAGGTATCTATCTGTCTATCTAGGGGTGGCTGTGGCTCAGGAGGTAGAGCAGATTGCCTGTTAATCGAAAGATCAGCGGTTCAATCCCTAACTCCTCCAGGCTGCATGTCGAAGTGTCCTTGGGCAAGATACTGAACCCTGAATTGCCCCTGGTGGCTGTTCCACCAATCTATGAATGTGTGTGAATGATGAATTCGATGTAGTGTAACAGCACTTTGTGGTTGCAAAGACTGGAAAGGCGCTATATGAATACATTTGTCTATCCAGTATGTGTGGAGCTCCTTCTGTGTCTGAACATTATATTAGTTTATAACTCTGAAGCTCCTCAAAGACTTTGTGTCCATCTTGTATTACAGGTATCTGGTCATCGCCCACCCACTGTGGTACCGCTGCAGACGAACCATCAAGAGCTCTGTGGTGCTCTGTGTCCTGGTCTGGGTCCTTTCTCTTTGTCTGTGTCGTCTGTTTCTATTTTGTTTATCTGGTCTCAGCAATAATCTTCGTCACCCTCCTCCTCCTTCCCTTCCCGCTGTTCATATTCTCCCCTGGTTGGGACCTTCAAAGCCCTGTCTGCTTCCATCTCGGTCCCCTCTGATGAAAAACGAAGAATTGTGGGAGTTTTGGTTCTGGTGCTGCTTATTTACACGCTGCTGTTCCTGCCCAAAATCATTTCGTTCCTCTTAGTAAACACTGACAATACCTTTTTCAACATGTCTATTATTTGTATTAGGTTGAATCCTCTTGCAGACTTAGTCCTGTATGTCTTCATGAGGAAAGGGACCATAGACAAGCTTTTGGCCTCTGTGTGTTGTTGCAGAATGGACAGCAGTGATATCAGCAGTCCATCAGTATGAATGATGACATTTATAGCAGGCAGGCAGAGAAAGAGGGAGAGAGACATGGACATCATTATGCCTATTTATTTATTTATTTTACAGTTCAGACATGTACTCGAAAAAGTGAAACTGGAATATTGATACATATGAAAAAATAATACAAACATAATTGTATTGTTTTGGCATAAAATAATCATTAAATTTATAATGTTTACTCTGCAGCACAATTTAAATCTCTGCAGTGGTCGGGCACCAGGACCTTGAGGGAGTTTATGGGGAAGGAAGGTTGATTTAAATTAGTGAGCGATACACAGTGATGTTGTAAGTTGTTGTTGATGACCATTTCTTGCTTAACTTTAGCTATGTATAAGTGAGATATTACCATTAATATAGCCTATCTCTATAGTATTTCAAAACATCAGTCCCCATAGAATGTTGTTGTCAGTGAAATCTAAATGTCATAGTATCCCTGTTGATAGGAAGATATTTGATGAGAGGGAGAGAGAAGCAGGAGATTCACAGGGCAGCTGATTCTTAGGTCAGTAGTGGTCTGCAGGTCTATGGAAATGTGGGGTGTTTTTTTTTCTTCTACAACAGGCAATTATTAGCAGTTCTAGGCACCAAGGTAGAGCCTAAACTAAATTATTTCATGATATATATTTGCTATCTTCTGCCCAACTTAACTTTCTGCATTTATTGGCTGTAATAAATGAAATATGTAGATGTTGCCTAAATGTAGACTAGGCTATACATTATCATATACCCACGGATATAAACACATAAACACAAAATTAAAGCAAAACATATGTACATTCATCCATACATTTAGTAATTTTCACTCCAAATCTTTTATTCCATCTGCCATCAGCTTAGTAAATTCAGTCAGTTGCCACTTTAAATAAGATCCTCATTAACAGCTTAAATTATTAAGTATTTATTGTATACTTGTTTGCAAGCCAAACTACAGAGCATAATCACACTGATTTAACCAATGTTCTCTGTAGTAATAGTATTTAGTGTAATTAAACAGCATTATTTGGACCTGCAACTTATCTGATAGAGAAAGGAATTAGATGATATTACTTTATCGCACATTTACATGAGAAGCTGAATAGCATTTTAAATCATAGCCTACAGAAAAACTCTGGCCTAGGTAAATTCCCCCCAAAAGCTTTGACATGTCTAAAAGCTAACATTGCAGTAACATTTGTTCAATAGAGGAGAGATGAAAGTACTTTTTAACATCTTGGCTTCCTCACTGGTTGTTGACATAAGTGTAGTTCTAAAATAGAGGAGCCCCACCCCCCTCTTTCAATCCTAGTGACGTCCATGGGGAGAGAGAAAGGGGAGAAAACAGGAGGGAAAATGAGGGTTAATAGAAAGGATAGAGACAAGACAACTACTTTAATTTACTGATACTTCATCTAAAGCATCGACCTGCCTCTTAGACCCATCCCGACTAGCCTGCTTAAAGAAATTTTACCCTTAGTCAGCACTTCGTTACTAGATATGATCAATCTGTCTTTATCAACGGGCTATGTACCACAGTCCTTTAAAGTAGCTGTAATTAAACCTCTTCTGAAAACGTCGACCTTTGATCCAGGGGTTTTAGCCAACTATAGACCTATATCTAACCTTCCATTTCTCTCTAAGGTCCTGGAGAAAGCAGTTGCTAAACAGCTGTGTGACTTTCTACAGAGCAATCGTTTATTTGAGGATTTTTAGTCAGGATTCCGAGTGCATCATAGCACAAAGACAGCACTGGTGAAAATTACTAATGACCTTCTGACTGCATCACACAAAGGACTTGTCTCTGTACTTGCTACATTCAATATTATTGACCATCATATCCTATTACAGAGACTGGAACATTAAATTGGCATTAAAGGAACCGCTCTAAGCTGGTTTAAGTCCTATTTATCAGATTGATCTCAGTTTGTACATGTTGATCAATCCTCTATACATGCAAAAGTTATTCATTGAGTTCCACAAGGATCTGTGCTTGGATCCATTCTATTTACCTTGTATATGCTTCCTTTAGGCAATATTATCAGGAAACACTCCATAAATGTTTATTGTTATGCAGATGATACTCAATTATATCTTTTGATCAAGCCAGATGAAACTAATTAGCTAGTTAGCTAAACTCCAAATGTGCCTTCAGGATGTAAAAACCGGGATGCCCTGTAATGTTCTAATGATAAACTCAGATAAAACTTAAGTTATTGTACTGGTACACCTGATTACTTTAGATAATCACAAACACTGATTATCTAAAGATATAGTTACTCTGGATGGCATCATCCTGGCCTCCAGCACCACCGTGAGGAGTCTTGGAGTTATCTTTGATCAGGACATGTCCTTTAACACTTGCATAAAACAAAGTTTGAGGACTGCCTTATTTCACTTACATAAATTTTGCATAAACATTCTGTTTCAAAATTATGTATAAAAACTAGTCCACCCATTTGTTACTGCTAGGTTGGATTACTGCAATTCTTTATTAGCAGGCTGCTCTAATAAGTCCGTTAAGACTCTTCAACTGATCCGGAATGCAGCTTGTGTCTGAGAAGAACCAGGAAAATAGATTTAGCTTCTCTGCACTGGCTTCCTGTAAAATCCAGAAAATAATTTAAAATCCTTCTGTTTAACTAGGCACCATGTCATATTAGAGAGCTCATTGTACCTTACTACCCCAGTCAGAGCACTGCACTCCCAGAATGCAGCGTTATCAAGCTTCAGCTATCAAGCTTTTACAGTTTATTATTTCTCTGTGGATATTGTGTTTTGGTGAACTTTCTCTGGTGATGGCTTCAACACATGTAAATAAAATATGTTTTTATTAGTTTGTAGCTGTAAGTTTATGTCTGTCAATATTCTCCATTTATCACAGAAGCAAAGCAGATATTATTTTAGATTAACTGAGCTCATCTAGCCGCCTCGCTGTCTTCTTCCTAAATCTTTATTTTGACTGTTTGTATGTTTAACACAGGGGAGCATCTTAACACGTATTTAGAGTTTCTCATACACATTTTAATTTAGTTGTTCTATGTTTACCCATACGTAAAAGTGTGTGGAGTTATTTTCTTTTTTGTTATTTTTTTACAAATATGAAAAAAATTCCCTATTGTTTGATTATCTTTATTTAATCTAAGTTTAATTCTGGTGTTTTAGTGGTAGGCATGCTGGTGTTTAGGATGTGATTCAGAGCAGGTGTTTTGCAGCAGCTGTTGCTTGAGAATATGGATAAAATCTTTAACCACAGTTTATGTCAGTTTAAATTGTACATTTTCTAGAAATCCAATAAAAAATGTTTCTAGACAAAACTGTTTTTGTGTGTTTGTCTTTGACCAACTCAGTGATTTAAAAGCTGACAAATGAAGGTTTAAATCTCTATTGCCTATATGAACATAAAGCTTGGCCCTGCTGTCAATTATAGATCAATAGATCAAATATAATTTATTTAATCAAACATGTTAATAGAAAATAAAAAAACATAATTCAGTATTCACCTCCAATTTCCTTCTCCTCAGCCAGAAATACCTGTTTGGTTGGTCCACTGATTCCTTCCAAACAAACATCTTATATTACATGCTGGATCTCTGTTCAGGCATTACTGTGAGAGGATTTCATCAACTCTGCACACCTTACTGAAAAGGTTTTTGGCTAACCTGATGGATAAAATCCATTTACACCGACATACAGTCCGGAATGGAAGTCAGCTCATATGAAGACAGAACTGAAAAGCCTGTTGTAATGTGAGCTACAGGAAAGATTTCTAGCCTCCAGCTTTAAGGGTATGTAGCTTTCATATTTTGATTTGATGTGTAGGTCAACAGGCTAAAGAAGTCTTGTCTTTTAAACCAGAATTTGACATTTCACACTGAATAAAATGTTGGAGTACCTAAGACTTGTATGTGTTCCAGTTAACATGAGTATGTAATTTAAAGTCACATTCACATGGGGTACGTTGAGCAAAGATTCCACTTTTTTTGTTCATTTATTTGTTTAACAGTTTATTTTAGATGTAAAGTGATTATTTCCAGGGATGCACCACATCCTAAAATATATGAACATATTTTAGTTGGAGACCTTACTGTCATGTCCTCACTTTAAAGACACCTCAAGTAAAAACTGGCTCAACTCACCCCGCTCTCCCCTACTCACGCTTAGTAATTCATCAACTCAGATATAGTATGAATTAAAGCACGATACAGTAGCTTCAGAAATATTAATGCTAAATTCTAAAACTGCAGATACAGCATTGATACCTAAGCTTGAATGATTTAACGATATTTTAGGCTGTTTAATCAAAAACGGATGTGTTTACAAATACAGCTTGGATAAATCAGGTTCTTACAAGTAAGTAAAGGACACATTCCATAGTACACGTAGATGCAAGCACACAAAGTACATGCACGACGTGCACACGTGACGTCCGTGAGGTGTATGCATTGGGTGTCCAATTGTGTGTGTCAGGATGACACATCTGACCATTTGACCAGATTGGTGTGTGTGTGTGTGTGTGTGTGTGTGCGGCACGCATGTGTGCAGTGGGTAAAATGCATGCTGTGAAGAAAACACCATAGTGTGAAAGGGGAGAGTTTGACCCCTGCAATCAGACCAAATGCAAAGTGCGGTACAGGACCTGGTGGCGCCAAGGCAGAAAGTTGCATGGCGCTGTATCTAGATAGCCCTCAGTACTGAGATTTTCACCACGGCTTCAGAGCATTGTTTGAAGAGGACTAGGAAGAGCAGAGTGACTGAGTCACTGCTGACAGACCGCTGTTGGCTGACGGGGAGCTGTGGGGGAAAGAGCACCTGAGCATATGGACAAATAATCACCTGTAGTCGAAGTGGATTCTGCTGCACAACTGCAGCATTTACCGCGCGGGGGGACTCAGAGTTGACAGATTTTATGTTTTTCAGCAGGGGGCCACTGTGTTTCCGGTTTCCACGGTTTTTGTTAGCGTCAGACAAAACTGGACATTGCTTGGTGGAAAGTCAGCGAGGAAGTTGAACTACCTAGTAAGTTCAGAAATTATGTGACTTGATTCCAGATAGCATAACACAGACCTCATCAATCCGAACTCCATTCAGAAAAAAAACTTTTTTTCCTGCCAGCCTGTTGTCACTCCTAACTCGTCACATATGGACACGTGGTCAAGAGCCATAGTTGTCGTTTGTAACGCACTTGGGATAGCGTCATAGTGCAACACATTGGGGGAAGCCCTGTAGCATCAGTTTTTGATGGAATGATATTTAACAGAAAAGACTGAGTAAGGAGGTGGTTGGGGTGGATGGAGGGCCAGAACCCCGACTTTGAACCAGGAGACTGGGCTTGGTGTGTCCAAGTCAACATCAACTATTTTTATTTAGGCAAGTTATGTAAATTGATGTAAGTGATGTTAGCTGACGTACGTAGTTATTTTAACCCAAACCATGATGTTTTCCTAACTTTAACCAAGTAATTTTTGTGCGTAAACCTAACCAAATTGCAACGTTTCACAACTTTGATAACGTGCCATTTCAAAATGGCGATGTTTCGAAATGCTAGTGTTTTTATTTTGAAAGTCTAACCGGACGTTGCATATTTATTGTTGCTAACTTCACCGGAACACTTTGTGTTGAAAAGTGGTGGGGACATAGGGGCTCAGATCAGTGGTGTGAAGAGACACTTAGCTCGCGAGACATTACGATGCGCGATATTAGGTTCACAAGAATGAGACAACAATATCCTTAAACAGTGTTTTAAAGATATCCTCAATGCCGAGCTATATGAGTGGGCGGTCTCGGGGGACCTCCCCCAGGAAATTTTGATCATTAAACCCTTCATTTCCTGCATTCTGGAGAAAGTCTTTGGATCATTTTATAATCAGTAGCTTCTTTTTTCAGCTTAAGTTACTTTTTTTTGGACAATGCACATTTGTTTCTTCTATGTTTATTTGCATTGCATGTTTTCTTAACGTGCAAATAAACCTTTTATTTAAGGCATTTTCATTTGTTACTAACTGCAAACTATATTTCAGAATGTTTAAGAAATTATGCTTTAAAAAAGTGATGAGTACGAGCGAAAAAGGAGAAAAAACTGCTTAAGGAACAGTTTTGCTATTGTAATAATAGGACAACCTCTTTCTTTAATACTCAGTCACCTGCCTGACATATCCATGACACCTGAGACATAGCAGACTCTCCCCACTCAAACAATGGTGTGCGCACACACACACACACAAATATGAGAGCTCCACATGATGCAACAATCAAATAAATATTTTAATACTTAAGGAATGCACTGTACTCATTATCTGAATCGCTTAACAGAGAGACGTGTTTTTTCATGGGAATAATGGCAGTTTCTTGCTTCTGTGTAATAAGGGTGAATGTCCAACACCAACCATGTGTTTTTAAAAACATTAGATATAGACACCTCTCTCTCATATCCGTGTTACATCTCCAAATCAATTTGACCCCCCCCCTGCTTTAAACAGGCTCTTGTCACATTAAGGAAGGACAGGACACTATCCTGCAGATATTAACTCTCTATTTTAGACACCAGACTTGCATGTTATTGCATGTGCATGTTAATCTGAACCTTTACGTAATTCTGACTTCTTGCATTAGAAATCAAAGACTTTAGCATTTTTTTGTGTTTGACAAAAAAATTAATCAGGCATACTGGAAAACATGCTGCAGTCGCTGTTTGAAATGAAAGACTTAAACCACCATCTTTAGAAGTTCATTAAATTAAGCCAAGATCATCTTACAGTTTTAACAAGGTTTAAGGCGTGGAACAGCATTCACACTCCGACATGTACGAAAAGAAGAAACACAAAAGAACCATACACTCTACATCTACACCCTTTATGTTTTTGTCCTGACTACTTTCCAGCTTTAGACCAACTGTAATTTTTTCATTGCCGGTAGTAAAATAAGTTCTTTTCAATTTACCCCCCCCTCCAATACACACACACACTGACATACACACTCATCAGTTGGGCCAAATGGTCAGTATGTGCCAGGATACACACACACACACACACACACACACACACACACACACACACACACACACACACACACACACACACACATGTGTTAGAGCTTCAAGCGCGTGCATGTTCGTGACCCATTTATCTACTGCTGTGGTTCAAATTTCTGAGAAAATAACAATTTGACCTGGTAGATTCAGGACAAGTTAGAACAGAACAATACGATAACTTGAGATAATATTTCAGCTCTGGCAGACACGTGTGTAAGTGTGTCTGTCTTTAATCTGCATTCAAATAAGTTATGGTTAGTTATAGTCTGCTCGCACTTTTAGTCATACATTTTGATGTCCTGTTTATGGAGACATTTGAGATATTTATCATTGATGGATGTTTAAAATGTGGTACATGAAACACAGCTAGTATGTCTGTCGAGTTCTTCTGGGAAGCTCGCCCTGTCTTCGACCCAGCAGTGGGAAGTAACATTATGGCCAAGATTTGGGATTTGTGGCACTCCCTTTTCTTAGAAGAGCAGGTGTAGACTATCATCAACCTACTGCATGTTATCACCTTTTGAGGTGGCTGTTTAGATGCGGAGGACAAAATATCGCGAACCGGAGTAGGGAACTTTAGGTGGGTTTTGCAGCTTTTAAAGGTAAATTTTGGTATGTTTATGTTACTTTTCTCTCTTATGTAGAGTGAATTAAACAGATAAATGGACATGGTATACAGAATACTGAAGTTAAACCAATTACTTTTTGTTTAATTTTTTTCTCTTCCTATAAAACACTAAAATGATGAAAGCATGCAATAAAGAAGTATTTCAAATAAATTAAATGAGGTAAAGAAAGAATGATGAAAATGAGATTTCAGACATTAAAGTAATGGAGTCCAGATATGTTGTACTATTGATGACCCAACATTAATCCACTGAGAGATTTTTAATAGTGTTTTTTTTTTTTCAGAAAATGATAACAACCAAGACATGCCAAACAGTACTTGTTGATCAAATGTGTCTGGAGGACAGAGTTATGTGACACAAGACAGGTTCCAGTCAGTTAATGATTCAGTTAAATAAGCAATCAGTTCTAAACATAATAACTTGTATGTAGTTAATTCAGGTTTTGGGGCCATTTGGGCCATTTTCGCCTTTATTGCAGGAAACAGTAGAGACAGACGTGGACAGAGGGAGACAGGGATGATGCAATAAAATAATGTCAGAATAAACACCAACAAGGAAAAGTGCACGTTCTGTCCCCTTAAGATAAAATCTGCAGATGGTTCATCAGGTAGATTAATCAGTCATGTAAACCTCCTCATGCAAACTCAGAGGGCAGAGGGGCATCGAGTACAGCGGACAGGCAAGATGTCCTAAACCAATGTGCATTAACATTATTCATTAAATTACTGAAACATCTGGCGATGTTCTGGCTGCAGTAATGACCTCATGCTGTATCAGCAAGTACAGATATTTGTTCACTAGAACTTGTTATTATTTTGTTATTTTCTTATCTGCAAAAGTTAAATGTAACAAATGTTGAGGAATGATGATAAAAAGTGAAAGACAGCATTTGGATTTGATATGATTGTGGGTAAACTACAGGTACACTGTGTTTGTGTGAACTTCACCTCACAGCTTTAGTGATGTCACTGAACAATGTTAGGTAGATTTAAAAACCTGCTCCCTTTTAATAACTTGAGCTTTCAAACAACAGGTTTCACTCTGAAGAATGGAAGATTACTACAGTAAAGCACGAACATGACCAAAGCTCTGATTACAGCAACTTCACCTCCAACTACCAGAATTACAGCAACATCACCAACTATGATAAGTCGAAGATGTGGTGACATTCATAATCAGTGCTATCGGCCTTCCTTTGACCCTCGTGGCCATCTATGCCCTTTATTCTATGGTATGTACATTCTGACTGAGAGTTATTTATTTATGTCTGTACATGCACTGTCTGGGCTCTAAATGTGTTTGTCCTACAGCCTGTCTGTCTGGAAAGTATCTGATCTGGTTTGGGGGCTAGGTGTCAGGGGCTGGGACAAAGGCTTGCAATGATCTATAAACTTACAGGAATAATATACTCCATAATTAAAATGTACATGAAGCTGTACATGAACTCAAGACTAACATCAAACAGTCGTCACGTTTGTCAGAGCAGTTTGTACAGCATTATATGGGCTTATTATTTCATTAATTATGAAATTTTGTAGATATTCATTTGTATTTTGGTTTTTACAACTATTTGGAATGCCATCAAAAATTGTCAGTGTTGACCAAGTGAGACGCAGATTTTGGACCCAACGCAAGACACAGAAGTGCAGATTCAGTTTGTGAAGTTTTAATAAACAAAAGCGGGATTCTTTTACTTACATGTAGCAAAGTCCAAAACAAAGGTTTAACTCCACGAATGAAAGGTGAATCAGAAACAGATTAATCTCAAATTTAAAAAAATTCAGAACACAGACAGAACACTCGACAAACAACTATAACTGGACAAAGACTGAAAAGATCTGACAGTCATTTCTACAAGATCAGACGAGCATCAGACAGCAGGGAGAGCAACCAGGTGCAACACATGACACTCGGGCAGGCAGGGTAATTCACAGGTGACACACATCAGGGGAATCAGGCAGACAGGACACAGAGCTGAAACAAACACCAGAAAAGTTCAAAATCAGATGGAACTGGACAAGTACGCAGAAACAAAACCAGATCCGTACAGAAACAAAACACTGACACTTGAACCCACAAATCATAACAAAAAACCACAACCACCCTCCTCATCAAGGAACATCTTCTGATGTTCCTAACCATAGCCAAGCCCAAAACACAAAACAAGCAGATCAGAATAGTCCAAAATGAAGAGGTATCTGGAGGAGGGCCAGAGGTCAGGGCAAGTGTTGACAGGTGACAGGACAGGAGGACTGGAGGTCAACAGCAGGGTCTCTGGGCTGCAGATAGCGTCATCAAGGAACACAATAGGAGAACCGATGGAGCCAAGGAAACATAAGCACTGAAGCAACTCTGCCAGCTGCATCTCTGTAGTGAGGATTCTGACTGCTGCCCCTAGGTCAGGGGATGTTTACTGCACAGGAATCATCAGAAGCACAGCAAGAGCATGTAGAATCTGTAAAACAGCAGGGAGAGGTGACAGGAGTCGGACAGGCCGCCAACTGAGCACAGGATCCAGGTGTCGATCTGACCACTGTCAGGAATCCAGGAGTAGGTTTCGGTTGAACTACTGATGGGGAACCAGGAGCAGGTGTAGGTAGGGCCACCAATGGGGAACCAGGAGCAGGTGTTGGTCAGGCCACTGATGGGGGAACCAGGAAGAGGCGTCAGTTGGGCCAGTGATGAGGAACAAGGAGCAGGTCGTGCCACTGACAGGGAAAGAGGTGTGGGTCAAATCACTGTTGGGGAATCAGAAGCAGGAGTTGGTCCAACCACTGACTCAGAAGCGCTGGGCAGTGTTGAGGGCAGGAGCTGGGCAGCAAAGACTGGAGCAGGGCATCGGAGAGGCACAGGGGCAGAGGCGGTGTCACGTCGCCCTCATGCGATCTCTGATTCCATAGCACAGTTAGCATGGTAGGAGAGCAGAGGAGTCATCTCCCAGAGTCTTTAATCTGTGGTGAACTCTCCCAGGTGAGGTAGGCAGAGGGGCAGCCAGGCAAGCAGGCAGGAATGGCAGGTGGCCAGCCGCTGGGGCACTAGTTGAACAGGACACAGGCAGGGGGTTGGCTGCTGAGGTGCTTTTAAAAAAAAAAAGTTTACCTTTTTTAACCAGGTGAGTCTCACTGAGATTAAAATGTCTTTGCAAGAGAGACCTGGCCAAGACACAGCATAAAATTTCACTAGAGTGAAAGGAAAAATGGTTCTAGGATATGGGGAAGCAAATGGACACAGATTATCAATCTGATGTATATCTTTATATCTATATCTTTCACTTCTGGCGGCTCTCGGCCTGTTGCACGTTTGCGTGTTTTTTTTTTTTCTAGTGTTTTTGTCGCATTTTGTTATATTTTGTGGATTTACCATTTTCTCTTGTTCTCTTCCTGGCACTTGGCACTTTTCTTGTGCCAGGTCACTACGCCAACGGGTTTGGAGGTATTGTTTACCTTTGCGATCAGCTGATGCGCTCTCCAGGCCCACACTACTGCCTGGAGCGAGAACCCGGATCTGCAACGAACTGAAAAGGAGATGAAGGGGATGCAGGGCCGGCACTTTGCGGAGAACAAAGAGGAGAAAATACAAACCTTTTTCCCCTCAGTGGTAATGGGGAATGTGATGTCACTGTGACTGCCGGACTATATCTCAACATCTTCCCCCACGCAGAAAGCTGGAGAAACTGCGCCAGAACAAAGCTGCAGGTCCGGATGGTCCCCCAGAGTCCTAAAGGCCTGTGCAGACCAGCTATGTGGGATTTTACAACACCTCTTCAACTTCAGCCTGAGCCTGGAGAAGGTCCAATGGCTGTGGAAAACATCGTGCCTTGTTCCAATGCCAAATAAGTCTCCATCTGCCCTCAATGACTATAGACCGGTTGCCTTAACATCTCACATCATGAAGGTTCTGGAGAGACTGGTTCTGGCCCATCTTAGACCTCAGGTGACCAACTTCATTGACCCAATGCAGTTTGCGTAGCGCCCTGAGGTTGGTGTGGAGGATTCTATCATCTACCTGCTTCAGCTCACTCACTCACACCTGGATAAAGCTGGAGGCATTGTGAGGATCATGTTCTTTGATTTCTCTAGTGCTTTTAACACGATCCAGCCTTTCCTGCTGCAGGAGAAGCTCCAGAAGATGCAGGAGGACACCTCCACAACTTCATGGACTTCCTTCAGTTTGTGCAACTCAGGGGTGGTGTGTCTGAACAGGTGGTCAGCAGCATAGGAGCACCACAGAGGACTGTACTCTCACCATTTCTCACCAGTATGTTCTTTGTGGTTGTCCTTATTGTGTTTGTTGTGTCCTTAAACAAGGGGAATAGTAACAGGAGGAGGATGAAGAAACACACGCAGTTTTCGCCTTCAGTAGTTTGTATTGAATTAAACCACATTAAATTGTAGCTATTAGTTCTGCTGTTTTTAATTTATTGTAATAAATATGCTTATTTGTGGTAGTCTTAGTGTCTGTCTCTGTATTTGTCATGACCTAAGAGCAGGGTTATGACACTAAATATTGTGCCTAAATCTGTGAGTACATGATTTATTGTGTATAAGGTTACCAATATGCACCAACTGTTATTACAATAAACATCTCTCACACACAAATCTATGTTTTATCTGATTGCCAAGATTTTATTTAGAAGATTAGGACCGGAAGTGGTGGTTTTTATTCCCGCTTTGACACGTTCACATAGACAGGACAGTGGAAAATGGCGCATGTGTGACACATCTAAAGATGGGTCAACGACACGGTGTGGACAGTAGTAATGTCAGGCGTAGGTATTTTGAGGAGGCTTCTAGCTCCAGGTTGCTACTCTGAATCTAGTACTTCCTATTACACTACAACTTCCAGGCGCTCTGAAATAATTTTACAAGCACGCACTCAGAAACCTATGGAAGCCCTAAATGGCCATACATTCAAATATTTTTCTTACTCCGTTTTCCGATGATAATTATCTCAAGATCTCGAGACAACGAATGTTGTTTTCCGTGATAACGGGATTTTCTCTTGATCTCAAGATAACAAAACAGTAGTTTAACACGGGGGTCAGCAGGAGCATTTCTTTCTGATCATTTCAAAGAGTTTCCTGTGTCAGTTGGTACAGGATATACAATCAGGGTGTGTGTTTGATCCTCACGTAAGGCCAATTTTTTTTTTTTTATTATCTCTTCAACAAAGTTCTTATAAAATGACTGTTTCACATGCTCACAATAAAGCATGTGTGGATTCCCCTGAATCTCTTCATAACAATTTTGTTAAAAAGAATAATAAAAAACTCCCAAAAGAAGAAAAAAAATGATTGAGAGCAGGACTCAAACACACAATCATTGGATTACATGTCCTGTGCTCTACCAACTGAGCTAACCAGTGACACTGGAAATCTTTCTGAAGTTATCCTAAAGAAACGCACCTGCCACTCCTGTATTCACTATCAGTATTCAGTTATCTTGAGATCATGAGAAAATATCCCGTTATCATGGTAAAATGGAATAAAAAATATTTTAACAGATGGCGCATAGAGCTTCCTTAGATAATTCTTTTCAGCTTTTTCCTGATTTTATGAATTGATATTTTGCCATCGATTTTCGTTGTTCTAGCTGTTTTCCGTCCAAAAACAGTGTTGCTTGTGTCAACAAAGACCGTCTGGCGGGCCACCATCTTGTTTAGATCGGCTGCGGTCTGAAGTTTAGTTTGTGTCATTTAAGTGGAGAAGAAGAGTGTGATTTGGCGGAGGCGATCTTATCGGCCTCTGCTGCCGAGCTACACAGACATGCAGGATAAGACCACCCACAGCCCTGTAGGATGATCTGTTCTCAAGCTGTGGCCTGTAAAGCATGGGAGTGCTTTTGGTCATATATTGATTGTTTTTATCAATATTTCAATGTTTTGGAAGCTTTATATATTTGGAACGTGGTTGTGTGGAGAGAAATAATGTTTTGAAGAATAACTACCAATAAAAGTGAACATATAAACAGTAAATATGGCCAAAACATGGACATTCGCCTGGTAAATTTTTGAAAGATTGTGTAGTAACTGTTGTATATCATTTTCTTTTCATCAAATTTACAGTTACAGTTGTATTCTAGGTGTTTTAGAAGATATTCAGGTGCATTATAATCTATCTTATGATGGTTTTGATGGTTTATTGCATCAAAATATCATATTTCGTCTGTATTTCATATCCATGTAGTCTGTAATGGTAAAATAAATGTTAATATATCAAAGGAGACCAGAATTTTGCATCTAGGCCTAATGGTTGAGGAGATATTACTGATTTATTTTGGGTATGTTATCTTCTGCGTTTTTCCTAGAAATAGGTGCCAGGTACCATGTGGTTAAAACCTCATTATTAGGGCCCGAGCACGACCGTGCGAGGTCCCTATTGAATTTGCTCGGATTATATTTTTAGGGCCCGAGCACGACCGTGTGAGGTCCCTATTGAATTTGCTAAGATTATATATATATATATATATATATATATATATATATATATCTATATATATATATATACAGTATATTTTTTAGGGCCCGAGCACGACCGTGTGAGGTCCTATTGAATTGCTCGGATTATTATTAGGGCCCGAGCACGACCGTGTGAGGTCCCTATTGAATTGCTCGGATTATTATATTTTTTTATTAGGGCCCGAGCACGACCGTGCGAGGTCCCTATTGAATTTGCTCGGATTATATTTAGGGCCGAGCACGACCGTGTGAGGTCCCTATTGAATTTGCTCGGAATTTTTAGGGCCCGAGCACGGCCGTGCGAGGTCCCTATTGAATTTGCTCGGATTATTAGGGCCCGAGCACGACCGTGCGAGGTCCCTATTGAATTTGCTCGGATTATATTTTTAGGGCCCGAGCACGACCGTGCGAGGTCCCTATTGAAATTGCTCGGATTATTATATAATATATATATTTTTTTTTTTTTTTTTTCTGCAAAGTAGGCCCAAATGACATGGCCTAAACATACTCGAAAACTCACCAAAATTTGCAAACATGTCAAACCGGTGAAAAATTTCGTATTCTACAAGTTTCGCACATGGGCGTGGCAAAATGACTCGCTAGCGCCACCTAGAAATTGGAAATGATTAGCCCCTCGTTCACGTTCAACCTACATGTACGAAATTTTCTGGGGACATGTATCGTATCAAGACGCACAAAAAAGCCTCAAGAACCCATAGCCTAAAGTCAACAGGAAGTCGGCCATTTTGAATTTTATGGCCATTTTTGGATGATTTACATACTTCGTACTTTAACGAACTCCTCCTAGGGATTTAGTCGGATCGACGTCAAATTTCTGCTGTGCCTTCTAAAGGCATTGACGATGAAAAGTTGTGCTATTTGCGAGTTTTCGTCAATGGGCGTGTCCGTGGCGTGGCGTCAAAGATCAGCTCTTCGCCATGACACGGAAGTTGTCGTAACTTCAGTGTACATGCTCACATCTGGACCAAACTGTACATGTAGGATGAGAGTCCCGCCCTGAAACACATGTACATGCTGACATTCACAGACAGTCATAGCGCCACCTGCTGGCAACAGGAAGTGACTTTAACGAAGCAGCCCCCGCCGCACGTTTCACCTACGTGCACGAATTTTCTGTGGTACGTGTATCTTGTCCAGACGCACAAAAAAGCCTCTTGGAGCGATGCCCTAAAATCAACAGGAAGTCGGCCATTTTGAATTTTACGTCAAATTTTGGATGATTTACACATTCGTACTTTAACGAACTCCTCCTAGGGATTTAGTCCGACCGACCTCAAATTTGTGCTGTGCCTTCTAAAGGCATTGAAGATGAAAAGTTGTGCTATTTGCAAGTTTTCGTCAATGGGCGTGTCCGTGGCGTGGCGTCAAAGATCAGCTCTTCGCCATGACACGGAAGTTGTCGTAACTTCAGTGTACATGCTCACATCTGGAACAAACTGTACATGTAGGATGAGAGTCCCGCCCTGAACACATGTACATGCTGACATTCACAGACAGTCATAGCGCACCTGCTGGCAACAGGAAGTGACTTTTAATGAAGCAGCCCCCGCCGCACGTTTTACCTACGTGCACGAATTTCTGTGGTACGTGTATCTTGTCCAGACGCACAAAAAAGCCTCTTGGAGCGATGCCCTAAAATCAACAGGAAGTCGGCCATTTTGAATTTTACGTCAAATTTTGGGATTTACACACTTCGTACTTTAACGAACTCCTCCTAGGGATAGTCCGACCGACTTCAAATTTGTGCTGTGCCTTCTAAAGGCATTGAAGATGAAAAGTTGTGCTATTTGCGAGTTTTCGTCAATGGGTGTGTCCGTGGCGTGGCGTCAGAGATCAAGTCTTCGCCATGACACAGGAAGTGTTGTAACTTCAGTGTACATGCTCACATCTGAACCAAACTTTACGTGCTTGATAACTCTCCCACCCGCTATGGAGGACCGATCTGACACAGTCAGAAATAAATACAGAATAATAAATGCTCAATAAATAAATAAGCATCCAATTAATACACAAAAATTAAGTAAATAAATAAATGTAGGTAGTAATTAATTATACAAGGAGACATAAATGTATATTTAATTAGTGCCTTTACTTATTCCCTTTGTTATAATTACCTTATTTGTTTATTCAACTTTATTTATTACTAATTTTTTTAATGTATTTATTTATGTGTGTGTTTTAATATTTTTTCTGTTTATTATCTTCCTTTGTATTTATTTACCTTATTTATTTTCACCCATGGTATTTATTTCTGCCTGTCTTTTTTAAATTTTTGTATGCATTCTGCTCATATGCAAATGAGAGGGGCTGTGTCTCAAGGGGTATCTTCTGCTATTGGTGGACAGTCAGACAGGAGAGCTCCTACTCTGCCTGCAGACATCAACGATCTTGCCCCTCACACAGTCAGATGGCTTCCTTCAGTGCGCTGAGGTGTTAACAACTCTGAGACAATACTACCAGCAATGTCTTCCTTCTCTTTTCACGTAGAAGCACCGAGACAGTGCTTTCAGTTTGCTGCATGCATGGACACAGAACTGCGGTATAGGGAGAAGCACACGGTCAGCTGGCTGCAGCAAATCTGGAGTGCACTCGTATTCAATTCTGTATGGTAAATTCAGTTTTTAACGGAGCAGAGCGAGCTGACAGGCAGAGTTAGAGACTTTTTCTGTCCGTTTCCTCTTTACAAGACGCATGTTGCAGTCAGAGTCTTCTCTGAGATGCGAGCACGACATACAACACATTATCAAATTACACAACGGATATACAGTATGAAAAATAAGATTGATGGATTATACTCACGGAAGTATAAAACCTTCTGGGTCTATTAAAAGTAAAGTAACACACAAAAATGTCCGGGAAATTACTTACTTAGATTTAAGTACTGCAGTTGTCATTTGAATACCTTCCTACCTTTCTGATAGGAGCCTTTGAGGTGGTATAAAACATCTTTTATATTCTGATTTGAGTTGTGGACAACTATGACCCATGAATTAAAAAAACATTTCACTGCCCAAGTCAGCTATAACACAAGTTTGATCATCAGACTACATGCTGTACAGTATTTGTGGACAGATTTTGTCCCAGGATTTTATGCATTCTCTTCTTCGTTGCATGATTAGAATAATAAGGTGAGAATGGTCTATTCTGAGTTCATCCTGCACTGCAGCAGCTATAAAGTCCATTTAATCCCCAAAACGCTTTTCTTTAGGCAGGCTGGAGCAGAAAACAACTCACCTTTCTCAAGTTGTACAGTAATGTCACATGTGTTGAAGGTGGATCAAACAAGCTAATCTTAAAATGTCAAAGTAGAGAGGAGCCTAGTAGGCCTATTTATTTTCATTCATTACACAATATGATAAGCTATGCAGACAGTTG
>NW_024041150.1:4719908-5045334 GCF_014851395.1 Micropterus salmoides
CACCTCCACCATGCTTTACTGATGAGCTCGTACGCTTCGCATCATAAGCAGTTCTTTCTTTCTCCACACTTGGCCTTTCCATCACTTTGCTAGAGATTATATTGGTCTCATCAGTCCATCAGATTGTGCCCAGAACTTTTGTACTTCTTTTTGCAAATTTCACTCTGGCCTTCCGATTCTTCCTGCTGATGATGGTTTGCATCTTGTGGTGTGGCCTCTATATTTCTGCTCTCTGAGTCTTCTTCCAACAGTGGATTGTGATACCTTCACCCTGCACTGTGGAGGTCGTGCTGATGTCACTTCCTGATGTTTTGGGGTTTTCTTCACAGCTCTCACCATATTTTGTCATCAGCTACTGTTGTTTTCCTTGGCCGACCTGTTGGACGTCTGTTGCTCAGTGCACCAGTAGTTTCTTTCTTTTTCAGGACGTTCCACATTGTTGTGCTTGCTCTGCCCAATGTTTGTCCATTGGCTCTGGTCGATTTTCCTTCTTTTCACAGCTTGACGATGGCTTGCTTTTCTCCCACAGACAGCTCTCTGCTCTTCATGTTGGTTTATCCTCTTTAACAGGAAATGCAGTCTTTATAGGTTTGAACCAAGGACGAAAAACGCTAGCATTTTGAAATATTGCCATTTTGATGATGTGAAACTTTGCAATTTGGATAGGTTTAGTCACAAAAAGTACTTGGTTGGTTTTAGGCAACAGAATTACTTGGTTATGGTTAGGAAAAAATCATGGTTTGGTTTAAATTACTATGTACGTCAGTTAACTAATATCACTTTGTGTAGCTTCCCTAACTTAAATAAAAATATTTAACATTGACTTTTTGTTTCACACGGGACACGAACCCCAGTCTCCTGGTTCAAAGTCAGTGTTCTGGCCCAACAACCACATTACTCAGTCTCTTCTGTTAAATATAATACACCTACCTTTACCGTCACAAACCGACGCTACAGGGCGTCCCCCACTGCGTTGAACTATGACAATAAAGGGATCCCCAGTGCGTTACAAACTGTCGATGATGGCTCTTGACCATGCGTCCATATGTGACAAGTCAGGGAGAGAGAAAGCGTTGCAACATTACATCAACGGTTTGAGGTATTTTCTGGATATAGATCAATTATCAGAAAAGTGAATTCTACCCAATTAATGAAATCGCTAACCAAATTGCAGGTTCAGCCATTTTGATCCAAATTTCCTATTCTGGCTTCAAATATCTTGGTATCCAAATGCTCCCTTTTCCTTACTCTTCTCAGCCAACTGCACTCCCCAACTGGATCAGATGAAAGCAGAATTCATGCGCTGGGACAGCCTCTTTCAATCGTAGGCAGGATAAACTTTGTTAAACTACCGTATTTCCAAGTTTATTTTACTTTTTTCAATGTATTCCATTTTTCTACTGAAATCATTTTTGAGATCAACAGATCAGACTGTGTCTACCTTCATTTGGGCAGGTAAGCAACCAAGGATTATGAGTCAGAGGGATGGGGGCTTAGCTCATCCAAATTTCATGCACTACTACTTTCCCAATTTACGTTGAATCCTGTGGTGATTTAAACTCTCAAGATCTGGGCTCAATTCCGAATAGCTGGATATTAAATTAGAAAATGAATGGCAAGATAGAGCTATCCAGAGAGTGAATACACTTCTGACTAGGATTAATTCAATTCAAAACGTTTTATAGATAACATTTTAGTAAAGCTAAGACAATCAGAAATATAGCCAGATGTGGATGATAGGTGTAACCGCTGTGTGCCAGTCAAATGCCAATTCACTCACATGTTTTGGTCATGCTGACCAGTTTCTGGGCCTATGTGTTTGACGTTCTGTCATGGGTGCTGACTATCCACTTGGAACCCTACCCTACCTATTTCTGGTGCACCTGAAATGGTGAATTTTCTCTCAACGTCCAAAGACGCTAACACTGTAGCTTTTGCGACTCTGTTGGCACGGTACAGAAACTTACTTTGTTGGAAATCCCCAACACCTCCTTCAAAAGCTCTGTCGCTCAAAGACATGTATTTCCTTAATTTGAGAAAATCAAATACAAAATCCTTCTCCCAGTGGTAACCTTTCATCTCCTATTTTGAAAGACTTCACACTCTGCCAAAAGACTAAGCTTGGTCTGTGCAAGCTTTTTCTTGTACTCTTGAATACTCTATTATCTGATTGTATCCACTCCAATATTTTTGTGGAGTTATTTACTAGTACCTTGAAGGGGGGATCGGGGAGGGCGATGGGGTCGAGTTGTTCACGGCTTGTTGTACTGTATTCTCTCAATAAACCCATATATTAAAAAAATAAAATAAATTTCTGAATGAACAGGAAATATGTACATATACTCATTTGATTTAACATCCATACATGCAGCCACCAGCTCATATATCTATCCACTTTAAGACTTTAAGGCTAAATTTTCTTTTATTATCCATTCTGCTGTCACACCTCTTACCTGTGTATAAAATAAAAATGTTTACTGCACGAGAGCTGATTGTTTTCTTATTTCTTAGAATTATAACGTCCTATGTGTTGTCTTTGATATGTTAATATTGACAGTCTCCAATATTTGTTAATTACTAATAGATGGATAATAAAAAATAATTTAAAAAAGCTGAACAAACTGCAAAACAGCCTTAAACTGGATTTATATACGAGCAGGTGGCTTTAAATTTTAATATTACAAAAACAAGTGTATATGTCTGTTGTTATTCCAGCCTGTTGTTCTGAAATACTTTACATACACTGTTCATGCCTGACAGAAGCAGGTTTGTATGCAAAACACAAAGCATCAAACTATGTATAGAACTCATGCAGGTCATTGTTGTCAGGCAGGTTCTAAAGGTACATTTTGTCCGATATTTAAATGTTTATTATGTAACAAAGACACAACAGAGAATAAAAACAATCATTGAAGATGAGGTAAAATTGGGAAGGAAATAAAGCTTTAGGTTTAGAAATTATCTATAAAATGCTCTTCCCTTTTTACTTGTATTTATTTTATTTATTTGCTGTTTGTGGTGACCCATCATTAATGCCAGCTTTAGGTAATGTTCATGGATTTCAACAGAGATTACAGAAGAGTTTCATGTGTTGTGACAGTATGATTATTGATAAAGATCTCTCCAAGGGAAAGACACGTAACCAAAGACAAGTAATAGAAAGTAATGATTAATGATTCCTTCCTGTAAAGGTTGAGTGCACAGAGTCAAAATGCATTTAGGCATTTATCTGGATCTTTTGAGTGAAATAAGAAGGTGACCTGTTTTTTTCTCAGTCACTGCTAAACATAACATAACGATAAGTATGTTAAACAAGCTGTATGTTTGTGCTAGACATAAACATGCAATTTCTCCTGATTTATTTGCATGCTAAAATGGTGGTTAACAAGCAAGGTTAGCAATAAATGTCAAGGAAGCAGAGTGCAAATTGTGTAATTGAAGAAAAACATGTAGATGGTTCAAAACTTGGATTGGTGACCTCAAGTCACTGAAGGATCTGGATACAAAACTGCTTAAGTGACTGCCGTAATTAACTCACACCAGCACTAAAGAACATCCCTCTGTGTCGTCAGGTAGTTGTTTATAAAAGATAATTAGCATAATTATTAAGACAGGTTTTAAATCTAGATTTTCCAGGAAGAGGAATAAGTAATAACTGGACATAAATGAAGTGTGAGTGGATCACATGCACATTTCTTAGTCAAATAAATGTTGTGGAGTGTGACAGTTCTTTGGCACGCTAACCTTCTCTGTGTGTTCACTATTTTTGTGATGCATCATTTACATATTTATGTTACTCCTTTCCTCAAAAGAACAGGTGTAGATAATCCTCAAACTGCTGCACGTTATCACCTGCCATATTTGAGGTCTGGATTCAGAGGACAAAACATCGGCTACTAAAGTAGGGAACGTTGAGTGGATCTTGCTGCTATTGAAGGTAAATTTTGTCATATTACTTTTTTTCACATAAGTGTATTATAAAGACAAATGAACAAGCAAACTGTAACAAGCAGAAAGCTTTGGACTGTGTACAGAATAATGAGTTTTATTTACTTTGGGGTTTATACACTCTCTTCCGTGATGAGCCGGGAGTAAAGGAATTTAGGGATGCTATGACACAAGTTTTCCCAGGTCATCTAAGGGTGAATTGCTGAGTTATGCTGGCGCCATGTCCCCTTGGGTGATACTCATTAAACCATGTTATATAAGCCATCAGTCTCCAAACCTTCATTAGACCTGAACCTGGCTTACAATATTTCTTTAACAGGAGTATTTTAAATAACTTAAAATGAGGTAAAGAAAGAATGATGAATTATGAAATCTCTAAATAACAAAGTAATACTGTTTTAAAGTCATTTCAAGATTCAAGAAGTTATTGTCATATGCACAGTAAAATACCCACAACGGCTTTCGACCATACAATGGAAATCTTACTTTGCAATTCTCCCTTAAAATATAAAAAATATGAAATTATGTCAATATCTAAATATAAAATATATAAAAGTATTAACTACAATAAATTAATTACAATAAACAACATATCTCTCAGCCTGTGATTACGTGAAAAGCAAAAACCTGAGTGCAAAAGGTGAAAGAAAGCCAATATTAGTGGGGGAGGTAGTGTTTTATTCATTGTTCAACAGTCTGATGGGCTGTGGGTAGAAGCTGCTTGATAGTCTCTTTGTCCTCTATTTCACACTTTTGTAGCGTCTCCCTGACGGCAAAAGAGTGGAGAGACTGTTGTGGCTGTGTGCTGTCTTTGATGATGTTGTGGGCCCTTCTGATCACCCTGGTGGTGTAAATGTCCTGTAGTGATGTGAAGGCTGCTCCAAAGATGTACTGTGCAGTTTTTATCACACGCTGGACAGCCTTCCAGTCCTGGGCAATGCAGTTTCCATACCACACTGTGATTGAGTTGGTGATCACGTTACTAAGGATTTTGGTTGACATGCCAAATTTGCTCAGCCTTTTTAAGAAGTACAGTCTCTGATGTGCCTTCTTCAGAAGCTGGTGGCTATTGTGAGACCAGGTGAGATCCTCGCAGGTTCCGAGTAATTTGAATGTTCTCACCCTCTCCACCTCTGTTTCACCAATGTATATAGGCGTGTGCTGCTCCTTCCTCCTCCCAGGATCAATAATCATCTCCTTGGTCTTAGCATTTAAGGAGAGGTTATTTTCCTAACACCATGCCGACAGTCTATATGCTGACTCCAGTGACGGTGGTGTCGTCCGTGAACTTTATAATCCTGGTGTTGGTCTGGGAAGTCACGCAGTCATAGGTGAAGAGAGTGTACAGCATAGGGCTCAGCACGCAGCCCTGGGCTGTCCCTGTGCTTATTGTGCTGATGCCTGATGTCGGGTTTCTTACTCTCATTGACTGGGGTCTCTCTGTCAGGAAGTTCAGCACCCAGTTACAGAGGGAAAGTGTAAGTCCGAGGGTAAAGAGCTTTTTGGAGAGCCTGTGTGGTATGACCGTGTTGAATGCTGAGCTGTAGTATATGTGTGCTTAGCCTCCAAATGTGTGACTGCAGTATGGATGGCAGCACTGACAACATCATCAGTGGACCGGTTCTGTCTATATGCAAACCGAAAGGGGTTTTAGGCGGCTTGATTACATACAAACTCAATGCAAAGACGCAAATTCGCTCCGGGCAGTGTGAAAGAGGCGTTTGTCAAATTTATCAACTAGGGCGATGACACGATGTTGTCAGCGGCTTGGGAGTGTTGTTTGGAGAGGATCAGGCGAGCGGTGTAATGACAATCCACTGGCCGACTGAGAGCTGCTAAAGAACGGGGAAGTGTACAGAGAGCAGTGCTGCAGCTTTCAGACAAATAAACACCCGTAGTCGGTCTGGATTCTGCTCTGACAGCTGCACTGTTTACCTGCAGGAGGAGCTCAGAGTTAACTGCTTTTATTAAATTAGCTTTTTACTTTAGTTTTTGGGATTACAACTCGATTTTTCTTCACTTGCGCTTCTCGGCAGCTAGCTTCCGTGCACATCCGGTTCCACGGTTGTTGTTAGCGTCGGATGGCACCAGAATTCAGCTTGACCACTGCTTCATATTTATATCAAAACCGGACAAAGCTGGACATGGGGAAAAGAAAGCAAGGAAGTAGAACTACCTGGTGAGTTCAGAAAATGTGTGTCTGTAAATTTATTCCAACTATTGTTGTTTACTGTGAACAGGTTAGCGTAGCATAGCCCAGCAGGTTCCGAACTCCATTCAGAAAACAAACCTTTTCTGCTGACTTGCTGACAGCATGAATTCAAATGTCTAACAAAACGGCATCATATTGTAGTTATATTCAGGATCAGTTTGATCCTTTTATTGCAATTAAATCACAGCAAAGGGTTTACTTTGGGTTCTTATAGCTGTAGTATCCGCGGGCTGTGTTTATTCGCTTAAAACGCGTTGTGTGTGTGAACACTCAAAATGTCCAGCGGTCAAACTCGCGCGAGTAAAGCGAGGCAAATATTAAATTCACTTTCAGTGTGAACACACCTTTGAAGCAGGAAGGCACAGAGGCTTCAGAAAGGCACAGGTTGTAAATGTCAGCATACCCTAAGTGCCCGCCCAGGGATGTTATCTGGCCCCAGCTGCCTTCTGTGGGTTTATTCTCTTCAGAGTCATGCGCACCTCTGCCAGTGACACGGAGTGCTTGTCCCATATACCCTTCTGGGCCACAATCCTGTGCTGTTGGTTGAGGTTGGCAACCTCAAAGCGAGCATAGAACTCATTCAGCTCATCTGGAAGTGTGTTCATTTCAGAAATGGAGTCCAGATATTGAGAACAGGCTTATAAAGGCTTTTTTTTAGGCTGTCCCTTAAAGATAAAATCTGCAGATGGTTCATCAAGTGGATTAATCAGTCATGTAAACCTCCTCATCCAAACTCAGAGGTGTGGGAAATAAAAGAGGCCTATGTGCAGGAAACAGTCATTATTATAACTGCTCAGTCATTGTTATTAGGACAAATGACAGGAAGATAAGATTGGGGGGGAAAAAGAACAAGCTGTGTTAAGATGTTTCCTTCTGCTATCAACCGAAGGAACCTATTCAAGTAGCTATCATCAAAAACACATTTCCATTTTTGGTTGTTATTGCCAATAAAATCATGAGCTATAAGGGAAGCAGTGCACTCAGGGGGGATGTCAGATAAATGACTTGTTTTTCTGAACTTTGATAACATGGAAAGAACCTAGAATTCTGAATTGCAGTGACGCAGTTTGGAAACAGACAGGAAGTCAACGTGGCATTGAGCAGTGTGCAAAGATTTGAATATAAAAAATGAAGGAAGGAGAAAAAGGTGGGTCTTCTCTTGAGCTGTCAGAGAGAGGCCCCTCAGTCCGCCAGGAACTGAGGTAATAGCCTATAGATAGGTTAAATTCTAAGTCAACCTTGCCCTAGAAGTAATATCCTTAAGAAAATATTGATTGATAATCTGACTTTGGTTATAGTTACCTTTTTCCCCATGCCAAACTTGGTATTATTGTTATCAGTAATATTTACTGATTCTTAAGCTTTTCTGTAATCCATACTCATTTTTATATTCCTGTAAAAAAATTATTGTAAAAACTTTTATTCGGAGGTTAGTTGTGATTTATATTTCCATGAGGGAAAAGCCGTCACATAAAATTCCCCACTGAGGGCAGAGAGGCATCAAGTACAGGAGAAATGCAAGATGTCCTAAAACAAAGAGCATTAACATTAAACATTAAATTACTGAAACAGCTGGACGATGTTCTGTGGCAGTAATGACCTCACATCAGCACTTTTTGATTAAATAAATGTTAAATGCAACAAATGTTTCTCTCAAACAACAGGTTTCACTCTGAAGAATGGAAGGTTTCTACATGAACAGCACCTCAAAAGATCAACACTATGCTACCACTAACTACCAGAATTACAGCAACATCACCTCCAACTACCAGAATTACAGCAACATCACCTCCAACTACCAGAACTACAATGAGCTTGAAGAGTATTACAAATTAGTTGCAATCACCTTCGTGCCGACATGCATAATCATCGCTATCTGCCTCCCGCTGACCCTCGTTGCCATCCATGCTCTTTATTCTATGGTATGTACATTATGACTGAGAGATATTTAATAACTTTTTCTGTCATGTCCCTCTTTAAAGACAAAAAAAGTGGATTTCATTTGTATCAATCATTAACAACACGAGAGATTGAATTAAACAAGCCATTCAAGTTAAATTAGCAAGCCTCCCAGTTTGAGAAACATTGTTACAGATAATCTTTATCTGGTTTGAGGGCAAAGTGTCAGGGGGCTGGGACAAAAGTTTGAATTGATCTATAAACTTACAGGAATAATATACTCCATAATTAAAATGCACACGTAGCTGATTGGACCCTAAAGACATGCAGTTCAGAATCAGAAGGAGCTTTATTGCCAAGCAGTGTTTTACACATACGAGGAATTTTCTTGGTGATAAGGTTCTACACGTAGACAAACATACAGTTAGCAGATTTGCACATGCTAAGATGTTATACCAAGATGGCAAACATGGCAAACAGTGATCACCAACAGTGTTTAGCACACTGTTGGTGATTTTTAGGGCCCGAGCATGAAACATGTGAGGTCCCTATTGGAACAGAAGGGATTATTTTCTTTTTTCTGCAAAGTAAGCATTTTTGGCGGCTTAAACATACTTGAAAGCTCACCAAACTTTGCATATATGTCAGAAGTGGCGAAAAATATGTATATGTATTTTATGGGCCCTGCACATGGGCGTGGCAAAATGGCTCGCTAGCTCCACCTACAAAATTGGAAAAAATTAGCCCTTCGGCTATGTTCAGCCTACATGCACAAAATTTTTTGGGGACATGTATCATATCAAGACACAAAAAAGCCATACCCTTAACGCAACAGGAGGTCCGCCATTTTAAATTGAATGTGCAATTTTAACCCATTTTATACCATTTACAAGGTGTATACTTTAACAAACTTCTCCTAGAGAATTAATCCAATCAACTTAAAATTTTTGCTGCGCATTCTAAACCCATTGAAGATTAGAACTTGTACAAACGGTGAGTTTTCATCCAGCGTGCCCGTGGCGTCGAAAATTTAGGATTCGCCATGAAACAGGAAGTTGTAATAACTTCAGTGTACATGCCCATATCTGCACTAAATTTGATATGTATAATAAGATTCCTGCCCTGAACACATCCACATGCCAACATTCACTCAAAGCCATAGCGCCAACTACTGGCAACAGGAAGTGACCACGAAGCAGCCCCCGCGGCACGTTTCACTTACATATACGAAATTTCTGTGCCACGTGTATCATGTCCAGATGCACCAAAAAGCTGACCTAATCCCAACACGGTCATTTTTGGATGATTTACAGGCTCCGTACTTTAACAAACTCCTCCTGGAGAATTTGTCCAACCGACTTCAGATTGTCGCTGTCCACTCTAAACTGCTGAAAGCTGAACAAACGGTTCGCCATGAAAGAGGAAGTTGTTGTAACTTCAGTCTACATTCTCACATCTGCACCAAACTTTACATGTTTGATAAGAGTACCGCCCTGAACACATCTACAAGCCAAATTCACCCGTAGTCCCAGTGCCACCTGCTGGCAACAGGAAGTGACTATGTTTATGCTGTGACGAACAACTTCTTGCAGGTTAGATATATCTACTTCAAAACTGTCTCAGAAAAATCTCAACACATTGATGATGTCATGTTGATAACTGTTTCATATTCATTTGTAGTCGTAGCGCCAAGTGCTCTGAACAGACACAAAGGGGACACGGGAAGTTACGTATAACACCTTTGTGTAGGCGCGTAGCAAATTCACAGCTGCACTGGCAAAGCTCCAGAATCTGCAATGCGGGTGCCTCACACCTCAACGCGCTACAAGGGCCCGCCCAACGCTGCTTGCAGCTTTAAAAATAAGTCTTGTTACTGCAGTGATTGGCCAGTGGGTCATATCTGAGATTCCTGTTTGATGAAAAAGTCAGAAATGGCTCTGACTGCAGCTGCTGGGCAGAGCAAGATGACAGATTTGGGAGGAGGTGGACTTCACAACATGTTTCCAACTGCTTGTTGACTTTTACCAATGTTTTCCTGCAGGTGAGAAGTGATCATGTTGCTCCCATCTACGTCATCAACCTTCTCATTGCGGACCTCCTTCAGTTCTGCTTCCTGATCACTGAGGTGGCAAAGCTTGGAGATGTTGAGATATACTACATCTTCGCATATATTTACATCTTTGGTCTGATTGCCAGTATTTACTTCATGGTGTCTATCGCCCTGGAAAGGTATCTATCTGTCTATCTAGGGGTGGCTGTGGCTCAGGAGGTAGAGCAGATTGCCTGTTAATCGAAAGATCAGCGGTTCAATCCCTAACTCCTCCAGGCTGCATGTCGAAGTGTCCTTGGGCAAGATACTGAACCCTGAATTGCCCCTGGTGGCTGTTCCACCAATCTATGAATGTGTGTGAATGATGAATTCGATGTAGTGTAACAGCACTTTGTGGTTGCAAAGACTGGAAAGGCGCTATATGAATATGGAGCATTTGCATTTGTCTATCCAGTATGTGTGGAGCTCCTTCTGTGTCTGAACATTATATTAGTTTATAACTCTGAAGCTCCTCAAAGACTTTGTGTCCATCTTGTATTACAGGTATTTGGTCATCGCCCACCCACTGTGGTACCGCTGCAGACGAACCATCAAGAGCTCTGTTGTGATCTGTGTCCTGGTCTGGGTGCTTCCTTTTGCAAATGTTGTCCCTTACTATTTCTTTTCTGATGGTCTGGTGTACTACACAATCACAGCCATCTTCTTCCTCCTTCCCTTCCCACTTTTAATATTCTTCCTGGTTGGGACTCTCAAAGCCCTGTCTGCTTCCATCTCGGTCCCCTCTGATGAAAAACGAAGAATTGTGGGAGTTTTGGTTCTGGTGCTGCTTATTTACACGCTGCTGTTCCTGCCCAAAATCATTTCGTTCCTCTTAGTAAACACTGGCAATACCTTTTTCAACATGTCTCTTATTTGTATTAGGTTGAGCCCTCTTGCAGACTTAGTCCTGTATGTCTTCATGAGGAAAGGGACCATAGACAAGCTTTTGGCGTCTGTGTGTTGTTGCAGAATGGACAGCAGTGATATCAGCAGTCCATCAGTATGAATGATGACAGGCAGGCAGAGAAAGAGGGAGAGAGACATGGACATCATTATGCCTATTTATTTATTTATTTTACAGTTCAGACATGTACTCGAAAAAGTGAAACTGGAATATTGATACATATGAAAAAAATAATACAAACATAATTGTATTGTTTTGGCATAAAATAATCATTAAATTTAGGTTGATTCAAATTAGTGAGCGATACACAGTGATGTTGTAAGTTGTTGTTGATGACCATTTCTTGCTTAACTTTAGCTATGTATAAGTGAGATATTACCATTAATATAGCCTATCTCTATAGTATTTCAAAACATCAGTCCCCATAGAATGTTGTTGTCAGTGAAATCTAAATGTCATAGTATCCCTGTTGATAGGAAGATATTTGATGAGAGGGAGAGAGAAGCAGGAGATTCACAGGGCAGCTGATTCTTAGGTCAGTAGTGGTCTGCAGGTCTATGGAAATGTGGGGTGTTTTTTTTTCTTCTACAACAGGCAATTATTAGCAGTTCTAGGCACCAAGGTAGAGCCTAAACTAAATTATTTCATGATATATATTTGCTATCTTCTGCCCAACTTAACTTTCTGCATTTATTGGCTGTAATAAATGAAATATGTAGATGTTGCCTAAATGTAGACTAGGCTATACATTATCATATACCCACGGATATAAACACATAAACACAAAATTAAAGCAAAACATATGTACATTCATCCATACATTTAGTAATTTTCACTCCAAATCTTTTATTCCATCTGCCATCAGCTTAGTAAATTCAGTCAGTTGCCACTTTAAATAAGATCCTCATTAACAGCTTAAATTATTAAGTATTTATTGTATACTTGTTTGCAAGCCAAACTACAGAGCATAATCACACTGATTTAACCAATGTTCTCTGTAGTAATAGTATTTAGTGTAATTAAACAGCATTATTTGGACCTGCAACTTATCTGATAGAGAAAGGAATTAGATGATATTACTTTATCGCACATTTACATGAGAAGCTGAATAGCATTTTAAATCATAGCCTACAGAAAAACTCTGGCCTAGGTAAATTCCCCCCAAAAGCTTTGACATGTCTAAAAGCTAACATTGCAGTAACATTTGTTCAATAGAGGAGAGATGAAAGTACTTTTTAACATCTTGGCTTCCTCACTGGTTGTTGACATAAGTGTAGTTCTAAAATAGAGGAGCCCCACCCCCCCTCTTTCAATCCTAGTGACGTCCATGGGGAGAGAGAAAGGGGAGAAAACAGGAGGGAAAATGAGGGTTAATAGAAAGGATAGAGACAAGACAACTACTTTAATTTACTGATACTTCATCTAAAGCATCGACCTGCCTCTTAGACCCCATCCCGACTAGCCTGCTTAAAGAAATTTTACCCTTAGTCAGCACTTCTTTACTAGATATGATCAATCTGTCTTTATCAACGGGCTATGTACCACAGTCCTTTAAAGTAGCTGTAATTAAACCTCTTCTGAAAACGTCGACCTTTGATCCAGGGGTTTTAGCCAACTATAGACCTATATCTAACCTTCCATTTCTCTCTAAGGTCCTGGAGAAAGCAGTTGCTAAACAGCTGTGTGACTTTCTACAGAGCAATAGTTTATTTGAGGATTTTTAGTCAGGATTCCGAGTGCATCATAGCACAAAGACAGCACTGGTGAAAATTACTAATGACCTTCTGACTGCATCACACAAAGGACTTGTCTCTGTACTTGCTACATTCAATATTATTGACCATCATATCCTATTACAGAGACTGGAACATTAAATTGGCATTAAAGGAACCGCTCTAAGCTGGTTTAAGTCCTATTTATCAGATTGATCTCAGTTTGTACATGTTGATCAATCCTCTATACATGCAAAAGTTATTCATTGAGTTCCACAAGGATCTGTGCTTGGATCCATTCTATTTACCTTGTATATGCTTCCTTTAGGCAATATTATCAGGAAACACTCCATAAATGTTTATTGTTATGCAGATGATACTCAATTATATCTTTTGATCAAGCCAGATGAAACTAATTAGCTAGTTAGCTAAACTCCAAATGTGCCTTCAGGATGTAAAAACCGGGATGCCCTGTAATGTTCTAATGATAAACTCAGATAAAACTTAAGTTATTGTACTGGTACACCTGATTACTTTAGATAATCACCTGATTATCTAAAGATATAGTTACTCTGGATGGCATCATCCTGGCCTCCAGCACCACCGTGAGGAGTCTTGGAGTTATCTTTGATCAGGACATGTCCTTTAACACTTGCATAAAACAAAGTTTGAGGACTGCCTTATTTCACTTACATAAATTTTGCATAAACATTCTGTTTCAAAATTATGTATAAAAACTAGTCCACCCATTTGTTACTGCTAGGTTGGATTACTGCAATTCTTTATTAGCAGGCTGCTCTAATAAGTCCGTTAAGACTCTTCAACTGATCCGGAATGCAGCTTGTGTACTGAGAAGAACCAGGAAAATAGATTTAGCTTCTCTGCACTGGCTTCCTGTAAAATCCAGAAAATAATTTAAAATCCTTCTGTTTAACTAGGCACCATGTCATATTAGAGAGCTCATTGTACCTTACTACCCCAGTCAGAGCACTGCACTCCCAGAATGCAGCGTTATCAAGCTTCAGCTATCAAGCTTTTACAGTTTATTATTTCTCTGTGGATATTGTGTTTTGGTGAACTTTCTCTGGTGATGGCTTCAACACATGTAAATAAAATATGTTTTTATTAGTTTGTAGCTGTAAGTTTATGTCTGTCAATATTCTCCATTTATCACAGAAGCAAAGCAGATATTATTTTAGATTAACTGAGCTCATCATAGCCGCCTCGCTGTCTTCTTCCTAAATCTTTATTTTGATTGTTTGTATGTTTAACACAGGGGGAGCATCTTAACACGTATTTAGAGTTTCTCATACACATTTTAATTTAGTTGTTCTATGTTTACCCATACGTAAAAGTGTGTGGAGTTATTTTGCTTTTTTGTTATTTTTTTCTACAAATATGAAAAAAATTCCATATTGTTTGATTATCTTTATTTAATCTAAGTTTAAATTCTGGTGTTTTAGTGGTAGGCATGCTGGTGTTTAGGATGTGATTCAGAGCAGGTGTTTTGCAGCAGCTGTTGCTTGAGAATATGGATAAAATCTTTAACCACAGTTTATGTCAGTTTAAATTGTACATTTTCTAGAAATCCAATAAAAAATGTTTCTAGACAAAACTGTTTTTGTGTGTTTGTCTTTGACCAACTCAGTGATTTAAAAGCTGACAAATGAAGGTTTAAATCTCTATTGCCTATATGAACATAAAGCTTGGCCCTGCTGTCAATTATAGATCAATAGATCAAATATAATTTATTTAATCAAACATGTTAATAATAGAAAATAAAAAAACATAATTCAGTATTCACCTCCAATTTCCTTCTCCTCAGCCAGAAATACCTGTTTGGTTGGTCCATTGATTCCTTCCAAACAAACATCTTATATTACATGCTGGATCTCTGACTGCTCAGGCATTACTGTGAGAGGATTTCATCAACTCTGCACACCTTACTGAAAAGGTTTTTGGCTAACCTGATGGATAAAATCCATTTACACCGACATACAGTCCGGAATGGAAGTCAGCTCATATGAAGACAGAACTGAAAAGCCTGTTGTAATGTGAGCTACAGGAAAGATTTCTAGCCTCCAGCTTTAAGGGTATGTAGCTTTCATATTTTGATTTGATGTGTAGGTCAACAGGCTAAAGAAGTCTTGTCTTTTAAACCAGAATTTGACATTTCACACTGAATAAAATGTTGGAGTACCTAAGACTTGTATGTGTTCCAGTTTAACATGAGTATGTAATTTAAAGTCACATTCACATTGGGTACGTTGAGCAAAGATTCCACTTTTTTTGTTCATTTATTTGTTTAACAGTTTATTTTAGATGTAAAGTGATTATTTCCAGGGATGCACCACATCCTAAAATATATGAACATATTTTAGTTGGAGACCTTACTGTCATGTCCTCACTTTAAAGACACCTCAAGTAAAAACTGGCTCAACTCACCCCGCTCTCCCCTACTCACGCTTAGTAATTCATCAACTCAGATATAGTATGAATTAAAGCACGATACAGTAGCTTCAGAAATATTTAATGCTAAATTCTAAAACTGCAGATACAGCATTGATACCTAAGCTTGAATGATTTAACGATATTTTAGGCTGTTTAATCAAAAACGGATGTGTTTACAAATACAGCTTGGATAAAACCGCCATCAGGTTCTTACAAGTAAGTAAAGGACACATTCCATAGTACACGTAGATGCAAGCACACAAAGTACATGCACGACGTGCACACGTGACGTCCGTGAGGTGTATGCATTGGGTGTCCAATTGTGTGTGTCAGGATGTCTGACCATTTGACCAAATTGGTGTGTGTGTGTGTGTGTGTGTGTGTGCGGCACGCATGTGTGCAGTGGGTAAAATGCATGCTGTGAAGAAAACACCATAGTGTGAAAGGGGAGAGTTTGACCCCTGCAATCAGACCAAATGCAAAGTGCGGTACAGGACCTGGTGGCGCCAAGGCAGAAAGTTGCATGGCGCTGTATCTAGATAGCCCCTCAGTACTGAGATTTTCACCAACGGCTTCAGAGCATTGTTTGAAGAGGACTAGGAAGAGCAGAGTGACTGAGTCACTGCTGACAGACCGCTGTTGGCTGACGGGGAGCTGTGGGGGAAAGAGCACCTGAGCATATGGACAAATAATCACCTGTAGTCGAAGTGGATTCTGCTGCACAACTGCAGCATTTACCGGCGGGGGGACTCAGAGTTGACAGATTTTATGTTTTTCAGCAGGGGGCCACTGTGTTTCCGGTTTCCACGGTTTTTTGTTAGCGTCAGACATAACTGGACATTGCTTGGTGGAAAGTCAGCGAGGAAGTTGAACTACCTAGTAAGTTCAGAAATTATGTGACTTGATTCCAGATAGCATAACACAGACCTCATCAATCCGAACTCCATTCAGAAAAAAAACTTTTTTTCCTGCCAGCCTGTTGTCACTCCCAACTCGTCACATATGGACACGTGGTCAAGAGCCATAGTTGTCGTTTGTAACGCACTTGGGATAGCGTCATAGTGCAACACATTGGGGGAAGCCCTGTAGCATCAGTTTTTGATGGAATGATATTTAACAGAAAAGACTGAGTAAGGAGGTGGTTGGGGTGGATGGAGGGCCAGAACCCCGACTTTGAACCAGGAGACTGGGCTTGGTGTGTCCAAGTCAACATCAACTATTTTTATTTAGGCAAGTTATGTAAATTGATGTAAGTGATGTTAGTTAACTTACGTGTTAACTGACGTACGTAGTTATTTTAACCCAAACCATGATGTTTTCCTAACTTTAACCAAGTAATTTTTGTGCGTAAACCTAACCAAATTGCAACGTTTCACAACTTTGATAACGTGCCATTTCACTTCACCGGAACACTTTGTGTTGAAAAGTGGTGGGGACATAGGGGCTCAGATCAGTGGTGTGAAGAGACACTTAGCTCGTGCATGTTTTCTTAACGTGCAAATAAACCTTTTTAAAGGCATTTTCATTTGTTACTAACTGCAAACTATATTTCAGAATGTTTAAGAAATTATGCTTTAAAAAAGTGATGAGTAAGAGTTAGCAAACATTGCAATCAAGACGAGCGAAAAAGGAGAAAAAACTGCTTAAGGAACAGTTTTGCTATTGTAATAATAGGGCAACCTCTTTCTTTAATACTCAGTCACCTGCCTGACATATCCATGACACCTGAGACATAGCAGACTCTCCCCACTCAAACAATGGTGCGCGCACACACACACACACACACAAATATGAGAGCTCCACATGATGCAACAATCAAATGAAATATTTTAATACTTAAGGAATGCACTGTACTCATTATCTGAATCGCTTAACCAGAGAGACGTGTTTTTTCATGGGAATAATGGCAGTTTCTTGCTTCTGTGTAATAAGGGTGAATGTCCAACACCAACCATGTGTTTTTAAAAACATTAGATATAGACACCTCTCTCTCATATACGTGTTACATCTCCAAATCAGCTATTTGACCCCCCCCCCACCTGCTTTAAACAGGCATGGTCACAAATGCTCTTGTCACATTAAGGAAGGACAGGACACTATCCTGCAGATATTAACACTCTATTTTAGACACCCAGACTTGCATGTTATTGCATGTGCATGTTAATCTGAACCTTTACGTAATTCTGACTTCTTGCATTAGAAATCAAAGACTTTTTTTGTGTTTGACAAAAAAATTAATCAGGCATACTGGAAAACATGCTGCAGTCGCTGTTTGAAATGAAAGACTTAAACCACCATCTTTGGATGTTCATTAAATTAAGCCAAGATCATCTTACAGTTTTAACAAAGGTTTAAGGCGTGGAACAGCATTCACACTCCGACATGTACGAAAAGAAGAAACACAAAAGAACCATACACTCTACATCTACACCATGTTTTTGTCCTGACTACTTTCCAGCTTTAGACCAACTGTATTTCATTGCCGGTAGTAAAATAAGTTCTTTTCAATTTACCCCCCCCCCCTCCAATACACACACACACTGACATACACACTCATCAATTGGGCCAAATGGTCAGTCACACACACACACACACACACACACACACACACACACACACAATGTGTTAGAGCTTCAAGCGCGTGCATGTTCGTGACCCATTTATCTACTGCTGTGGTTCAAATTTCTGAGAAAATAACAATTTGACCTGGTAGATTCAGGACAAGTTAGAACAGAACAATACGATAACTTGAGATAATATTTCAGCTCTGGCAGACACGTGTGTAAGTGTGTCTGTCTTTAATCTGCATTCAAATAAGTTATGGTTAGTTATAGTCTGCTCGCACTTTTAGTCATACATTTTGATGTCCTGTTTATGGAGACATTTGAGATATTTATCATTGATGGATGTTTAAAATGTGGTACATGAAACACAGCTAGTATGTCTGTCGAGTTCTTCTGGGAAGCTCGCCCTGTCTTCGACCCAGCAGTGGGAAGTAACATTATGGCCAAGATTTGGGATTTGTGGCACTCCCTTTTCTTAGAAGAGCAGGTGTAGACTATCATCAACCTACTGCATGTTATCACCTTTTGAGGTGGCTGTTTAGATGCGGAGGACAAAATATCGAGAACCGGAGTAGGGAACTTTAGGTGGGTTTTGCAGCTTTTAAAGGTAAATTTTGGTATGTTTATGTTACTTTTCTCTCTTATGTAGAGTGAATTAAACAGATAAATGGACATGGTATACAGAATACTGAAGTTAAACCAATTACTTTTTATTTTATTTTTTTCTCTTCCTATAAATCACTAAAATGATGAAAGCATGCAATAAAGAAGTATTTCAAATAAATTAAATGAGGTAAAGAAAGAATGATGAAAATGAGATTTCAGACATTAAAGTAATGGAGTCCAGATATGTTGTACTATTGATGACACAACATTAATCCACTGAGAGATTTTTAATAGTGTTTTTTTTTCTTCAGAAAATGATAACAGCCAAGACATGCCAAACAGTACTTGTTGATCAAATGTGTCTGGAGGACAGAGTTATGTGACCCAAGACAGGTTCCAGTCAGTTAATGATTCAGTTAAATAAGCAATCAGTTCTAAACATAATAACTTGTATGTAGTTAATTCAGGTTTTGGGGCCATTTTCGCCTTTATTGCAGGAAACAGTAGAGACAGACAGGACATGGACAGAGGGAGACAGGGTTGATGCAATAAAATAATGTCAGAATAAACACCAACAAGGAAAAGTGCACGTTCTGTCCCCTTAAGATAAAATCTGCAGATGGTTCATCAGGTAGATTAATCAGTCATGTAAACCTCCTCATGCAAACTCAGAGGGCAGAGGGGCATCGAGTACAGCAGACAGGCAAGCTGTCCTAAACCAATGTGCATTAACATTATTCATTAAATTACTGAAACATCTGGACGATGACTGGCTGCAGTAATGACCTCATGCTGTATCAGCAAGTACAGATATTTGTTCACTAGAACTTGTTATTATTTTGTTATTTTCTTATCTTGCAAAAGTTAAATGTAACAAATGTTGAGGAATGATCATCAAACTGAAAGACAGCAATTTGTGATTTGATATGATTGTGGGTAAACTATAGGTACACTGTGTTTGTGTGAACTTCACCTCACAGCTTTAGTGATGTCACTGAACAATGTTAGGTAGATTTTAAAAACCTGCTCCCTTTTAATAACTTGAGCTTTCAAACAACAGGTTTCACTCTGAAGAATGGAAGATTACTACAGTAAAAGCACGAAACATGACCAAAGCTCTGATTACAGCAACTTCACCTCCAACTACCAGAATTACAGCAACATCACCAACTATGATACAAAGTCCGAAGATGTGGTGACATTCATAATCAGTGCTATCGGCCTTCCTTTGACCCTCGTGGCCATCTATGCCCTTTATTCTATGGTATGTACATTCTGACTGAGAGTTATTTATTTATTGTCTGTACATGCACTGTCTGGGCTCTAAATGTGTTTGTCCTACAGCCTGTCTGTCTGGAAAGTATCTTGATCTGGTTTGGGGGCTAGGTGTCAGGGGCTGGGACAAAGGCTTGCAATGATCTATAAACTTACAGGAATAATATACTCCATAATTAAAATGTACATGAAGCTGTACATGAACTCAAGACTAACATCAAACAGTCGTCACGTTTGTCAGAGCAGTTTGTACAGCATTATATGGGCTTATTATTTCATTAATTATGAAATTTTGTAGATATTCATTATGTATTTTGGTGTTTTACAACTATTTGGAATGCCATCAAAAATTGTCAGTGTTGACCAAGTGAGACGCAGATTTTGGACCCATACGCAAGACACAGAAGTGCAGATTCAGTTTGTGAAGTTTTAATAAACAAAAGCGGGATTCTTTTACTTACATGTAGCAAAGTCCAAAACAAAGGTTTAACTCCACGAATGAAAGGTGAATCAGAAACAGATTAATCTCAAATTTAAAAAAATTCAGAACACAGACAGAACACTCGACAAACAACTATAACTGGACAAAGACTGAAAAGATCTGACAGTCATTTCTACAAGATCAGACGAGCATCAGACAGCAGGGAGAGCAACCAGGTGCAACACATGACACTCGGGCAGGCAGGGTAATTCACAGGTGACACACATCAGGGGAATCAGGCAGACAGGACACAGAGCTGAAACAAACACCAGAAAAGTTCAAAATCAGATGGAACTGGACAAGTACGCAGAAACAAAACCAGATCCGTACAGAAACAAAACACTGACACTTGAACCCACAAATCATAACAAAAAACCACAACCACCCTCCTCATCAAGGAACATCTTCTGATGTTCCTAACCATAGCCAAGCCCAAAACACAAAACAAGCAGATCAGAATAGTCCAAAATGAAGAGGTATCTGGAGGAGGGCCAGAGGTCAGGGCAAGTGTTGACAGGTGACAGGACAGGAGGACTGGAGGTCAACAGCAGGGTCTCTGGGCTGCAGGATAGCGTCATCAAGGAACACAATAGGAGAACCGATGGAGCCAAGGAAACATAAGCACTGAAGCAACTCTGCCAGCTGCATCTCTGTAGTGAGGATTTCTGACTGCTGCCCCCTAGGTCAGGGGATGTTTACTGCACAGGAATCATCAGAAGCACAGCAAGAGCATGTAGAATCTGTAAAACAGCAGGGAGAGGTGACAGGAGTCGGACAGGCCGCCAACTGAGCACAGGATCCAGGTGTCGATCTGACCACTGTCAGGAATCCAGGAGTAGGTTTCGGTTGAACTACTGATGGGGAACCAGGAGCAGGTGTAGGTAGGGCCACCAATGGGGAACCAGGAGCAGGTGTTGGTCAGGCCACTGATGGGGAACCAGGAAGAGGCGTCAGTTGGGCCAGTGATGAGGAACAAGGAGCAGGTCGTGCCACTGACAGGGAAAGAGGTGTGGGTCAAATCACTGTTGGGGAATCAGAAGCAGGAGTTGGTCCAACCACTGACTCAGAAGCGCTGGGCAGTGTTGAGGGCAGGAGCTGGGCAGCAAAGACTGGAGCAGGGCATCGGAGAGGCACGGGGCAGAGGCGGTGTCCACGTCGCCCTCATGCGATCTCTGATTCCATAGCACAGTTAGCATGGTAGGAGAGCAGAGGAGTCATCCCCAGAGTCTTTAATCTGTGGTGAACTCTCTCCCAGGTGAGGTAGGCAGAGGGGCAGCCAGGCAAGCAGGCAGGAATGGCAGGTGGCCAGCCGCTGGGGCACTAGTTGAACAGGACACAGGCAGGGGGTTGGCTGCTGAGGTGCTTTAAAAAAAAAAAAGTTTACCTTTTTTAACCAGGTGAGTCTCACTGAGATTAAAATGTCTTTGCAAGAGAGACCTGGCCAAGACACAGCATAAATATTTCACCAGAGTGAAAGGAAAAATGGTTCTAGGATATGGGGAAGCAAATGGACACAGATTATCAATCTGATGTCTATATCGTTATATCTATATCTTTCACTTCTGGCGGCTCTCGGCCTGTTGCACGTTTGCGTGTTTCTTCATTTTTTCTAGTGTTTTTGTCGCATTTTGTTATATTTTGTGGATTTACCATTTTCTCTTGTTCTCTTCCTGGCACTTGGCACTTTTCTTGTGCCAGGTCACTACACCAACGGGTTTGGAGGTATTGTTTACCTTTGCGATCAGCTGATCGCGCTCTCCAGGCCCACACTACTGCCTGGAGCGAGAACCCGGATCCGCAACGAACTGAAAAGGAGATGAAGGGGATGCAGGGCCAGCACCTTGCGGAGAACAAAGAGGAGAAAATACAAACCTTTTCTCCCCTCAGTGGTAATGGGGAATGTGATGTCACTGTGACTGCCGGACTATATACTCAACATCTTCCCCCACGCAGAAAGCTGGAGAAACTGCGCCAGAACAAAGCTGCAGGTCCGGATGGTCCCCCAGAGTCCTAAAGGCCTGTGCAGACCAGCTATGTGGGATTTTACAACACCTCTTCAACTTCAGCCTGAGCCTGGAGAAGGTCCAATGGCTGTGGAAAACATCGTGCCTTGTTCCAATGCCAAATAAGTCTCCATCTGCCCTCAATGACTAATGACCGGTTGCCTTAACATCTCACATCATGAAGGTTCTGGAGAGACTGGTTCTGGCCCATCTTAGACCTCAGGTGACCAACTTCATTGACCCAATGCAGTTTGCGTAGCGCCCTGAGGTTGGTGTGGAGGATTCTATCATCTACCTGCTTCAGCTCACTCACTCACACCTGGATAAAGCTGGAGGCATTGTGAGGATCATGTTCTTTGATTTCTCTAGTGCTTTTAACACGATCCAGCCTTTCCTGCTGCAGGAGAAGCTCCAGAAGATGCAGGAGGACACCTCCACAACTTCATGGACTTCCTTCAGTTTGTGCAACTCAGGGGTGGTGTGTCTGAACAGGTGGTCAGCAGCATAGGAGCACCACAGAGGACTGTACTCTCACCATTTCTCACCAGTATGTTCTTTGTGGTTGTCCTTATTGTGTTTGTTGTGTCCTTAAACAAGGGGAATAGTAACAGGAGGAGGATGAAGAAACACACACGCAGTTTTCGCCTTCAGTAGTTTGTATTGAATTAAACCACATTAAATTGTAGCTATTAGTTCTGCTGTTTTTAATTTATTGTAATAAATATGCTTATTTGTGGTAGTCTTAGTGTCTGTCTCTGTATTTGTCATGACCTAAGAGCAGGGTTATGACACTAAATATTGTGCCTAAATCTGTGAGCACATGATTTATTGTGTATAAGGTTACCAATATGCACCAACTGTTATTACAATAAACATCTCTCACACACAAATCTATGTTTTATCTGATTGCCAAGATTTTATTTAGAAGATTAGGACCGGAAGTGGTGGTTTTTATTCCCGCTTTGACACGTTCACATAGACAGGACAGTGGAAAATGGCGCATGTGTGACACATCTAAAGATGGGTCAACGACACGGTGTGGACAGTAGTAATGTCAGGCGTAGGTATTTTGAGGAGGCTTCTAGCTCCAGGTTGCTACTCTGAATCTAGTACTTCCTATTACACTACAACTTCCAGGCGCTCTGAAATAATTTTACAAGCACGCACTCAGAAATCTATGGAAGCCCTAAATGGCCATACGTTCAAATATTTTTCTTATTCCGTTTTCCGATGATAATTATCTCAAGATCTCGAGACAACGAATGTTGTTTTCTCTTGATCTCAAGATAACAAAACAGTAGTTTAACACGGGGGTCAGCAGGAGCATTTCTTTCTGATCATTTCAAAGAGTTTCCTGTGTCAGTTGGTACAGGATATACAATCAGGGTTGTGTGTTTGATCCTCACGTAAGGCCAATTTTTTTTCTTTTTTATTATCCTTCAACAAAGTTCTTATAAAATGACTGTTTCACATGCTCACAATAAAGCATGTGTGGATTCCCCTGAATCTCTTCATAACAACTTTGTTAAAAAGAATAATAAAAAACTCCCAAAAGAAGAAAAAAAATGATTGAGAGCAGGACTCAAACACACAATCATTGGATTACATGTCCTGTGCTCTACCAACTGAGCTAACCAGTGACACTGGAAATCTTTCTGAAGTTATCCTAAAGAAACGCACCTGCCACTCCTGTATTCACCTATCAGTATTCAGTTATCTTGAGATCATGAGAAAATTATCCCGTTATCATGGTAAAATGGAATAAAAAATATTTTAACAGATGGCCGCATAGAGCTTCCTTAGATAATTCTTTTCAGCTTTTTCCTGATTTTATGAATTGATATTTTGCCATCGATTTTCGTTGTTCTAGCTGTTTTCCGTCCAAAAACAGTGTTGCTTTGTGTCAACAAAGACCGTCTGGCGGGCCACCATCTTGTTTAGATCGGCTGCGGTCTGAAGTTTAGTTTGTGTCATTTAAGTGGAGAAGAAGAGTGTGATTTGGCGGAGGCGATCTTTATCGGCCTCTGCTGCCGAGCTACACAGACATGCAGGATAAGACCACCCACAGCCCTGTAGGATGATCTGTTCTCAAGCTGTGGCCTGTAAAGCATGGGAGTGCTTTTGGTCATATATATTGATTGTTTTTATCAATATTCAATGTTTTGGAAGCTTTATATTATTTGGAACGTGGTTGTGTGGAGAGAAATAATGTTTTGAAGAATAACTACCAATAAAAGTGAACATATAAACAGTAAATATGGCCAAAACATGGACATTCGCCTGGTAAATTTTTGAAAGATTGTGTAGTAACTGTTGTATATCATTTTCTTTTCATCAAATTTACAGTTACAGTTGTATTCTAGGTGTTTTGGAAGATATTCAGGTGCATTATAATCTATCTTATGATGGTTTTGATGGTTTATTGCGTCAAAATATCATATTTCGTCTGTATTTCATATCCATGTAGTCTGTAATGGTAAAATAAATATTAATATTTCAAAGGAGACCAGAATTTTGCATCTAGGCCTAATGGTTGAGGAGATATTACTGATTTATTTTGGGTTTGTTATCTTCTGCGTTTTTCCTAGAAATAGGTGCCAGGTACCATGTGGTTAAAACCTCATTATTTCTTGTTGCTTTGGCAACATTGTCTTTGTTCTGCTCATGCAGAGAGAGGGGAGGTTATAATAACTGTTTATAGTTAAATGTTAGCCTATATTTAATGCAGCTTATTCTGTTTCTCTGCAAACTGACAGGTGAAAAATTGTGTAACTCAATACAGTGAAAACATAATGAACTTCTGTTAACATCTCTCCTCTTATTATTTGAGCGATCCTCCCTGAAATACATTTACAATGAGGAGAGATTCTCACCTTTCAAACACAAACATGAGCCTTAAACTGCGACTCCAGTCTGGATAAATCCAGCTCATGTGTTTGAGCCAGAACGCTTCATATCTGTGGCTGAAAAACTGCTGCAGAAGCTGCAGGAAATCTGGCCCTTAGTCTTGTTCCTGCAGTGATTGGCCAGTGGGTCATATCTGAGATTTCTGTTTGATGAAAAAGTCAGAAATGGCTCTGACTGCAGCTGCTGGGCAGAGCAAGATGACAGATTTGGGAGGAGGTGGACTTCACAACATGTTTCCAACTGCTTGTTGACTTTTACCAATGTTTTCCTGCAGGTGAGAAGTGATCATGTTGCTCCCATCTACGTCATCAACCTTCTCATTACCGACCTGATTCAGCTCTGCTGCATGATCGTTGAGGTGGTACCAAATGTGGATAAGAAGATATCAAACATCTTCTTATACATTTACCTCTCTGGTCTGGTTGCCAGTATTTACTTCATGGTCTGCGTCGCCCTGGAAAGGTATCTGTCTGTCTATCCAGTATGTGTGGAGCTGCTTCTGTGTCTGAACATTATATTAGTTTATAACTCTGAAGCTCCTCAAAGACTTTGTGTCCATCTTGTATTACAGGTATTTGGTCATCGCCCACCCACTGTGGTACCGCTTCAGAAGATCCATCAAGTCCTCTGTGGTGGTCTGTGTCGTGGTCTGGGTCCTTTCTCTTGTCTTTGTTGTCCTTTATCTTTATATATGTCTTTTATGCAGATATGGTCACACACATAATCACACACATAATCTTTGCCGTCCTCCTCCTCCTTCCCTTCCCACTGTTCATATTCTTCCTGGCTGGGACCCTCAAAGCCCTGTCTGCTTCCATCTCGGTCCCCTCTGATGAAAAATACCGTATTGTGGGAATTTTGGTTCTGGTGCTGCTTATTTACATGCTGCTGTTCCTGCCCGACATCATTTTCTACCTGGGACAATACCATGATGTGACCCTCTTTATCCTGTCTCTAACATTTCTTAGATTCAGTCCTCTTGCAGACTTATTTCTGTATGTGTTCATGAGGAAAGGGTTCATAGACAAGCTTTTGGCCTCTGTGTGTTGCTGCAGAATGGACAGCAATGATATCAGCAGTCCATCAGTATGAATGATGACAACATTTCCACAGTCAGCTTCATGTAGGCAGAGAAAGAGGGAGAGAGAGAAAGGGGAGGAAACAGGAGGAGAAATGGAGGCCAATAGAAAGGATAGAGACGAGACAGATCCCGTCATCTAATGATTGGAAAAAAACTCTATTGTTTTCTTTTCTCTTTAATTAACATACATTAAAGTTTTGCTGTTTTAGTGGTAGGCATGCTGCTGTTTAGGATGTGATTCAGAGCAGCTGTTTTGCAGCAGCTGTTGTGTTTTTGGCAATATGGATAAAATCTTAAACCACAGTTTATGTCAGTTTATATGAAATTGTACATTTTCTGGAAATCCAATAAAAATCAGTTTGTAGACCAAACTGTGAATGTTTGTCTTTGACCAACTCAGTGAATTAAAAGCTGACAAATGAAGGTTCAACAAAATCTCTGCTGGTTGACAAATCTCTGTTGTCTATATGAACATAAAGCCCAACCTGCTGTTAGCAGGGAGGCATCCTGCACTTTCTGACCAAGTGAGGTTTCCTCACAACTCTTAAAGCTTTCAGACTTTTTTAGATAATAATTTGGGGCAGAAATGATAAAGTGTGACAGGGACAGTCACAAAAGATCAGACCAACATGTTTCAGTAGAAGTTAGTAAAGTCTGCTGTATGTTTCCCCTTTTTAAACTTTAGCTCATTATTAGCTGAGATCCAACAAGAACAAGCAGATTTCCCAAACTGTCAGACTGTTTCTTTAAATACTTTGGCTTTCTGCAGGGGACACTTTGGAAACTAGCAAACTGCATTTTAGGAAGATAAACTGCTAAAAGCTTAAAGTAATGACTTGATAAGCTGCACAGTGTACACAGTTATGATGATAAATAAATTATAATTATTTAATCATACATGATGACAATAGAAATTACACACTTAATTCAGTATTTAGCTCCATTCAGAGCTCTCAGATGGAATTTCCTTCTCCTCAGACAGAAATACCCGTTTGGTTGGTCCACTGATCCCTTCCAAACTAACCTCTTATATTTCATGCTGGATCTCTGACTGTTCAGGCATCACTGGGAGAGGATTTCATCAACTCTGCACACTTTACTGAAAAGCTTTTGGCTAACCTGATGGATAAAAACCCATTCACACAGACTGGAAGTCTGCTCATGTGAAGACCGAACTGAAAAGCCACAAGCTAAATGGCCTGTTGTAATGTGAGCTGCAGGAAAGATTTCTTCTCCTGCTTGAAATATATGAATGAGGCACAGTGAGGAGTTTAACTTTACTTGCTTTTGTCTTTTAAAAGTTTGAGAAGCAGGCATGTACGAATCCATCACTGTTAACTGCTCACTCTCTAACAGCTGCACAAGTTTCTGCTAATGCTAACTGCTGCTGCTCATATTTAAAACATTCAACTGAAGGAACACGGGGTGATTTTTATTGTGAAGCAGTCACAGGAAATGAAATGAATGAATGAAATTTATTACCAGGGTTTACATTGAAACGCTGATTGATTGAAAATGTGTCAAGACCAAGACACATTTTTAAAATGTATGCTTTTTCAACACTGCAGGAAGTAATGAAACAAGAAGGACTATTGACTCACTTCTTTATTAAAACAACACAAGTTTTCAATGATGCTTGGTGCTCAAAAGCAGTCATAGTGGATGGACAGTGAAGCAGTAGCTAGTAGTAGTAGTAGTTGGAACTACTTTAACTATATTCATAGGTTGAGTCCAGTCGGAACTAATTACAATTTAGACATCTAATACACGACAAGGGGTCTAACTACACGCAGCTTGTGGGGTCACAAGCAAAAAAGGTTGAGAACTGCAGATTTTTTCAACCTAGTGTCACATATGTCAAAATAAAGTAACTATAAATGCAGTGCAGTAAGAATGACCACATTTCCCTCTGAAATGTAGTGGAGCAGAAATTAAATTTAAATACTTTGTAGTGCAAGTACTGAAATTACATAACACATTACACAATACAATTACAATATAATTACTTCGGAAAATGTTCTTACCAGTAGCCTACTGTATTTTTAAATTGAGTCTTGTATATCAGGTAAAGAAACACACTGCACACTTATTAACCTAACAACATGTGTTGCAGTGTGTGCGCGTCCCGGCGTTTGATCCGCATTTATAAACCTATGGACACGTGTGTGTTATGTGAGTGTCTATTTCAGCATCAGCCGCTATCAATTTATTGATTTTTTATTTTTCTGCTATTAAAGCAATCTGACCAACTTATTTTATTATTTCTATTCTTTTGTGCCTTGATGTGTAATGTGTGCAACTGTGACGCAAGAATTTTCTCTCGGGGAATAATGAAGTATTTCTTATTCTGACTGCTTGTTTGGAAGAGGAGTGAAAGAACCTGACACCACAGTAGAGAAGCCATTTTTCCACAGGGGAGAAAGTCTGCGACACCACAAAGGTGTCTTTCCCAGGAGATTGAACAAACGCTCGCATTTGGTCTCAGGTGACTAGAACGACCACAACAACTGCTGCTGTTACAACAGCCAGGAACACATCTCAGGTTTCTCATTATTGTGGACTGTGCGGATGTGGAGGAGAAAACAAACTCTGGTGGAGGAAACCCATTGTTGTGGTCCAGGGAATGCAAATCAATACGCAAAGCTGTCCCTTCTAGACCATCTTGTGCTGAGGGATGGGAGCTTAGTCCTAACATCTGAGTTGAATTATTTGTAGTGTTGTTAGACATTGTGAATGCGTCAATGTTCAGTTCAGTTCTCTCACATCATTTTCAGAATTACAAACAATGAAATGCATAGGTGTTTCAACAACTGGACTGACCAGGTTCAAGCCTCCATCCTCAAATACAGAGGGCAGAGAGGCATTCAACAGGCGGACCAGCAATCTCTGAAGTCAGCTTAAACATCCTAGAACAGTGCTCCGGACCTCAAATCAATGAAGGACAAAATTCACACAAAATTTGTTTTTCTGTTTGATTTGTGTTTTCTTGTTTTATCTGTGTTTTATTGTCTTTGCACTTGCTAAAAAGTTCCCTATTAATAAATAAATCTTCTTCTTCTTCTTCAGAGTGCTTTAAGGTTTGGCTACTGGTCCCTGGTTCCAGGGTGGTGCCCTGTTTTTATTAAGCCTAATTAAGAATGTATGATATTAATAACTTTACTAATATTTCTAGAATTGATATTCAGCTAATAACCAAACCTGCCCCTACGTTGATCCCCAACAGCTAATGTGTTGTGACAATATGATTATTTATAAAGGTCTCTAAGAGGGAAAGACGCCTAACCAAAGACAAGTCGTAGACAGTTAATGATCCTTCCTGTAAAGGTTGTGTAGTGCACAGAGTTATCTAGATGTCCGGAGTGCAATAGGAGACTCAGTGTTTCTGACATTTCTGTTCACCAAGCTGTATGTTTGTGTTGTTAGACAGAGTGAATGTGTCGGCCTGCAGTTTCTCCTGATTCATTTTCATGCTAAAATGGTGGTTAACAGTTCACCTTTATGTAAAATGGTGTTGTCAGAGAAGATATTATGTAAAATGAAGATAAAATATGCAAAGTTTGATTAAACCTTTAAATCCAGATTTCTGTAATAATAAGTAATAACTGGATAGCAAATGAAAACAACAACAACAACAGGTGTGACAGCACATCCACATTTCTTAGTCAAATAAATGTTAAGGAGTGTGACGGTTCTTTGGCACGCTAATGCTCTCAATGTGTTCCTTTTTGTGATGCATTATTTACATATTCATGCTCCTTTTACTTAGAAGAGCGGGTGTAGACTATCATCAAACTGCTGTCATACTGGCCATATTTCAGGTTTGGATGCAGAGGACAAAATATCAGGCACTGGTGTAGGAACTCATTCAGGTGGGTTTTAAATTTTGTCATATTACTTTTTTTCTTATATGTAGAGCATTTTAAACAGCTTTGGACTGTAGGTGTACAGAGGTAGCTTTACTGTGGTTAAACCAATGTTTAGTTTTTTTTATTTTCACTCCCTTACAACACTGAGAAAATAGCTTAAAGATAAAAGCATGAAATCAAGTGGCTATTTTAAATGAATTAAAATGAGGTAAAGATAGAATGATAAAATGAAATAGAGCATGCAAAATTAAGTATGAAATCTATAAATGAGAACGTAATACTGCTGTTTAGACATTTCAGAAAAGGAGTCCAGATATCTAGAACATGCTTAGAAAAGCTTTTTACAAAATCCTGCTTCTTGTTGTTATTATTGTTATTATGATTATTATTGCTCTGTGGAATGTCATGACCCAACATTAATTCACTGTATGTAGTTAGTTTGTGTTTTGGGGGCTATTTTAGTCTTTATTGTTGGAGAGAGACAGACAGGACATGAGGACAGAGGGAGACGGGGTTGATGTGCAACATATGTTAGTCCAAATAAACACCAACAAGAAAGAGAGCACAACCTGTCCCCTGAAGAGAAAATCTGCAGATGGTTCATCAGGTGGATTAATCAGTCACGTAAACCTCCTCATCCAAACTCAGAGGGCAGAGGGGCGTTCAACAAGTGGTGGGGTGTCGAGTACAGGAGACAGGCCGGACGTCCTAAACCAATGAGCATTTACAGAAAACATGGGGTGGCGTTGGCGCAGTGGATAAGAGTCCCAGGTTTGATTCCCACTGACACATCCATCAACTTGTCCCTAAGCAAGACACTTAACCCTTCGTTGCTCCTCTGATATAAATAGCAAAAGGAAATCGCTGTAAAAAAAGCATCAGCTAACTGAGTAACTGTAAATTTAATTAAAGCTGCAAGCGGTGTTGGTCTGGCCCACGCGGTGGGATGCACGTCCAGGCTGGTCAAGCCGGAGATTGGGAGACGGGGTTCTGAATTATTGTGCGTTTTGGAGCGGTCACAAAGGAGTTAAATGTCATTTCCTGTATCCCTTAGGTGGCACTAGGCAACCTTCGCAAATTATATGTTGTGCCCCTCTGCACGAATTGTGTTGTGTTCAGTCTTATCAAACATGTAAAGTTTGAACAGGTATACTGATCTGAGCATGCACACTGAAGTTATAACAACCTCTTTCATGGCAAGTCATCGATTTTTGACGCCACCCCACGGACACTGAGACAAAAACTCACAGATGGCACAACCTTTTACTGTCAATGCTTTTAGACTGCGCAAATTCTTTATGAGGAGTTTGTTAAAGTATACCCTGTAAAACCCCAGACATGACCACTGGGTTCAGGGCATCACTTCCAGAGGCTTTTTTTTTGTAGGTCTGCCATGCCCATGCATGACAACCATGTGACACTGAAATTTTAAAACCGTTTGAATATTGTAGTTTTGATTAATGGGGTCCTCGCATCTTTCATTCTTTGGCCCTAATATAGTAAAAATATTTGTTTATTAGAACTTGTTATTCTTTTCCTATTTGATTAAATAAAAGTTAAATGTAACAAATGTTGAGGAATGATGATAGAAAGTGAAAGACAGCAGTTTGTGATTTGATATGATTGTGGGTAAACTATAGGGACACTGTGTTTGTGTGAACTTCACCTCACAGCTTTAGTGATGTCACTGAACAATGTTAGGTAGATATTAAAAACCTGCTCCCTTTAATAACCTGATCTCTCAAACAGGTTTCACTGAAGAATGGAAGGTCTCTACATTAACAGCACCTCACAAAACCAAAGCTCTGATTACAGCAACATCACCTCCAACTGCCAGAATTACAGCACCCTTCCACTCATCATGAATGTGGTGAAATTCATAATCATTGGTATCGGCCTTCCTTTGACCCTTGTGGCCATCTATGCTCTTTATTCTATGGTATGTACATTTTGTTCCTGTCTGTACAGCAGACTGTAGGACAGATTCCTATTCAGTGCCCGGGGCTTTTAATATGAAAATGCAGACAAAAAGCCGAGCTGAAAGAATAAAGCTAAAATTGTCACACGCACCATTAGAACACATCAAATCAACGCATTCATATTATTGGCTACGCCTGTTCATTTAGCCTAGGCATTCACACTGTCTTTGATTTTTCCTGCATGTTTCAGCTGTAGCTGCGTTATTCAGACCATATTTGCCAAATATTACAGTTTGCTACGGGATTTTAAAATATGACGCAATGCTGCCAGTAGACTTGTCCATGTTTCCAAATGGTCATCTGTTTTATGCGAACTAGCTCATGACTTACCGAGTTAGTTTGTTGTTAGTTTTAGCGAAGCCAGATAACCTGGTATGATAACCTGAGTATGTTGAACTTGCTTTGTGGTAAAGTCCCTGCTCTACACCAGTGTCTGCAATGGGCCTAAAACTCCTATTTCCTGTGTTCAGCGAGTGACACACCCACACAAACAGTCAGTAACAACATCATCACAAACTTCCAGTCTTTCACAAACACACATTGTTGACCCTTTTCTCTCTGCTTTGCTTGCATGTGTTTGAGCCAGAACGCTTCATATCTGTTGCTGAAAAACTGCTGCAGAAGCTGCAGGAAATCTGGCCCTTAGTCTTGTTCCTGCAGTGATTGGCCAGTGGGTCATATCTGAGATTCCTGTTGGATGAAAAAGTCAGAAATGGCTCTGACTGCAGCTGCTGGGCAGAGCAGGATGACAGATTTGGGAGGAGGTGGACTTCACAACATGTTTCCAACTGCTTGTTGACTTTTACCAATGTTTTCCTGCAGGTGAGAAGTGATCATGTTGCTCCCATCTACGTCATCAACCTTCTCATTACCGACCTGATTCAGCTCTGCTGCATGATCGTTGAGGTGGTACCAAATGTGGATAAGAAGATATGTGACATCTTCACTAATATTTATCAATTTGGTCGGTTTGGCAGTGTTAACTTCATGGTCTGCGTCGCCCTGGAAAGGTATCTGTCTGTCTATCCAGTATGTGTGGAGCTGCTTCTGTGTCTGAACATTATATTAGTTTATAACTCTGAAGCTCCTCAAAGACTTTGTGTCCATCTTGTATTACAGGTATTTGGTCATCGCCCACCCACTGTGGTACCGCTTCAGACGAACCATCAAGAGCTCTGTGGCGATCTGTGTCCTGGTCTGGGTCCTTTCTCTTCTTTGTGTCGTCCTTTACTATGTCTTTGCTGGTAATGGGGTTGCAAACAAAATCTCGGCCGTCTTCCTCCTCCTTCCCTTCCCACTGTTAATCTTCTTCCTGGTTGGGACCCTCAAAGCCCTGTCTGCTTCCATCTCGGTCCCCTCTGATGAAAAACGAAGAATTGTGGGAGTTTTGGTTCTGGTGCTGCTTATTTACACGCTGCTGTTCCTGCCCAGAATCATTCGGTACCTGGAAGTAGACTCTAATACGACCCTTAACTACCTGTCCCACATGTTTGTTAGGTTGAATCCTCTTGCAGACTTGTTCCTGTATGTCTTCATGAGGAAAGGGACCATAGACAAGCTTTTGGCCTCTGGGTGTTGCTGCAGAATGGACAGCAATGATATCAGCAGTCCATCAGTATGAATGATGACAACATTTCCACAGTCAGCTTCATGTAGGCAGAGAAAGAGGGAGAGAGAGAAAGGGGAGGAAACAGGAGGAGAAATGGAGGCCAATAGAAAGCGATGGAGATTAAGTCTGGGCTAGGCCAGCTAGAGACCCAAAACACGTCTCCACTACTTTAAGAAACTCACCAAAACAGTCAATAACTTGTAGTCCAAAAACTGGAGACAATCAAAAATTGGTGCAAAAGATTTTTTATTCCATTAAAATAAAATAAAACAAGTTAGATCCTGGCAGGCATCGAGTTGGAACTAAGTGCACAGTTAACGAACACCTCATTTTATTTTCTATGTGATCTCCTCCTGTCCTAAATCTTTACTCTTTACACGCTAAGTAACCTGCAGCCTTTCCTCTAAAGATGCCTACAGCGCCTCACTGTCTGACAGCTATAATAACAGCAACACCAGCTCACTGATGGACTACCATGAGTACTGCAACATCACCACCTTGTGGAACAACTTTGTTAGTTTTTACATGTTTGACTACATCAGCATCACTTCACAGCACAGCAGCTCTGATGTCTACAAAATGGAGTCATGCTGTCTTATATGTGACCATGAAATAAGACATCTATGCTCTTTATTCCCTGGTGTGTAGATGATGATTTATATGAATGCGTTTCCAGTATGTGTCAGTCTGTGTGGGAAGCATCATGATTGAGCTTGGGGGAAAAGGCAGGTGTTTTATAACAACCAGAAACTGCGGGGAAATAAAAAATTATGGTTAAGATGTAGTTCAGTTTGTTTATGCCACAAACATGTTCTCCTGCTATTCTGTGCTCCGCTGTTCTGCTCTCCACTGCATCCTATTCTGTCCAACAACAACAATAAACACATTTTCATGTGCATTTAAGTGTGGAAACCACATTGATGCTACTACAAAGATGTGTTGGATTGTCATTGTCATCCAAGTGTGCTGAAACAGAAGCTTTCTATCACAAAGTAATGTTTTGCCCCAGAGTTGTTTGTGCACCAGAACTTTACCTGAAACCCGTAAAATACTGCTTGTACTGCAAATACTGCTAATAAATAACTTTCCGAATTATTCTTGATCACTCTACACAGACAGAAAACTAACAGTTAAACCCCAATAACATATCACAAATTGCACAAATGTACATGCGATACGTGATTTTGTACTATTTTGTCCGTCACGGTTCTACGTGTATGACATCAACAACTCTGCAACTTGTGTACCAAAATGTGTCTGTAGTTGTAGTCTCTGCTGCGTCGTGATACAGATGAGAGGGTCGGGCCTCTCTGTCTGTTCTCCTCAGAGTAACTGGTTGCAGGATCTGAAGCTGGGCCTTGTGTTGTGGCTGTAAGATCAGAGAGGTCTGCTCGGTGTCCGGGCTGAACAAGCCAAGCTGGGAGGCCGCAGAGCCAAGGGAGAGAAGAGACCTATATTTTTTATCAATGAGTTGTCACAGGTCACTGACCAATCAAAGCTGCAGCTGGGTCTCTAGGCTGAGATCACATGTCTTTGGGACATTTGGAGGATTCCTTGGGAACTGAGTTCAATGACTTAAGATCACAAATGAACAACTGTCCCTGTTATCCCAACAGTATGTTCTGTATGTATTTTTATTAAAGCTTACTATTTATCTTGTTTGCAAGTAGTAGAAAATGTGAACTACCTTGTTCTTAAATGGGTTATTTATTTTTCTAGAACTTGTGGTTGTTTTTATTTTAATGTTTGTTTTGTTGTTCGTAACTTTTATGAGCATCAAGTGCAACTGAACAGAATCAGTGGTTTTTAGCGTTACTCAGGTTCTAAATGAATCATGTGGTAAGTTTCTCATATACCTGTGCAATACAATGTAAATGTATGGAACAGACTGTATTCATGTGTGTGACTGTGAAGTCCATATGTTGTTTTTGTTTTTTATTACTGCCTCAGGTGACAATGTTTAACTTGATGTGTGTATGTTCGTGTGAGAGCAGGATTTCTGTGATTTCAGCACAGATTTGTTGTTCACAGTGTAACTTTAGCACAATCACAGGAAAAATAGTTTATGTCGATAGTGAGTTTGTGTCCTTTCAGATTGTAATGTGTGAGAGAAGCAGGACAGGTATCTGTCAACATCACTGCAGCTTTCAGCACACCTGTTCATTCAGTTCACGACAGTCAGAGTTAACCAGATGTGTCCGCCTCAGTATGATTGTTTCAGCCAACCCAGGGTCAGTGGTCGTGGTGGTGGCCTAGTGAGTGGACAGGAAAAAATTTAATTCTTTATTTTCTTTTAACTACATTTAAATTTGTGTTTTCTTGTTTTTATCTGTTGTACATCTTAAAGCATTTTGTAACATGTTTTTTGAAAAGTTCTCTATTAATGAAGATTATTATTATTATTATTAAATTAATATGCAAAGTTTGATTAGACTTTTAAATCCAGATTTCTCAGGAAGAGTAATAAGTAATAACTGGAGAGCAAAAGAAAACATCTACAGGTTTGACAGCACTGTGGCCATTTACCTACCACATGCACATTTCTTAGTCAAATAAATGTTAAGGAGTGTGACGGTTCTTTGGCACACTAACCTTCTATATGTGTTCGATATCTGTGATGCATTATTTACATATTCATGCTGCTCCTTTTACTTAGAAGAGCGGGTGTAGACTATCATCAAACTGCTGTCATACTGGCCATATTTCAGGTTTGGATGCAGAGGACAAAATATCAGGCACTGGTGTAGGAACTCATTCAGGTGGGTTTTAAATTTTATTACTTTTTTTCTTATATGTAGAGCATTTTAAACAGATAGATGAACATGCAAAATGTAAAAAAAACTGTAGGACTGTAGGTGTACAGAGGTAGCTTTACTGTGGTTAAACCAATGTATAGTTTTTTTAAATTTTATTTTCATTCTCTTACAACACTGAGAAAATAGCTTAAAGATAAAAGCATGAAATCAAGTGGCTATTTTAAATGAATTAAAATGAGGTAAAGATAGAATGATAAAATGAAATAGAGCATGCAAAATTAAGTATGAAATCTATAAATGAGAACGTAATACTGCTGTTTAGACATTTCAGAAAAGGAGTCCAGATATCTAGAACATGCTTAGAAAAGCTTTTTACAAAATTCTGCTTCTTGTTGTTATTATTGTTATTATGATTATTATTGCTCTGTGTAATGTCATGACCCAACATTAATTCACTGTATTTGTATTGATGTTTTTCGGTAATGATGACAGCTCAGTCACTTCTAAACACAACATAATAACTTCTATGTAGTTAGTTTGTGTTTTGGGGGCTATTTTAGTCTTTATTGTAGGAGACAGTAGAGACAGACAGGACATGAGGACAGAGGGAGACGGGGTTGATGTGCAACATATGTTAGTCCAAATAAACACCAACAAGAAAGAGAGCACAACCTGTCCCCTGAAGAGAAAATCTGCAGATGGTTCATCAGGTGGATTAATCAGTCACGTAAACCTCCTCATCCAAACTCAGAGGGCAGAGGGGCGTTCAACAAGTGGTGGGGCGTCGAGTACAGGAGACAGGCCGGACGTCCTAAACCAATGAGCATTTACAGAAAACATGGGGTGGCGTTGGCGCAGTGGATAAGAGTCCCAGGTTTGATTCCCACTGACACATCCATCAACTTGTCCCTAAGCAAGACACTTAACCCTTCGTTGCTCCTCTGATATAAATAGCAAAAGGAAATCGCTGTAAAAAAAGCATCAGCTAACTGAGTAACTGTAAATTTAATTAAAGCTGCAAGCGGTGTTGGTCTGGCCCACGCGGTGGGTCGAGGCTTGTTGAGTAGCAGGAGCTTGGGAGACTTGGCTCTGAATATTTGGAGTTAAATGTCACTTTCTGTGTCCCTTAAGGCTCATGCACACTGCATGACTTTCAGCGTCATGCAGATTGGAGTGACTACACAACTTGCCACATTGTAGTCGTTGTGGCGTTCACACTACTTGACTGAGTGGGTCATAAATGCTACAGGAGCTGACAGCGGCTCTGTCACCCGACGCTGGCCTCCAAACCCCGTTTTGTCAGGAAAACACACGTGAAATGTGAAATGAGCGATCCTGCACATGAAACAGCTGTTTGTTATTATAAAGATGGAGATTATGAAGACAAAGAATCTGGGTGAAAGAATGGATTAGCACACACAGGTAGCAGGGAGCTACAAAGAGAGCTGGAGGGGAGTAAAAAGTGGTTTGCAGAGAAAAAGTAGCTGCCTGCTCTCATTGGCTGGATGTGGATGTCGAGTCAGCTGACTCTTCCAGATATTTGGCATGCTAGATATCTGGCAGACATTGGCGATGTGTCAGAAATGTGTCGGGGAGCCGTTTTGATGTGTCGTTGAGTAGTTCACACAAAACGACTGGCGGCTGCTGATTGATCACTGATTTACCTCCAATCACAGCCCGGCAAATCGGGATTGTGTAGTGTGAACAAGGCTTAAGGTGGCACTAGACAACACCCGCTAATTACATGTGGTGTACCTGGATGAATTGCGGACTACTCTGTGAAAGTGTTGTTAAAATGTTATTTAAATGATTTTTGTCATAAAGGGCTTACTCCCTGTTGCCAGTGGGTTCTGCTATAACGTTCCGTGATTATTGGCATGTAGATGTGTTCAGTCTTATTAAACATGTAAAGTTTGGTACAGAATTGAGCATGAACACTGAAGTTATAATAACTTCCTGTTTCATGGCAAATCATCAATATTTGATGCCACGCCACAACTACGCCTTTCACCAAAAACTCACACACAGCACAACTTTTCATCTTCAATGTCTTGATACTGCACAGCACAAATTTGAAATCGATCGGATTAATTCTCTTGGAGAAGTTTGTTAAAGAACGGACCCTGTAAAATGAGCTGAAATTACATACCTTCCGTTGGGTTTACGAGGGTTTTCTGTGCGTCTTGGGATGACACTTGCTACAACGACAAGTACGACAAGCCGTTACACAAAAATTTACAACATAGCATTTTCTATGTGTTAATGCTCTCTGAGACTCTTTCGAGGTGGGTGGGGCCGACCAGCCAGGAATAGTACATCATCGCATAAAACTTGACACTTCCTGTTGTCAGTAGGTGGTGCCTTTATTTTGAGTCAGTATTGGCACATTGATGTGTTTAGGACTATTATCCAACATGTAAAATTTGGTGCAGATTTGAGCATGCACACTGTAGTTATAACAACTTCCTTTTTCACGGAGAGTCATCAATTTACCACGCCACGGACACGCCCTGAGACAAAAACTCACAGATAGCACAACTTTCACCGTCAATGCCTTCAAGCCAACGAAAGTTTGAAGTCCAACAGATAAATTCTTTAGGAGGAGTTTGTTAAAGTATGTAACCTTTAAAATGCAGCATTTTAGAATTTTGTACAAAGTTTCGATTCATTACAAAAAATAATAAAGAATTTCTTGCATTTCAATAGAGTCCTTGTGTTTTATGCTCGGGCCCTAATTGCTGAAACAACCAGGTGATGTTGTGGATGCAGTAACAACCTTATATCAGCACACGTTCCCATTTGATTAAATACATGTTAAATGAAACAAATGCTGAGGAATAAAAACTGAACAGACAGCAGTTTGTGATTTGATATGATTGAGGGTAAACTGTAAGTATTTAATTTGCGTAAACTTGTACCTCACAGCTTTAGTGATGTCATTGAACAATGTTGGGTAGATATTAAAAAACCTGCTCCCTTTTAATAACCTGATCTCTTAAACAACAGGTTTCACTGTGAAGAATGGAAGGTTTCTACATTAACATTACCCCACAGGACCAAAGCTTTAACCACAACAACATCACCTCCAACTGCCAGAATTACAGCACCTTTCCACTCATCATGAATGTGGTGAAATACATAATCGTTGTTATCGGCCTTCCTTTGACCCTTGTGGCCATCTACGCTCTTTATTCTATGGTATTTACATTTATTTCCTGTCTGTGTCTGTCGTACAGTCTTTCTGTCTGTAAAGGATTCTTTTTCAGTGCTCGTGGCTTTTAATATTAAAAAAATCCATCAAACATCTGAGCTGAAAGAAGGCTAAGGCTAAAATTGACACACACCAGAAGAACACATCAAATCAACGCATTCATATTATAGGATTGGGAAAACCTGGGTTGACTTACCGAGTTGATAACCAGCTTTGTGTGACCGCTTATCCCATTTGTGATTGTTAGGGTTAGTGAAACCAGGTAACAAAAAGATCTCCTGGGTATGTAGAACTTGCTTCATGGTACAGTCCGTACAGTGTCTGCCGTTGGCTTAAAACTCCTATTTCCTGTGAGTGACATGCTCACAGTGGTGGAGGAAGTACTCAATTTTCATACTTAAGTACAGATACCACATGAAAAATGTTACTCAAGTAAAAGTAAAAAAGTACCTGGTTTTAGAAATACTTAAGTAATCAAAAATATAAAGAAATTTATTGAGCTAACAAAAAGCAATCTTTCTGTAGCCCTTGAAATTAGATGCCACACAGAACACAATTACTTCAGGGGTTCTTGTATCTCCAGGTTTATTTTTGACCACATGTGAGTGGTATGCTACTGAGTTTTTCATGTAACCAGCTCAATGCTGAATTTTGTAACAGTCTCTAACAGCCAAAAATGTTAGGAGAAAGACGCAAAATAAAATAAAATACAGAAAAATATAGTAAAAACACGGTAGAAATATGGCAGGGTGCTATGACTATCGACAGAGAACATAAAATAAATCACGTTAACAACCATTAACCCACTTACATCAACATCGGTATATAAAATGTGCAACTATAAATGACACACTTCAAGTTCCACCAAACCAATGTGGAACTTCCCAGAGATCGCACAACTCAACGCACTTTTAGCGTCAATTACCTTCAAACAAAGTTACAATTCATGTAAAACCTGGAACATTTCTCGATTAACAAACTATATTACGGTGTCACTTTATGCACGCTAGCATTACCATGAATTTTAGTACACACAGGTCGACGTTTGCCGTCCAAAATCCCAGCACACAATTCCAGTAGTGCCTAAATCAAACTATCTTGTTAAATATTGACAGGTGATGACATTTATACACTTGTACAGGAATATTTTACACAGCACCAATCCCTCGTACGTCCTTGGCACGTTAAACAGGAAGAAAGACCATGATGCACTTGGCAAAAAAACAACAATACTACTAGACTGTGGAAATCCACTTACAATCTACTTATACACAAATTAACAATGTTACTCTCAAAACAAAACAACAAAGAACTCATGTATTTACATTACACAACTTTTAGAACTATATTAAACCTAAATGGAAAATCGCCTATGACTAGATTTACCACCCGGCGCCATTTCTTTTTAAATTCACTCAAGACAGGTTTGAATACAGCTTCATAAGTTATAGCACATCACAATAAAGAAAACTGAGTTGCAAGAGGACAGATGGATATTTCCTATATGTGGGGAGGATAAGTCTGCAGTATTGCTCTGCTGGTGTGGTAGTATTCCCTTCAGACCGTCTGCCATTATTATTATGTTTCTCTGCAAACTGACAGGTGAGAAATTGCGTAACCTTAGTAAATCCATTGAAAACATAATGAAAACACAATGAACTTCTGTTAACACAACATGTTTCCAACTGCTTGTTGACTTTTACCAATGTTTTCCTGCAGGTGAGAAGTGATCATGTTACTCCAATCTACGTCATCAACCTTCTCATTACTGATCTCATTCAGCTCTGCTGCATGATCGTTGAGGTGGTACCAAATGTGGATAAGAAGATATGTGACATCTTCACTAATATTTACCAATTTGGTCGGTTTGGCAGTGTGAACTTCATGGTCTGCGTCGCCCTGGAAAGGTATCTGTCTGTCTATCCAGTATGTGTGGAGCTCCTTCTGTGTCTGAACATTATATTACTTTATAACTCTGAAGCTCCTCAAAGACTTTGTGTCCATCTTGTATTACAGGTATTTGGTCATCGCCCACCCACTGTGGTACCGCTGCAGACGAACCATCAAGACCTCTGTGGCGATCTGTGTCCTGGTCTGGTTCCTTTCTCTTCTTTGTGTCGTCCTTTACTATGTCTTTGATGGTAATGGGGTTGCAAACAAAATCTCAGCCGTCTTCCTCCTCCTTCCCTTCCCGCTGTTAATATTCTTCCTGGTTGGGACCCTCAAAGCCCTGTCTGCTTCCATCTCGGTCCCCTCTGATGAAAAACGAAGAATTGTGGGAGTTTTGGTTCTGGTGCTGCTTATTTACACGCTGCTGTTCCTGCCCAGAATCATTCGGTACCTGGAAACAAACTCTAATACGACCCTTAACTACCTGTCCCACATGTTTGTTAGGTTGAATCCTCTTGCAGACTTGTTCCTGTATGTCTTCATGAGGAAAGGGACCATAGACAAGCTTTTGGCCTCTGTGTGTTGCTGCAGAATGGACAGCAATGATATCAGCAGTCCATCAGTATGAATGATGACAACATTTCCACAGTCAGCTTCATGTAGGCGGAGAAAGAGGGAGAGAGAGAAAGGGGTTGATTGTTCTTATTCAATTCAATTTTATCCAAATCACAACAACAGTTATCTCACAGCGCTTTTCATAAAAGAGCAGGTCTAGACCGTACTCTGTGATGATATTTACAGAAGCCCAACAGTTCCCACCAAGAGCAGCACTAGGCGACAGAGGCAAGGAAAAACTTCCTTTTAAGAGGCAGAAACCTCGAGCAGAACCATGGCTCAGGGTGGGCGGCCATCTGCCTCGACCGGTTGGGGTGAGAGAGAGAGAGAGAGAGAGAGGGAGAGAGAGAGAGGCAGCCTACACAATATACACACAGAGGTACAGACAGTAAAGGTGATGTTGCTATAGGACTAAATGAAAAATGGTACAGATATTTATAATAGTGTTAATGGTAACCATCGTAATGTTAATGATTATAATAACAATAATAACAATAAGACTAGCAACAATAGTCGTTGCAGCAGAGGGTGTCGAGCAGGAACACCGGGGCAGCAGGTGACCCGCAACCACAGATCCAGACTCCACAGCTCCAGAGCCAGAAAACCTGCAGGAAGTGATAGGAGAGAGGAGAGAGACGAGAAAGCACAAGACTACCAGAAAGGGGAGAAGTTGTGTTAGTAACATGCAATAACGGGATGAGGTTGCACACAGAGGGAGAGAAAGAAGAGGAGAGAGGAGCTCAGTGCATCATGGGAAATCCCCCGGCAGTCTAGGCCTATAGCAGCATAACTAAGGGATGGTTCAGGACTCACCTGGGCCAGCCCTAACTATAAGCTTTATCAAAGAGGAAAGTCTTAAGCCTACTCTTAAATGTGGAGATGGTGTCTGCCTCCTGAACCCAAACTGGAACCTGGTTCCACAGGAGAGGAGCTTGATAGCTGAACGCTTTTGGAGACTCTAGGAACCACAAGTAACCCTGTATTCTGGGAGCGCAGTGCTCTGCGCTCTTATGTTGTATGTATGATGCTTTGGCAATATTGTGGTTACACATTCATGCCAATAAAGCTAATTTGAATTGAATTTAAAGGGGAGGAAACAGGAAGAGAAATGGAGGCCAATAGAAAGCGATGGAGATTAAGTCTGGGCTAGGCCAGCTAGAGACCCAAAACACGTCTCCACTACTTTAAGAAACTCGGCATAACAGTCAATAACTTGTAGTCCAAAAACTGGAGACAATCAAAAATTGGTGCAAAAGAGTTTTTATTCTATTAAAATTTGCTTCCTGGCAGGCATCAAGTTGGAACTAACTGCACATTTTGTCTGTTGTACGTTTTACTTTAAAACTTTGTCCCAGCATTGTTTTTATATTTTTTTGGATCATTAGAACCTCTAGAAGGTCAAATCGTATTTGACATAATTTGACACCATTAAAATTTGACACCATTAAAACTTAAACGATAATAAGATTACATTTTTTAAAAAGGTTAACATATTTTCATTTTAAATCAACCATTGTGCTTTAAACACTCTACTGCCATACATTTCATTATATTTCACTAACAAATGTTTCTCTTAACAGAATCTTAGGGGTTTTCCAAAGTAGCCCTTTGAAGTGTTGTTTTTAGTACAATGATCATTATGTTTTGCAGGTGGCCTTTCGTGGCAGAGAATGGCCATTATCTCCCACAGGTGGTTCTCTTTACTGACATCCTTGGCACAAAATGCTCATTATATTCATTTCTTATTGTTTATTTTAAATTTATATGTTATACTCCCTCCTTGTGGCAAATATAATTTTTGGCCCTGCTAAGTCTATCAGCATGCTACGTGTGCTTGCAGACAAACACCATTTTCCCTCAGTGCACCTGGATCCTTCTCTCTTTCAGGCTTTTGATCCTGGACCTTTTAATAACTCAGAGTGCAAACTTCTTATAATAGTTGTCTTTGGTTAGAACAAATGCTCATGCAGGGTAAATGATTCCACACTCTAACTTAAAGTACGATATAATACTTAAATCACTAAAACGATAATAAATCAATTAAACTATAATTAAATGCTTTAAGTAAAGCAAAAAACACCAAAGTTTTGGTGAACTTGTTCACTGTGATGGCTTCAACACAGTAATGTGTGCATGTGTCAGCCTGATTCTTGACATCAGGCCAAGTCTAGTAGTTTCAAAGGTGGGATTCGAGTGTATGAGCAGGATCCAGCAGACATGTCTATTATGATAGAAGGCAAAAACGTGCGGAACTCGTGTGGAAAGGCTTGTGTGCTGTTGATGGGATTGATCTACGCCCTTAACCTTCCGTCTCACAAGAAGCTCAAGTACATCTTTGAAGTATTCCGTAAACTTTTCTTAGAGCTTGACGGAACAAAACTGCTCAAGAAGATCCAGAGCATGCTAATGAGGAAGTTTTCAGATTCACGCACAGACTGACAGTTTCCAGCGAAATTCACCAAATAGCCATGTCCTATTGACATTTCACAGGCTGATTGGTTGAGCATGGAGTGCACTCAGTCTTTTCCTGGCTGGTTTAGGGCTCTCTCTCATTTTGACCGGTTTTGGATTTGTTTACATATTTTAATCTTACTCCATGTTCATTGATGTTTCAACCATGTTCTGTAAAACTTGTTGTGGTAATGGTGTACTGCACCTTAATTTGCTTTTACAAGTAAACACGCAGAGATATGGAAAGTGCATCTAATGTATGTTCAGGCACAGGCCGAAACATTCAGCGAGCCCAAAAAGCTTTGCTGAAATATCCCTATGTTTCTCAAAATATTAATAATTAATTCCCTTGAAGGAGAATAAGAAACTTATCTTTATGTTGGGGTTGATGATAAACTGAAGTGTCTTGCATTGTTATCGTCTGGTCTGGAACATGGCCATTGATTTAGATGAAACTTCTGTTCTGGTTGTATCTAAGCAGTGTTTGATTTTCTGTTAACTAAAAAGGTTGGAAAAGGTATCCCCCCCTACCGCATCAGAGCTTTTTAAGTTGCAAACATTCACATTTAATTTACTGTAATTGTATTTTTATTTGACTGAGCAATCTTATATACCCCAAACTCACACATTAAAAAATGTTTTCTTATCCAGTTTCAAGTTTGAAACTGTTTGACTATTAAGTGACTTTGTGTTTGTAGACATAGTTATTACATATAGGAACTTTTCACTCAAAACACGTGGTGATTTATATGAAATTGTACATTTTCTAGAAATCCAATAAAGATACATAAAGTAGGAGAAAATGTAAATGCTTACTAGTGCATGTCACTCAAAATTACTTAATTACTTCAGTAAATATACTTACCAGCACTGTACAGTAAAATATTTTACTAAATTTATATTAATAAGTTGCCAGTAACTTTCCCCGGTCGTGATGCAGACAGCATCACGACCGGGGATGTTCCTCAGAGTAACTGGTTGCAGGATCTTAAGCTGGGCCTTGTGTTGTGGCTGTAAGATCAGAGGGGTGTGCTTGGTGACCGGTCTGAGCAGGCCAAGCTGGGAGGCCGATTAGTAGAAGAAATTAACTGGTAAGTAGGTGGTAAGTTTCTCATATGCTTGTGCAATACAGTGTATATGTATGGAACAGACTGCATTCATGTGTGTGATTGTAAAGTCCGTATGCAGTTTCTGTTTCTAACTGCAGCTGTTGGCCAAGACAAATATCCCTCAGGGGACAGAACAATATACTCTGGAGAGGGAGGACAGATTGTTTGAAAGATGAATGCATTAATGTTCTTTCATCTGTTCCCAGGAGATGGAACAAACTCTCACATTTGGTCAGGTGACATTGCCAGTGATGGGCATTCAGACTTGGCCTGAGGTGACTCTGACAACAGGAGCCATAATGAACCAAGTGGGACCCATCACCTATCATTCTGGTGAGGATACTTGTTTGGGGAGTGCTAGCTTTAGCATGTATTTGTCTGAACAACATGTGTAAAAGTAATATCCAGGAAGACAGCATTTTTTCAGGCAGAATTATATTACTGTGGATTGTGTGGTTGCAGAGGAGATCAACTATTGTTGTGGTACTGGAAATGCAAATGAATATGCAAACTGCGACTAGCAGTCCCTTGGGAACATCTGTGTTGAATTAGATGTATCTTAGTGTTGTTAGACATAGTGAATGTGTGTATGTTCAGTTCATTTCTCTTGCATCATTTTCTGAATTGCAAACAATGAAATGTGCAGGTGTTTCAGCAACTAGCCTGACCAGGCGTTCAAACCTCCATCCTCAAAGTCAGAGGGCCGTTCAACAGGCGGACCATCGACTGCAGAACAATGCTCCGCACTTGAAATCACTCAGCACGCATGATACACACGCACTTTTCCCAAGGCGTGCTTTTTGTAGAGTAGTCGTCTTTATCTGCGGCCTGAGAAGCACTTGGTATTCCCAGGCAGCCTCCTGTCCACCCTGCTTAGTTTCAGAGATCAGACGAGAATCGGTGGGCTGAGGATGGTGTGGCCGTAAGCCACACAATTTTAATTAAAATGAGTATACACGCCTCTTCTGTTGGTTCAGTCTGTTGTCCTGATGTACTTTACATACAATGTGTTCATGTCTGCCTTCATTTCTTTAGAAAAAAATTTGTATGCAAAGCACAAAGCATCCCTAACTTTAAATAATATAGAAGTCATGCATGGTACATTTTCTTACATTATGTCTTTTATTCTATATGGAAATATTTTTTTTAAAGAAAGCAGAATTGCAAAAAATGAATATGATTGAGAAGCAGCTTTTAACAAAAAGAGAATAAAAACAATCACAGAATGCTATTTAGAATAAAGAACATGAGGGAAAGGAAAGAAGACAAAAGAAGGTGGTTGTACTGTTTACAAACGTCAGAAATGGAATTCGTATATCTAGAAAATGCCGGCATGTAACAACTGACTTAACCTCTTTGCACCACCTTTTATTGATCTGTTTCTAAGCATGACCTCCTCTCTTGGCTGTTTTTCCCACTGGAATGAGCTGTGCCAGCCCAGGACAGAAACAACCCTTGACATCAATTATATCTGGTTATTTGGAAAGTTCCAGAGGTCAGGCGACTGTTTCGAATGCTCTGTGAGCTGAGTGTTTTGTGCTTTGCCTCACACTGCTTGCGGCCTGCCCATGCAAAGATTATTTATAGGTGATCTAACAGTGCTCTGTAGCGTACACAGTAACACACCTGTCCTTTTATTGACTCCAGGCAGCCAGGCACAGAGGAGCACATACAGTCAAAACTACAAGGTTTCAAACATGTGATCTTAACTTTAGCTTTGTGTATAGTTACTACTATTAAAGCAGATTTCCCAAACTGTCAGACTGTTTTTTTTTTAAATACCTTGGCTTTCTGCAGGGGACACTTTGGAAACTAGCAAACTGTAGTTTTTGAACTGCTGAAAGCTTAAAGTAATGACTTGATAAGCTGAACAGTGTACACAGTTATGATGATAAATTAGATAAATTGTAATTTATTTAATCATACATGATAATAATAGAAATAAAAAACTTAATTCAATGTAATTTCAGCTCCATTCAGAGCTCTCAGATGGAATTTCTTTCTCCTCAGACAGAAATACCCGTTTGGTTGGTCTGCTGATCCCTTCCAACTAACATCATATTTCATGCTGGATCTCTGACTGTTCAGGCATTACTGGAAGAGGATTTCATCAACTCTCCACACTTTACTGAAAAGCTTTTGGCTAACCTGACGGATAAAAACCCATTCACACAGACTGGAAGTCTGCTCATATGAAGACACAACTGGAAAACCACAAGCTAAAGGGCCTGTTGTAATGCAAGCTTTTCTTGAAATGTATGAATGAGGCACAGTGAGGAGTTTAACTTTACTTGCTTTTGACTTTTAAAGGTTTGAAAAGTAGGCATGTAAATTTATCTCATTGATCAGCCTCAATTTTTACTGTTCACTCCGTAACAGCTGCATCAGAGCTGTATTTAGCTTGTGCTAATGCTAACTGCTGCTGCTCATATTACCAGGGTTTACACTGAAAGTAATCAATCATTGAAAATTTATCAATTATTTATTAGTTATTTTCAGCATTTTTGACAGTGGATTAGTTTTCAACATTGCAGGAAGTAATAGAACGAGAAGGTGGTGCAACTATAATTCCCTCTGAAATATAGCAGAGCAGAAGCATAAAATAGGAGAAAATGTAAATGCTCAGTAGTGCAAGTACCTCAAAATTAATTACTTCAGTAAATGTACTATGTTGCTTTATTACACTGTAGATTACAATAAAAGTTGAATATTTAAGATCAAGTAAAGAAACAAACTACACACTAAGTAACCTCCAGCCTTTCCATAACCTGCTGTCCCAAACAACTGGTCTCATTCTGCAGATGCCTGGAGCACCTACCTGTATAACAGCAACACTAGCTCACTGATGGACTACCATGAATACTGCAACATCACCACCTTGTGGAACAACTCTTGACACCTTTGCTTATAGCAGCATCACTTCACAGCACAGCAACTCTCATGGTATGTGACCACACTGGCCATCTGTGCTCTTTATTCCCTGGTGTGCAGATGATGATATAAATTAATGCATTTCCAGTCTGGGATCTTCATTGATCTTGGGGGGGGGGGGAGCAGGTGTTGGGGTGTGGAAGTGATGTTGAAATGACCGTACATTACCGGCGAATGTAGTTGCAGTTTACTTCACAAATAAAAAGGTACAGTGGGTAAGTTTTAGTGGCATCTAGTGGTGAGGGCTCAGAATTGCGACAAATTCATGCTCACTCACAAATTACTGGGGGGGAATGGGGGTTGTCTGACCCCCCCTAATTACGGCTTGGACCCCCCAAAAGCGGCAAAGACAACAGTTCAATCTTTCTCACCTGTAAATATTACAATATATTTCCAATATTCCTGCCTTATATTCAAGAATCTTGAAATACACCCCTAAAATTAAATGAACCATACCATTTAGAATATTGCAACAGAGCGTCATGCGGCCCTTGAAATTTGCTTAATGTGAGAGTTAAACGACATGTCCTGATCAAAGATAACTCCAAGATTCCTCACAGTGGTGTTGGAGGCCAGGGCGATGCCATCCAGGGAAACTATATCTTTAGATAATGGGTCACGGAGGTGCTTAGGCCCCAGAACAATAACTTCAGTTTTATCCGAGTTTAACAGAAAATTTTTGTCCTTTGTCTGATGCAGTGCGGTCTCTGTGCTATGATGAACTCTAAATCCTGACTGAAAATCCTCAAATAAACGATTGCTCTGTAGAAAGTCACACAGCTGTTTAGCGACTGCTTTCTCCAGGACCTTAGAGAGAAATGGAAGGTTAGATATAGGTCTATAGTTGGCTAAAACATCCGGATCAAGGTTGGGCTTTTTCAGAAGAGGTTTAATAACAGCTACTTTAAAGTACTGTGGTATATAGCCTGTTGATAGAGACAGATTGATCATATCTAGTAAAGAAGTGCTTACTAAGGGTAAAACTTCTTTAAGCAGCCTAATTGGGATGGGGTCTAAGAGGCAGGTTGTGTCACGTCCTGCCTGTTTAAGTTTAGCTCTCTGTGGGTATTTGATATTTTGATCAATTCAGTATCTGTCTTATAGTGTTTTGGGTTCTGTCCTGTCCTTTATCTTAGCTTCAGTCTGTGTTCCTTGATGGTGTTTGCTTCTGTCTGTTCCCCCAGTAATTCCTCTGCTTGCTTGTCCACTAAATACTTTGAGTTCCAGTTAATGTATGGTCTTGTGTTTTGCATCTGCGAGTGTCTCTCTGTGCCCCCCCTGCTTTCTCCCTGCCTGCCTGTGTCTCGTTAGTCCTGATACCTGTCACCTGTGTTGCTCCCGCCCTGCTCGTTAACCCCTGTGTATAAATGTTTGGTGTTCCGGTTCTTTCTAGTGTTCAGACACTCAGTCATGTTTGTTGGGAGGAGTGTTCTATCTGCCTGCTTGGACTTTCCAGTTAACTAAGTGTAAGCCTGTACCTGTTCCCACTTGGATTAAATACACTGAACTGCATCTGCTCTGCCTTGGTGTCTTGCATTTGGGCTCTCACCTCCTCTACGCTCACCTACAAATCCTGACCGGTTGATGGTTTAGATGAAGAAATTATTGAAGTTAGTTGGTAAAGATTGAGGGAAGAAAAGTTCCGAGCAGTGTGGGATGCAGCATTAAACTCCAGGTACAAATGAGGTAATCACAGACGGCTGCTGCCAATCACTTTCTGTAGCTGCAAGGCAAGGGGAAAGGGCAGTACCTGGATGAGAACGGGGGGGGGGAAGAGAGAGAGAGATCACACACACAATTAATAACTGGAAAGCACAAGAAAACATCAACAGGTGTGACAGCAGTTTGTGAGTGAATCACATGCACAATTCTTAGTCAAACTAATCTTAAGGAATGTGACAGTTCTTTGGCACGCTAATGTTCTATATTTGTGATGCGTCATGAACACTCCTTTTTTATTAGAACAAGTTTAAATTCTCATCAACCTGCTGCATGCTATCACATGCCACATCTGAGGTGGCTGGTTTGGTTGAAGGATAAAACATCAGGCATTGGTAAATGAACTTCTTGAGTTGGAATCTTGCAGCTTTTAAAGGTAAATTTGGTCAATACTATTTTTTATTTTCTCATGTAGAGCGTTCTAAACAGATTAATGAAAATATAGTGGTAATGTAGGTGTCCTGAAGTTAAACCAATGTTTTATTTCCTTTTTCCCTTTTTTCAGAGGTGTATAAAGATCTTATGTAATGAGCTGTTATGTTTTTATTAACTTAGAATGAGCCCTTTCTATCTACATATCTGCGGATCCTTTTTCCATGGATATTGCCATGTTTCTACAGTAGCTGAAAACGGACAGCCCTACAGAGCGTGTTTCATCACTACGTTGTTGTTGTTGTTCTTCTTCTTTTACAAACCATTCTTCTTCAAACATACATATTCACTGCGTTGAACATGTATGTTTGAAGAAGGATTAATAATATACAGCAAGTGTCGGAAAATCTTTTCATCGCACAATTTTTTTATATCCATTATATGGTGGGTGACAATATAACACATAGTATTTACAGGTGCTGGTCATAATTAGAATATCATCAAAAAGTTGATTTATTTCAGTAATTCCATCCAAAAAGTGAAACTTGGATATTATATTGATTCATTACACACAGACTGATATTGATGTTTATTTCATTTTATTGTGATGACTGACTGATGTTTGGTTAGCTCAGTTGGTAAAGTGCAAGTTGCTCTACTAGAAGATTGCATGTTCAATCCCATGTTGGGATAATTTGTTTGTTTTTTTCCCCCCTTTCTTCAACAAACTGATCATGCAGCAACTGTTTCTCATGCTCACAACAAAGCGTGTGTGTGCCTGCGTGCGTTCGTTCTGGTGTTTCATCCAAATCCATCAACCTACGGATGCTTTTCATTTCCCCAGTATCTCTATGGCAGAGGATATTTAGAGGAATCACATTTTCTGAGGCTCTTTCAGAGGTGTGTCAAGCAAGCTACAGACTCTTTTTTAATGATCAGAATGTAGATCAGAAAGTAAAATCTCAATTCAACTCGAAATATAGCATTGCTGTAAAAAAAAAAAAACGTTCTTGGGCTTCTATTTTGCAGGCAAACCATTAAAGAAGGAAGTGATTATGTGAGCCGTTGCTGTCATGACTGAGATCTATTTCAGCACTGCTATCAAAGATAACGCTAGACTAGACAGTTGGTTGGAATTCGCAACCTCACTGCTAGATGCCACTAAATCTTACACACATAACCTTTAAACAATTGAGAACATAGCTAAAAATGATTCAGTTAAAGAAACAGCTTGTGATTCTGTTTGTTCTGTCCATAAGCCCACTTTACTGCACTCACACCCAGGTTCAAGTTCACTCTAGCAGATCATAACTTCTAAGTATAGTTAGTTCCTGTTTTGGGGGACATTTTAACCTTTTATTGCAGTAAATTGAGACAAACAGGACATGAGGACAGAGGGAGAAATGTTTATTCCAAAAATAATGTCAAAATAAACACCAACATAGAAGAGTGCACAATCGGTCAGTGGATTAATCAGTCATGTAAACCTCCTCATCCAAACTCAGAGGGCAGAGGGGCGTTCAACAAGTGGTGGGGCGTCGAGTACAGGAGACAGGCAAGATGTCCTAAACCAATGAGCATTAACTTACTGAAACAGCTGGACGATGCAGTAATGACCTCACATCAGAACTAAAATATCTGTCCACTAGAACTTGTTATTCTTTTTGTATTTGATTAAATAAGTTATGTAAATGAAAAGAATGTTGAGGAATGACGATAGAAACTAAAAAGATTTTTAGTTTTTGATTTGATATGACTGTGGGTAAACTTATACCTCACAGCTTTAGTGATGTCACTGAACAATGTTGGGTAGATATTTAAAAACCTGCTCCCTTTTTTAATAACCTGATCTCTCAAATAACAGGTTTCACTCTGAAGAATGGAAGGTCTCTACATTTACAGCACCTCACAGAACCAAAGCTATAACTACAGCAACATCACCTCCACCGACCAGAATTATGGCTATCCATTCATTATTAATGTGCTGACATACATAATTGTTGCTATCGGCATTCCTCTGACCCTCGTCGCCGTCTATGCTCTTTATTATATGGTATGTACATTCTGACTGAGAGTTTATTTCCTGTCTGTGTCATGTATCTGTCCTACAGTCTGTCTGTAAAGGATCTGGTTTTGGGGCTAGGTGTCAGGGGGCTTGGAAAAAGGCTTGTAATGATCTATAAACTTAGATACAACTGAAGAACCTGACCAAGTAAATTGTGAAATTTTGTTGTTTGGTTCTTAAACTATTTGATGGATTGCCATAACACCCACACACAACATCAATATCAACACACACTTCTAGTCTTACAAACACACACAGTAAGTGTTCATTGTTTTTTTTCTTCTGCTATTTTCCTTCCTGGTACAGGTACATTGGAATATGAGCGCGAAGAAGAGGAGATTACACTTACACTTATTAATTTAGCTGACGCTTTTATCCAAAGCGACTTACAATTGCTATGTATGTCAGAGGTTGCACGCCTCTGGAGCAACACATTGGTGTCTCACAGTGGATTCAAACCTGGGTCTCTCACACCAAAGACACCATCACCACCCCGGAGATGGGATGAGTGGGTACTTATGGAAATACCGGGAGTGATGTCATTGATGTGTGGTCCCGCTCCTGAAACTCTGCTAGTAGCGCCACTTTACCAGCAGGGACCACAATCAACAGATACGATTAAATGATTTATTGATGAACAAAACAAAAAGATGTATGAGGCTTGCAGTTGCTGAATAGACATTTGAAAATGTTGTGGGGAGGCTATGATAGGGAAATCTGCGGTAGCACCCGGGCACGACGGACCCCCAAAAGGCTTACAGTTATTTGAGAGGACATTGGGTGATCTGGGATCTTTGAGATCTGAACAAATGCAATGATGGTACGCTCGGTAAGACCAGCAGCGCATGATCTGTATTAGATGCTCGGGAATGACGCTGTGGGAGGCTGAAATAGTAGCTCAGATCCTGGAGGAGTGACTGAAGTAATGGACGGTAGAAATGCCTTACGAAAGAGTACTTTGGCAGAATTGCTGGTAGAACTGGAATGGAGTAGCTACTAGACTGGATTCGGAAGATCTGACATGGTTGTGCGCTAGGATTTCCAATGGTTCACAAGGGTCTTGAAAGGGTTCAGAGATGACTGGACTTTGAAGAAAAAATGTGAGCTGGCCCGATTGGCTGGACTTCAGATCACTTTGGTAGAAAGCAGTATTGTTTGGGGAATGACTGAATTGCGGGCATGACGCCGAAAGTCAAGCAAAGGGGAGATGCATTGAAATGAAACCGAAGAGAGCAAGTGTAAATGTTGCTTCTGTCTGGATAAATCCAGCTCATGTGTTTGAGCCAGAACGCTTCATATCTGTTGCTGAAAAACTGCTGCAGAAGCTGCAGGAAATCTGGTCCTTAGTCTTGTTCCTGCAGTGATTGGCCAGTGGGTCATATCTGAGATTTCTGTTGGATGAAAAAGTCAGAAATGGCTCTGACTGCAGCTGCTGGGCAGAGCAAGATGACAGATTTGGGAGGAGGTGGACTTCACAACATGTTTCCAACTGCTTGTTGACTTTTACCAATGTTTTCCTGCAGGTGAGAAGTGATCATGTTGCTCCCATCTACCTCATCAACCTTCTCATTGCTGACCTCATTCAGTTCTTCTCCATGATCGTAGCGGTGGTACCAAATGTGGATATGAAGTTATATGACATCTTCTATTATATTTACCTCTCTGCTCTGATTGCCAGTGTTTACTTCATGGTCTGCGTCGCCCTGGAAAGGTATCTATCTGTCTATCCAGTATGTGTGGAGCTGCTTCTGTGTCTGAACATTATATTAGTTTATAACTCTGAAGCTCCTCAAAGACTTTGTGTCCATCTTGTGTTACAGGTATTTGTTCATCGCCCACCCGCTGTGGTACCGCTGCAGACGAACCATCAAGACCTCTGTGGCGGTCTGTGTCCTGGTCTGGGTCCTTTCTCTTGTCTGTTTTTTTCTTTACAATTTTTTTCCTGATAATGTTTGCACAGACACAATCTCAGCCGTTCTCCTCCTCCTTCCCTTCCCACTGTTCATATTCTTCCTGGTTGGGACCCTCAGAGCCCTGTCTGCTTCCATCTCAGTCCCCTCTGATGAAAAACGACGAATTGTGGGAATTTTGGTTCTGGTGCTGCTTATTTACACTCTGCTGTTCCTGCCCAGCATAATTTGGTATCTGGAAGTAGACTATGATGAGACCCTCGACAGCCTCTCTCTGATGTTAGTTAAGTTCAGTCCTCTTGCAGACTTAGTCCTGTATGTGTTCATGAGGAAAGGGATCATAGACAAGCTTTTGGCCTCTGTGTGTTGCTGCAGAATGAACAGCAAAGATACCAGCAGTCCACCAGTATGAATGATGACAACATTTCCACAGTCAGCTTCATGTAGGCAGAGAAAGAGGGAGAGAGAGAAAGGGGAGGAAACAGGAGGAGAAATGGAGGCCAATAGAAAGGATAGATATACTACAGTTTTTGTCAGTTTTTATGAAATTGTACATTTTCTGGAAATCCAATAAAAATCAGTTTGTAGACCAAACTGTGAATGTTTGTCTTTGACCAACTCAGTGAATTAAAAGCTGACAAATGAAGGTTCAACAAAATCTCTGCTGGTTGACAAATCTCTGTTGTCTATATGAACATAAAGCCCAACCTGCTGTTAGCAGGGAGGCATCCTGCACTTTCTGACCAAGTGAGGTTTCCTCACAACTCTTAAAGTTTTCAGACTTTTTTAGATAATAATTTGGGGCAGAAATGATAAAGTGTGACAGGGACAGTCACAACAGATCAGACCAACATGTTTCAGTAGAAGTTAGTAAAGTCTGCTGTATGTTTCCCCTTTTTAAACTTTAGCTCATTATTAGCTGAGATCCAACAAGAACAAGCAGATTTCCCAAACTGTCAGACTGTTTCTTTAAATACTTTGGCTTTCTGCAGGGGACACTTTGGAAACTAGCAAACTGCATTTTAGGAAGATAAACTGTTAAAAGCTTAAAGTAATGACTTGATAAGCTGCACAGTGTACACAGTTAGGATCATCATACATGATACAAACTGAAAATAAAAATTAAAACATTCAGTGTTGAGTCATTTCAACTGTATTCAGAGCTCACATCTAAGTTCCTTCTCCTTAGCCAAAAATACCCGTTTGGTCGGTCACCTGATCCCTTCCAAATGTCCGGATTCAGGCTGGGTGCACAGGCAAGGGTTAGGGTTGAGCAGGTTGAGGACCCAAATGCAGGATTGGATTCAGGTGGCTGGTTTATTAAACTCAAAAACTCATGATTACAATAAAAACATAGCAGGTATTCCAAAAACCACAGAGCAAGCAGAACACTCAACATCTACGACCAGACACGGGCTGATGGAACAAGCAAACATTTACACAACAGAAAACAAGCAGAACGACCTGAACCTGCTCCAGAGCCATACAGTCTTTCATCACTATGTCGTCACCTTTTACGGCATGAATGGATTTTTCATTTTATTGCTTTATGAAGTAAATTTAGAACAATGTTTGGAACAGATTTGAGTGAATTAAATAAATGAATCAGATTTTTGAAGTGACAAGTAGTTCTTAACAGTGAGATGAAAAAAGACCACTTATTCAGTGCCCGAGGGTTTTAATGTGGAAACGCTGACACACAGCTGAGCTTACAAGCCATGAGAACACATTAAATGAACACATTCATATTACTATGCCTCTTAACTTATGCATTCACTCTGTCGTCAATATTCTGTCTTCCTGCATGTGTCAGCTGCAGCCGTGTTACTTCGTGTGACTACGTCTGTTTGTCTAATAAAACAGTTCACTCTTCCTTTGTAAAATATGATGCTGTGTTTCCAGTGGACTTGTTTGTCATCTGCTGCTAACGCCACCTCTTATGTGAATGCGTTCACGGCTGGATTGGGAAAGCCTGGGTTGACTTTGTGGTACAGGCCCCAGGTGGAGCACATGAGGTAATTAAGACACAGGCAAGCACAGACATGTTGCAAAACAGCAACAACATAGGCAGAGGCCAAACATTATTTTAATTAAATTACTTTAATGTCAATGTTTTGGCTCAGTACTTTATATGGCAGCTGATGACTGAACAGTTCATTATGTCTATTCAGAAGTGTGTGACAGTGATCCCACAGTTATACAGGTGAAACTTGAAAAATTTGCATATCGTGCAAAAGTTTTTATTTCAGTAAAAGGTGAAACTAATATTATATAGACTCATTACATGCAAAGTGAGATATTTCAAGCCTTTATTTGATCTCTCTCAGAAAATTTTAATATTACATGAAATCAATAAAAAAAGAGACTTTAAATAGAGAAATGTCAGCCCTCTGAAAGGTATAATCATGCATATGTACTCAGTCCTTGGTTTGGGCCCGTTTTGCATGAATTACTGCCTCACTGCGGCGTGGCCTGCTGAGCTGTTATGGAAGACCAGGATGCTTCAATAGCGGCCTTCAGCTCTTCTGCATTGTTTGGTCTCATGTCTTTCATCTTTTTCTTGGCAATGCGTTCAGGTCAGGCGAGTTTGCTGGCCAATCAAGCACAGTAATCCCATGGTCATTGAACCAGGTTTTGGTACTTTCGGCAGTGTGGGCAGGGGCCAAGTCCTGCTGGAAAATGAAGTCAGCATCTCCATAAAGCTGGTCTGCTGAAGGAAGCATAAAGTGCTCTAAAATGTCCTGGTAGACGGCTGCGCTGACTCTGGACTTAATAAAGCACGGTGGACCAACACCAGCAGATGACATGGCTCCCCAAACCAACACAGACTGTGGAAACGTCACACTGGACTTCAAGCATCTTGGATTGTGTGCCTCTCCATCCTTCCTCCAGACTCTGGGACCTTGGTTTCCAAATGAGATGCAAAATTTGCTCTCATCAGAAAAGAGGACTTTGGACCACTGAGAAACAGACAGTTCTTTTTTTCCTTTAGCCCAGGTAAGACTCTTCTGACGCTGTTTGTTTGACAAGAGGAATACGACATTTGAAGCCCGTGTCCAGGACCCGTCTGCGTGTGCTGGCTCTTGATGCAGTAACTCCAGCCTCAGTCCGCTCCTTGTGAAGCTCCCCCACACATTTGAATGGCCTTTTCCTGACAATCCTCTCCAGGCTACGGTCATTCCTGCTGCTTGTGCACCTTTTTCTTCCTCACTTTTCCCTTCCACTTAACTTTCTATTAATGTGCCTTGATACAGCACTTTGAGAACATCCAACTTTGCAATGACCTTTTGAGGCTTTCCCTCCTTGTGGAGGGTGTCAGTGATGGTTTTCAGCACAGCTGTCAGGTCAGCAGTCTTCTGCCATTGAACCAGACTGAGAGACCAATTAAAGGCTCAGGAACCCTTTGCAGGTGTTTCGGATTAATTAGCTGATTAGAGTGGGACACTTTGAGCCTACAATACTCAACCTTTTCACAATATAATAATTTTCTTGGATTTTGAATTTGGGGTTTTCATAAGCTGTACGCAATAATCATCAAAATTATATCAAATAAAGGCTTGAAATATCTCACTTTGCATGTAATGAGTCTATATAATATTAGTTTCACCGTATAAGTTGAATTACTGAAATAAATTAACTTTAGCACAATATGCAAATTTTTCGAGTTTCACCTGTAAGCCCTGAGTCATTGCTGTACAAGACGCCTCCTTTTCATCCTGTCTCTACCGGTTAGTCAGTCATTATTCATAACCTGACAACTGTATGACCAATAATAATAATGATACATTTTATTTGATGGAACATGAGATAAAAACAACATGTAATAAATGCATAAAAGCAGCAATGACAAAATGAAACATAAGAAAACATTGCATCATCAAAAAATCATTAGTAAAACATCTGAAATCAAATGGAAAATCAGTATTGTGCCTTGTTACAGTGAGTATGCTAATTTGAGATTAAAAGATTACTTTTAAAGAGCAGTTATAAAATTTTGTAAGTCCAGTATATGAATGAGGGGGGGCAGAGAGTTCCAAAGTTTGGATGCAGTGAAGAAGAAAGCTCTAGCACCTATTGTGCTGAGGTTGATGGTTGGTAGAGCCAGAAGACTTCTAGCTTCAAACAATGGAGGTTAAAGTATTTAAAATAAATCCCAGTGAGCACGGCAACGCTCTGACAATAACAGCCTGGTAACATGCTTCAGGTCTTGGCCAATCAGAAGACAGTGGGCTTTGAGAGAGGGGGGCTTAAAGACACGGGAGCATCTACAGCTCCTTTCAGACAGAGGCTGAAATGAAGGCCTACATGAAGAGTCAGTATAAGATAGGAAATTATTAGTTATTTTTTCAACTTTGAATCATGCAAAGCTGCCATACAGGAGTCACAGAACTACCATATAGGACTGGAAATGCAGTTTAAGAGGTCTCCTTTAACCAGCGTGTAGACAGGTATGATGGCTTCATTAATGGGGAGTGAGCTGATGTTGTTTGACAGTGTAGATTATCAAACGCCATTTCCACCACGTGGCTTTATTTACAACGTCTGGATCATTTGAGTTTTGCCTTTGTGAACGCAAACCGGACAAGTTTGAAAATTGAAACAAGGCATCATCCTCACACTAGTTGGATTAGAAACCTGATGTCGTAATACAAGAACTTAAGGACTCAAAGTGCGGCGGAAGACTGGGTGGTAGGTTCCAACAGGGCAGAATTGAGAACACGGAGGAGGGGAGTTTGTCTAGGCAAGATGTGAGCTGAGCGGGGTGTGGCGTTCAGCAGGGTTCCCGGAGGTAGTGTGATCCCGGGCACAGAGAAAAACAGGTTAATCCAGGGAGACACAGAAATTGCAAAGAATCTTACAGGAGCAGATAGTTGGCCTAGACGCATGTACCACATGTGGTTAACTAACAATCTGGCAAAGAATGTGAGGAGGACTGGGGTTGAAATACTGCAGGAGCTTGATTAGTGGAATGAGGACTAGGTGTGCCGCTGGAGCCAGAGAGTGTAGCCACGCCCAGACAGACACAGACAGGGAGGACAGACAGAAAACACAGGGAAGGGGGGAACAAAAGAACACAAGGAAGTGGGGAGATTCTGTAGCACCACAACGCCTGACCTTTAGGTGTGAACCTGCCCTAAGGCTATTCCACCATCCAGCCTACTCCTAATGTCAGGTCACAGGAAAATAAAAGAGATGAAATAAGACTCGGGCTAAAAAAGAAATCAGTAACAGCTGTGCCCACAACTTTACAGAGACCCTGAAACAAGTTCTGCGTTGACTGATCACAAGAGGAGGCGGACCCTGTGTTTACATCAGTGACACTTGATGGTCAAATGCAGTCACAGTGGATGGACAGTGATTACCAGATGTGGAATTTTTATATCTGAGCTACACATAATGAAGCAGTAGTAGTAGTAGGTGGAACTAATTTTAACTATTCATAGGTTTAGTCCAGTGGTCAAATAAATAATACTATTGGTGGAACTATTTAGACATCTATTACATAACAAGGGGCCCCAACTACACTTGTGGGGTCGCGAGCCAGAAAGGTTGGGAACTGATGGTTTTCTCTTTAACAATGATAAATACAGTATGTTATCATATGTCTTTATGTGAAACATTTTTAAATAAAGTTACTATAAAGGCAGTGTAGTAAGAAGTACAATGTTTAAGTATACAGTAAGAGAAACTATAAATGCTAAGTAATGCAAATACCTCAAAATAAAATAAAAAAGTAAATGTTCTAAGTTGCTTTACTGCACTGTACATTACAGTTAAATATTTAAGTTAAATATTTTAGATCAGGTAAATAAACACACTAAGTAACCTGCAACCTCACTCTGCAGATGCCTACAGCGCCTCGCTGTATGACAGCTATACAGCAATAACAGCTCACTGATGGACTGCAACATCACCATCTTGTGGAACAACTTAGATATTTTTTACATCTTTGACTACATCAGCATCACTTCACAGCACAACAGCTCTGATGTCTACAAAATGAAGTCATGCTGTCTTATATGTGACCATGAAATAAGACATGGGGATCTTACCCGTGTGAAGATGATGATAATTTATATGAATGTGTTTACAAAAACGGAGGACTTTGGAAACGATGACGCTCACGCTCGGCTCTCTGATTGGGTCTTAAGTCATGCAAAGCAGAAACACGATGCTACTGACAGAGTTTTTGATTTGATGTTTTTCTTAAAAAATTTTATACCGTGCAAATAAAACTTATCTGCCAGGTGTACCGTGCATGTCGCTGTTTACTTTGCAACGACTCCCAGTCTGTTTTCCGCCGTCACAGCCGCTTTCAACGCCCGTGTTACAAAAATCTGGTGCGGTTCTTCATCTGCATTACTTAATTCTTCAATTCTTCTGTAACTACTTAAGAGAGAGACCATCTGCTTCATGTTTACACCGGCACGTGCATGCCCAGTGTACGTGGACGGCCACTAGATGTTCGTTTTTTAGTCGTTTTAGTAAAGACGGAGATCAACTCTGATATGCAGCAAAAACACTGGTGTGGACAGAGATCGTCCGTACAGCTGACATTGGGCGAAAGGCCGGGGGAAAAACCCTGGACAAATCGCCAGTCCATCGCATAGACAAACAACGGAGGATGGGAGGAAGCCAGAGCACCTGGAGAGAACCCACGCAGACATGGGGAGTATATGCAAACTCCATACAGAAAGGCCGGGGCCGACCTTCTTGCTGTGAGGCGACGGCGCTAACCACTGCACCACCGTGCCGCCCGACAGAGATCCTATTCGTTTTAATTCTTTGTTGCTAAACTACAACGGAGTAGTGTGGATGGGGCCTCAGCAGGTACTTACATTTGAATGATAAAGGGCACTCTTTCAAGGACAACAGTACTCTGGATAGGGAGGACAGATTATTTGAAAGACGAATACAATGCTGTCCTTTCATATCTTCCCAGGAGAAGGAACAAACTCTCACATTTGGCCTGACAAAGGCCAGAGCCAGGCATCCAGACTTGGCCTCAGGGGACTCAGACAACCATAGCAACTGTTATTACAACAGCCAGGAGCCCTAATGAACCAAGTGGTATCCATCGCCTATCATTTTGGTGGAGAGACATGTTTAGGGCGTGCTAGCCTTAGGACACTAATCTCCAGGAACACATGTCATTTTTTCATGGAAAGGAAACCCATTGTCGTGGTCCGGGGAATGCAAATGAATATGCAAACTGTGATTTGCTGTCCCTTCTAAACCATCCAGCTGAGAGAGAGTGAGCATAGTTGTAACATATGAGTTTAATTCGAGATATATATATAATAATAATTAGTGTTGTTAGACATTGTGAATGTGTCAATGTTCAGTTCATTTCTCTCATTTCATTTCATTTGCTGAATTGCAAACAATGAAATGTGCAGGTGTTTCAGCAACTGTCCTCCACAAGCCTCCATCCCCAAAGTCAGAGGGCAGAAGGGGGGTTCAACAGGAGGACCATCGACTGCAGAACAATGCTCTGCACCTCAAATCACTCAAGTAGATGGCTAAAATTCTTCTTGATGTGGCTGCAGTATGGCCTCACGTCACATCTACAGAACATGTCCACACATCATCAGGAAGTGTTATTATGTTTTATTAAATAACACTGTCAGGTAATAATGGAAATAGACAACAACAACATAGGAAAGACATCATGAAAGACATAAGAAATAAGAAACAATCAGCTCGCCTGCTGTAAACATTGTTTTCTTATAAACAGGTAACAGCAGAATGGATAAAAAAAAAAGAAAAACAACAAAAAAGCAAAACAAACTTCAACATCAGCCTTAAACTGGATTGTTATATAAGCTGGTGGCTTACAAATGTTAAATATACAGATTCAGATTCATTATTTTATTGTCCTCAAAATTTGTTTTCACAGACTGTACCAACAACAGCCTGTACTACTTTACATATACTGTTCATGCCTGCCTTCATTTCTTTAGAAGCAGTTTCTATGCAAAACACAAACCATCACACTATGTATAGAACTCATTCTGGTCATTGTTGTCATGCAGCTTTCAAAAGGTACACTTTGTCACATGTCCTTTTTTATTCTTTAATTTGTTTTTGTGTGATAAGGTGCAGTCATAGTTTTACAACAAAGACAGGAAATCTTGCTTCCCGTGTTTTAATTGAACTTCCATTTTGAACTAGTCAACGAGCTACCCACGTGGTCACGGCCCTTTTTTAAGACTGCTTTGAGATTTGACTATTGGTCCCCGGTTCTGGGTTGTTGCCCCATATTTATTCATCCTAATAATATAATAATAATAATAATCCTAAATATTAATAACTTTATTAATATTTCTAGAATATCTTTGATATTCAGCTAATAACCAAACCTGCCCGTATGTTTATCCCCAACAGCTAAGACATTAGAGTTTAAATGATTGTGTCAATATGATTATTGATGAAAAGGTCTACCAGAGAGACAGACATGTATCCAAAGACAAGTCGTAGACAGTTTCAGATTAGACAGGCAGATTCCTTCCTGTAAAGGTTGGTTGTTGGTGCACAGAGTCAAAATGACAAGCCTCCTCCCCCAAAGGGACGTTAAACAGGTGGAGCAAACGGTGCAGAAGACAGCACAGCTGTCCCAGAACAATTCTGCTGTTCCTCAAGTCACCAAAGTATTATAATAATAGTATAACAATTTTATTTATAAAACACATTTTTGTACAAAGATTTGCAGCTCAAAGTGTTGTACATAAAATCAAGTAAAAACTCAATCAGACACATGAAGACCATACTAAAAGAAAACAAGCAACAGTAAAAGATGACAGATAGAAATAATAGAACGCAGTAAAGGTCAAATATAAGAGGGAAGCAGGCTACTTGGAAGCATGTTTTAATAAGTAGATTTTAACAAGTTTTTTGAAGGTATTCAGAGTTTCTCTCTAAAATTGCCTGGTAGGGCGTTTCAGAGCCTACATACATAGAAGCTAAAATCCGTTTCACCACTTCTTTACGGTTAACTTTCAGGATCATTAAAAGACCAGCAGAGGAGGAGCTAATGGGTCTACTAGGTACATGCTCCCTAATGCAGTCACCTAAATATTTGGTGCTAAATCTTTTTTCTGTTTTAAGAACTAGATAATGCACGGATAGCCAGTGTAGTGTACTGTGGGGTAATGTGCTCACTTTCAGTACCCTTGTAGCCACATTCTAAACTAACTAGTTGCTTCATGTTTTGGGGAAAGGCCGGAGAGAAGGCTGTTGCAGTAGTCAAGATGTAAGTTATGCATTCACTTGACTGAGGGAAGGTCTGATCTTTACAATGTTTCGCAACTGAAAAAAGGCAGTTTTAGTAACATTTCCTATATGGGGCTCAAATGTCATCATCTAGATTCTTGGCTTCCCGATTACTAGTGCTCAGGCCAAGTTGCTCTATACTGCCTCTCCGTGAGGCCTTGGTCCAGCCGAGATGACCTCTGTTTTGTCATCGTTAAGCTTGAGAAAATTTTGGGAAGTATCTAGATAGAAATCTTGCTTAAGTGGCGGCAGTAATTATCTCACATCATGCACTGTATTTGTGTGAACTTGCACCTCACGGCTTCATCAACATCAACAGGTGTGACATCATTGTGGCCATGTAGTGTGAGTGGATCACATGCGCATTTCTTATTCAAATAAATGCTGAGAAATGCGACGGTTCTGTTTCCCGTTAACGTTCTCTCCGTGTTCTATTTCTGTGATGCATCAATTACATATTCACGCCACTCCTTTTTGTTAATAGAGCAGCTGTAGATCATCATCAACCTGCTGCGTGTTATCACTTGTCATATTTGAGGTTTGGATGCAGAGGACAAAACATCGGGCACTGCTGTAGGAACTCATTCAGGTGGGTCTCGCAGCTTTTAAAGGTAAACTTTGTCATTTTACTTTATTTCTTACATGTAGAGCGTATCAAACAGATAAATGAACATGAAACTATAACAAGCAGGCAGCTTTGGACTGTAGGTGGACAAAATACTGAGGTTAAAGAAATTGTTTTTTTTATGTCCTTTGGGGGTTTTTCTCTTCCCTTAAAACGCTTTGAGAGAACAGCTAAAAAGATAAAGGCATGCAATAAAGAAGGGTGTCACTGCAGGGGGCTCTAGACAAGAGTGGCGTTCAACAAGTGGTGGGACATCGAGTACAGGATACAGGCAAGATGTCCTAAACCAATGAGCTTTAACATGTTCTGTGGCTGCAGTAATGACCTCACACTAGAACTTGTTATTCTTTTCTTATTTGATTAAATAAAAGTTAAATGTAACAAATGATGAGGAATGATGATAGAAACTGAACAGACAGTTTGTGATTTGATATGATTGTGGGTAAACTATAGGTAAACTTCATCTCACAGCTTTAGTGATGTCACTGAACAATGTTAGGTAGATATTAAAAACCTGCTCCCTTTAATAACCTGATCTCTCAAACAGGTTTCACTCTGAAGAATGGAAGGTCTCTACTCTAACAGCACCTCACAGGACCAAAGCTTTAACCACAGCAACATCACCTCCAACTACCAGGATTCCAACACAGTCATAGATCTTGGTGACTATTACAAAGTTAAAAAACATCATGTATGTGCTGACATGTATAATCATTGGTATCGACCTTCCTCTGACCCTGGTGGCCATCTATGCTCTTTATTCTATGGTATGTACATTCTGACTGAGAGTTATTTATTTCCTGTCTGTGTTGTGTGTCTGTTGTACAGTCTGTCTGTCTGTAAAGGATCTGGATCTGGTTTGGGGGCTAGGTGTCAGGGGGCTGGGACAAAGGCTTGTAATGATCTAAACATTTACAGGAATAATTTCCTCCAGAATTAAAACGGACATGAAACCTTCTCTTAAACTGTTGAGGTTAATGGACCATTTAGTTCCAAATAGTTGTCAAGTTTGTCAGAGAAGTTTGTAAAGCATTATTTGGGTTTTAATGAAACAAACAATCAAGGAAATTGGGAAATTTGGTAAAAGATTATACATTCATGGAGCCAGGCCAAACCCATTCAGATGGTTCTGATATGTTTAGTTTACTCTATAGGCATAACAGATACAAAGATACAGAGATTATTTTTGTTCCCACATCAGTTGGTGGTCACAGTCAGGTGGTTATGCACAACCCGCCAATTACAATTGCTTAATTTACTTTAAAAATGCCATCCGATGCAATTACTAATTACGTGTTTAAAAATGTAATCAGTAACATAATCCAAGTACCACAAAATAAATGTAATCTGATTACTTTTAGTTACTTTTGGATTACTTCAATGCCAAATATGCAAATGAACACGACAGTATCAATGATGCGTTTTCTGCTCAGTGGATTTTTAGAGAAACGAGGAATAACAAAATCTCCCGTTCCCAAAGTCCATGTTTAGATGTTTTTATGTGATATGCTTTGCGTTGTGTTTGCGTTCACTATAGACTGTATGAGATGATTTACACAGAGCTTTCTGATGGATAGCTTTACTTTTTGCTAAACCCCTAACTGTAGCCTATCTGCCTGTATCTGTGGCTGGTTAGCTCGGTTGATTGGACCGGTTCTATTAGCTTACTCAGCCCCGGGGTGCCAAGAACCAAACCCAGCAAGAAAACCACCTCAGTACTGTATTCCCAGTGGCCAAACTGCTCTCTGTCAGTCTCGGAGGCTGTACTTGGCCCTGATCCAGCTGCCATGTTCACTAACTGAGAGCTGGAACCAGTCCGCACAGAGTCTGCATGACAGGGTGGGGGCGTAGCATAAACACACATTTGGCGCTACTGGCATCTCTGCGGCACATCCCATTTGTGTTTTTACAGAAACACGTACATATACCACCCACTGTTTATTAAAAAAAAAACATACAGAGGCAAATAACACTGCCTTTTCTGTTTCATGGAGACTTTCTGCTTAAAGTAATCCCTATGAGTAATCCCCGATTTCTCAGAATATACCTGTAATCTGATTACATCTTTATTTTCTGTACTGTAACGGAAAACAGTTAGTTTTCTTTGTATCCCGATTACATAACGCCATTGCATGTAATCCACATTGATAGCACTTTAACCTGCAATCCTCATGTTGGCTGGGTATGCTCTTGACCTCTCAGAAGGAACATCATACTCTTCTGTTTTTCACCAGTGCGTGCCTAAACAGGCAAAGACAACCCTCTCTGATCAATTCCACATTCTGCACTCTCACTATGAACTGTTACCGTCAGACAGACGATACGGAGCTCAGCTGTATAAATGTAATCGGTTAAGAACTTGTTTGTGCCTGTATTAGTTGGATTTTTTTTTATGACTTTTGTGTGCTGGTGTTGTGTGCTCATATACAGTATTTATGCTGACTAGTGCAGAGCCCGTTCACAAGGGCTGATTTATAGATTCAATTCACTATAACATTGGAGCAAATAAGCCTCGCCCTGCGAGCGTACCCTGCCCTCGCTTTTGCTGAGCGAAGCGGCTCGGGCTGTTCTGTAGTTTATTCAAAGTTATTCATTCTGGAGCATTTAAGCCCCAACCAGGCAAGCCGCTCTGCCCTCATGAGCGTTTCCTTCTGTCGCTGCTGCAAAGCTCAGCTCTGAACTGCTCTTTCGCATGTTTATTGATTCTGAATGTTTCCAAATTGCACCAAACGCGACAATGCATAAAAATGTGTTTGCTGCTGCCATTTCAATGATAAAATATGACGCACACTAACCGACCCTATTCTTTCAGTAAAGCTGTAAGAAAAATGGTCCAGAAGTTTGCCATGTGCTTTCTTCCACTGAAGAGACCATGTGGGCAAAAGGGGGGAAACAGAATGAAAGATTTTTAAAAAATTGTCAGTAAGAATGAAAATACATCCGGGAATTTAAACAGAGAAACTCCCATATTTACTTGGGGAAATGCTGAATGTGAGATGATTGAACCTGACAAACACAACTCTTTATGGACTTCTTGTTAATAGTTTTAATTTAAATCTTTTTTCTTTGGTATATTTCAGTCTGATTGGTAGGTCTATAATGAATCTACTTTATTGAAACCTGACTAATACTGTAAAATTATTTGATTTGTAAATAATTTAATGATTACCTGTTTATATTATAAGCAGGTTATATATGACTTTGCTATTATATTACTTTAAGTCCTCCCTCATATAACAACTAATAATGTTAGTGACACTCACTGTGTGGTGGTGGGTCTAATGTAGGAGCTATATACACACACACACACACACATTATGTTTCTCTGCAATCTGATAGGTGAAATATTGCATGACCTCAATAAATTAGGTGAAAATATAATAAACCCTCTGTTTAGAACTTCACAACATGTTTCCAACTGCTTGTTGACTTTTACCAATGTTTTCCTGCAGGTGAGAAGTGATCATGTTGCTCCCATCTACGTCATCAACCTCCTCATTGCCGACATCCTTAAGCTTTGCAGCATGATCATTGATGTGACACCAAATAATGAACAGATAAATGCCATCTTCTTATGCATTTACCACTTTGGTCTGGTTGCCAGTGTTTACTTCATGGTCTGCATCGCCCTGGAAAGGTATCTGTCTGTCTATCCAGTATGTGTGGAGCTCCTTCTGTGTCTGAACATTATATTAGTTTATAACTCTGAAGCTCCTCAAAGACTTTGTGTCCATCTTGTATTACAGGTATTTGGTCATCGCCCACCCACTGTGGTACCGCTGCAGACGAACCATCAAGAGCTCTGTGGTGCTCTGTGTCCTGGTCTGGGTCCTTTCTCTTCTTTCTGTCTGTGTTGTTCTTTTCGTTCACGTTGTTAGTGTGGTCACATACATAATTAACGCTGTCCTCCTCCTCCTTCCCTTCCCGCTGTTAATCTTCTTCCTGACTGGGACCATCAGAGCCCTGTCTGCTTCCATCTCGGTCCCCTCTGATGAAAAACGTCGAACTGTGGGAGTTTTGGTTCTGGTGCTGCTTATTTACACGCTGCTGTTCCTGCCCAGCATAATGGTTTTTTTAGACACAAATTATTACATCGTCACCATCGTGTCACAAACATTTGTTAGGTTGAATCCTCTTGAAGACTTGTTCCTGTATGTGTTCATGAGGAAAGGGACCATAGACAAGCTTTTGGCCTCTGTGTGTTGCTGCAGAATGGACAGCAATGATATCAGCAGTCCATCAGTATGAATGATGACAACATTTCCACAGTCAGCTTCATGTAGGCAGAGAAAGAGGGAGAGAGAGAAAGGGGAGGAAACAGGAGGAGAAATGGAGGCCAATAATAAGTTAGCAGTAGAAGTTTGTAGCTGTAAGTTGATATCTATAATTATTCTCCTTTAATCAAGAAGCAAAACAGATTCTTTTTGATTAAGGGGCTATATGTAGTTTTTTATTGAAACAAATCCATCTTTTATTTCCTGTGTGTGAAGGGGTTGTAACCTCACATCAAAATTACCCACTTGCCAGGTTTTTCTGTCACCTCTGATGGCCAGTATGCCTATTCCTATGCGAAGACTGAGTCGGATTTTCGGCAAAATCCCTAGACTGTGACTGCATGTGTGCTCCCGAGCCCCTTGCCTTCTGATTCTGTACTGTGTACACACAGAAACAACACTGCAGATAATGACATGGAGTTCCCTAACACAAAAAAACGGTCAGCTTCCCAGCACAACATAGACTTCAACACAAACTCCATGGAACATGAAACATCGAAACAGTTTTAAGTGCTGAAGCCCGTCAGGCCAAAGGAGAATCAGATGGGGAAGGCTTGAGTCACAGAGAGACCTCCGCTTTGTTTTGGAATCAACCAAACTAACACAGAGTTGGTTTTACGCTATTTCAAATTGTGAATTGTGATGTTGCGGTTTAGTTGGCTCGAGTTAGATAACGTTAGCTCGCTGGCTAACACCGTCAAGTTGCTATCGTCATCCGGTGCAAAATGCTATAAAATACTGATGCAACTCATATTACTATCAAAGTGTACCACCGGTATTGTGTCAAAATGTTGATTTTAGCCTGCAAGAAATTATATAATGGTACAAAGCAAATGCGGAGCAATTATTTTATACTAGCCCATAGTACAGGCTCACTAACCGTTTTCGTTATCCTCCATTACATTTAGCTGTGCTCAGCAAATGGTAGTGTTGGGCAGACCCCTGGGGGTGGGATGTTTACTGATATAAGTCTGTGCTAAATCTTTTGAGTGTCTCTGGTCAAGCTGATAACAATATTACTGTAACATTGTAGTGGGAGTTTATGCGAGTTGCCAGCATGTTGTTTGAAGCTGTCTCCTGATGTGTGGGTCTCTGTGTCAGATTCCCCTGGTCTCGACTAGATGAACAGAACTACAGGTGTGAGACCAGCTAGCAGCCTGTCTGCTGTAATTTGGTTTCCCTTACTGATTTTTGTAAAACTAGTCTAGTCAGAAGTTAGTGCCTAAACCTAAGTCAGTAAATACATGTATGTCGAGTGGCTAACCCATCAGCTGGTAGTGTTAGCCTCCTTTGTGTTGCAACGCTATTGCAAACTGCAGCGTAACATACACACGCAAAATTGCCGTTTTGCGTACTATAGACACGTTTTTTCCAAAACGTGTATATGTGACGCCTGAGATGAGATCAGGTTGATATAAGTGCCCACTAGAGGTCTTTCGGGGTCTGTCTCCAAAAACAGTTGAAAGAATGAGTAACTTATTTAATGTAGTAGTTTGTGTTTGTTTATTTTATGAAAATTATCCAAAGAATTCTTCTCTTGGTATGCTCGGCGACCGTCAGGCTGTTATGATCGGGGGTAAATCAGTGGTCGATTGGCGGTCGCCAGTCATTAGGTGTGAACTACAAAACGACGCATCAAAGCGGCTCCCCGACACATTTCTGACACATGGCAGACGTCTGTCAGATATCTAGCCAAATATCTGGCGGTGTCGGCCGACTCGACATCCACATCCAGCCAATGACAGCAGGCTTTTGGCAGAGCAGACAGCTACTTTTTCACCGCAAAACAATTTTTAACTCACCTCCAGCTCTCTCTGTAGCTCAGACAATCCCTGCTATCTGCTTGTGCTAATCCATTCTTTCACCCAGATTTGATTGTCTTTATAATTGGTATCTTTATAATAACCAACAACAGCTGTGTCATGTGTAGGTTAGCGTCATTTCCCGTTTGACATTGCACGTGTGTTTTCTTGACTAAACGTGGTTTGGAGACCAGCGTCAGGTGACAGAGACAGAGTCTGTCAGCTCATGTAGCGTGTGACCCCCTGTCACCATTCAGTCACATAGTGTGAACGCCACAACTTCAAGACTCCCGGTAAGGCATGTAGTCTGCAGGAGGCATGACTGATTCTTATCATTAATCTTATCATTAATCGAATCATTAATAGTTGCAAGCATGTAGGCCTGGGCTGACTGAAAGTATCAGGCATGTTTGTCTTATTATTATAATAAGAAAAATATAATTAATATCATATGTAGCCATTTTGCTACAATAACGCTTCACACAACAGCTGTTTGTGACCTATCCTTTCTTTTTTCCGTGAGAGGGAAGAATTTTGAAGTTGCGTGGCGCTGCGGAGAGCCCCCAGCTGCAAGAGTGCATGGATTATGCCAAATATCCAGCCAGACGGAACGATCACGAACCACTTAAAGCTCGTGGGTCGTACTAGTGACACAACTTGTACCGGAGAGGGGGTGGGGCGAACCAGGGACAGGAGATCAACAGCTCTTGTGCCCAATTCTGCCTGCCTGCAGAGAATTGCATGCACCACGTGGTGATAACGGTCATTTATGCTGAGTAAAGAGGTGGATGCAAATCTCCACAGGTAGCCTACAAAATTTGATCTGCAGAATTATGCATCCACCTCTTTAGGTCCTTTTCAGACACTCTGCTGTGCTCATTGATTAAACGGCGTTATCACCACATATATTTACTGAATGTCAAGGAATGGTACTTCTACTAAGTGTATTGAAATATTACTCTAAATGTTCATAAAATATATACTTTGAATCATTAAACACCATTGATGGACCCCACAAAGAATATTATAGCGTTTAAAAGTAGTATTTGCAGGTGCGTGCAATTCTCGGCAGGCAGGCCAAACTCGGCATAACACCGGCCCGCTGCGGACAGTCGGTGATCGTTCCTTCTGGCTGGATGAAGTCTGACGCTCCTAAATTTACGCATGGATACATGATGATAGAGAAATATAGAAATGAATGGCAATATGTAGGCAATATTAATGTCAAAATATGACAAATCCTGCTTTTACGGGAGCTGATGTCTTACTAAGAGGAGCTAAGCTTCTCCTGGCTGCCCTGTAGTTCACACCCTGATCACACTTGAGAGGTTCACTCTGGGAGTAGGCTATTGTCCTGGTGAAAATGTTACAGGTTATCTAATCAAGAGATGAAGACTTTCCTCAAATAAATACAACTGTATGTTTGCTTCTATACCTTTACCTGAGGAAGACCATCAGTAGCTGAAATAATTCCAGTCACATTCAGTTAAAATAAAAGATTTTGGGGAAAGTTTATTTTATTTCTTAATTTATTCATTACTGAAGTCATTTTTCACTAATTACTTTTGTACTCTAACTCCAGTAGTTATTTTGATGATCACTTTTACTTGTTTTTGCAAAGTAACAGAACTTTAGTACAATTTTTAGCTACTTAAGAGCTGCAACGATTAGTCGATTATTTGATATTCGATTAGTTGGTTGAAAGAAAATTAATCAACAACTATTTTGATAATCAATTAATCATTTAAACAATTTGCTGGTTTCATTGTCTTAAATTGAGGAATTTCTGCTAGTCTTTGTCATTTATGATGACTGTTGGTTGGACCAAAGAAGCAATTTGTAGACGTCACTTTGGGCTCTGGAAAATTGTGATGAGCATTTTTCACAATTTCTTGATGTTTTATAGGTATAGGTAACGATTAGTTGATTAATCATGAAAATAGTCGGCAGATCAGTCGATGATGAAAATAATCGTTAGTCGCAGCCCAGATTTGTCTGTGTCTGTGTTTCAATGGCCATGTGGGGATTCTCACGTATGCCTGAAAATTTCACTCATTTTTTATGTTATTAGTTACTATTTCAAATCCCAATGTTGACAGGTATTCACTGAGTCTATACATCAGTCCCCCCCCCCCCCGTCATCACCCCCCCCCCTCCCCTCAATAAAAGAAAGCCTAAAAACACAATCTGTTTTATTCAGTCAATCCATAAATACAAGGCACATTTTACATACATATTAACTTATCTAACATACAATAAAAAATAAATCTGATTACCATTCATAAATCAAGACATGTTTTATCCACATAACCACTTGCCATACATCCTCTGAACCAACAGTGACTTTTCTTTACTATTCTTTTTCACACTCTTTTGTGTGTGTGTTTGTTTTTTAGAGGTAGGACCCTAAGCATAACTAGGACTCTGCAGAGAAAAGGGCCACATTCCCAAAATATCATTGCAACAAAACAAAAAGGGGGCGTCAGCTGAGATGTCTGGGTCATGTTGTGGCAGAGCTGGGGTCAGTTGAAGCTCTTTTTGTATCAGAGAAGTGATCTTTGATAAGTTGTTTGGACTCCATATGCTCAAATTGTGCTTCAGTAGAAGAAGCTGGGAAAATCTGAACAAGATGATCTTGACTAAACCTACTAACAAATGCCTAAGCAATGCTTGAGGTTTGAGGACAGTTAGATACACACGGTTGGAGGGTTTTAGCAACGGAAATAATAAATAAAGTATTACATTTAAATATTTTCAAAATGATAAATTATGTTTTGAATTTGAAGGAAAAAGTTGTAGACGACCTCGCAACCCTGTACGCAGGATAAGCAGTTGACGATGGATGGATGGATGGAAGTTGTAGACGAGACCGAGATGAGTTGAAGTAAAAAAAAAAAAAGTGTGAATATCAAGCACACTTGCTCAACTTCTCTGTATGCATTAAAGCAGGATGGATTTGTAAAGGTAGAGTTTATAAAGGACATTTTATAATGTGACTCAAAGTCATGGTGCTGCAGGAGACAAGGTCTAAAGTACGTAGTTGTCCATTGTCTACAGTCGGTTACTTTTGTAGAACATAGTAGACGTGTAAATGTGCAGATCACAGCAGCTGCCCTCATCAACAAGGCCCGGGACCCCCTCTGACTCTCTTACCTTCGTACTTGCAGTACTTACTTTATCTTTCATATATTTTCCACTTATGTACTACTTCTACTTTTGTTATGTGCCAAGTCACCAAAACAAATTCTTGTATGTGTGAATCTACTTGGCAATAAAGCTGATCCTGATCCTCTGTAAATAAAGAAATTCTTCTTCCTGCTCCAAAGACTCACTTCATCCTGTCTCATCTCTCGATCGTGAAATGCACAAGACAAAAGAACCTGGTTAAACTCATCTGCATGTTTAAGTATAACAACACACATCATCTATCACACTGACAAAATATATACAAATAAATAAAAACTTCAGGAAATAATCAACAGAGTGTTTATCCAGTGGGACTGCAAGGAAAGTGAGCCGGGCGATGTACATCTGGAAAAGCTACTGCTTTTCATTAGTTAGTAAATTAAAATCAGAAAAGTTGATGTAATTGTTTAAAATCTAACCATAAAAACATCATTAAACCAACCACAATATAACTCTCAGTTATTACGTGTATGGTATCGAAATAAAATCAATCACACCCAATAAACTGATTGCTGATAGTTTCCATTAATCAATAAATACGCCATCTTCTCGATGCAGTATCGCTGACTTCAACTCAGCTTAAAGTAAAAAAACATCACGCTGTTGCCCGAGACATTGTCCAGCAATACTTGGCGATCAATGAATCTCTCAGTCCTAATGATCACATTATTAACAACATCCTGATTAGATTTCACATTGTTGATCAAAGGCTCCTTCAAATCCCTGCTGCCTTCTCCCGCACACACAAGATGTACGTGAGGAAATGTAACCCTGCCAATAGCCTACCGGTAAAAGTCTGGAAGGTTGCCAGTTCAAATCCCTGAACCAGGAGGAGTAAGGTAAGGTAATGATTAACGCTCTCTTAGTTAAGATGTCTTCCAGCATCCAAACACTCCAGCTGAGCCAACTTTAGATTTAATAACAGTTACTTCCTGAGGGGTCAACAAAGCCTCCCTGGATAAACAGTCACAAAACAGACTTATGTGCTTCATGAACCGCAGTTTGGAAGTGACTAGAATGGGCTAGAAAAATACAACATTTTTCCTTTTCTACCACTTTTTTTCCTGACGAGCCAACAGGTCGTGTTGAATTCCTGCTTTTACTGGAATGTGGTGGGTTCTACTGGTTGGACTTCTCATGGCTGAAGTTGCACAGGAGGCTCTTGGCTCCGTTCTGCCACGAATACAGCGTCTCCATTGGAGTTTTTCCATCCTGCACAGAAGAAATAAACACGCAAGACTGCACGTCAAAACTCAACAACAGTGTAAACTCAAGTATATTTTCGATGGACTTGTACTTTGCATCGTACATAGTACTGTTAAAAATAAAATAAATAAAAAATATGCATAGTTATAGATTAAGTAGTTAGAATTAGATCTACCTCAAGCCACAACATTTAAATACAGCATACGCATAAATATATCTATAATAATGATACAGTAATATAATAATATAACATTGACTCAATCCATTTTGCATATATAGTTTGGGTCTTTATTATCATGTGGACGGTAAAGAGCTGACAAGAAATGAATAGATTGAAAGATGGGGAATGAAACTCAACAAAGGTCCCTGGCCAGACGCAAACCGGTTAATGTCCAGTGCAACTCCTGAGCCATCAGGGCACACCTGCACATTTTACTCTTGATACTACATACATATATATATATATATATATATATGTATATGCATTTTTTTACTACTAATTCTATGACAAATAGTATCAGCAAATGTTTTCCTACTTTTCGTACTTCATCCTACTTCTTACTTCCAGGTCTGCCTCCAACACAACCAAGCACATTCTGGAGCACCAATCTAATTGATTTGACAAACAAGTACCCTCATCAGCCTCCCCTCTTAGGGACATTTCTAACAAGCTGAGATCAGAGATCAAGGAACTGGATATGATGTTAATGGATGCTACAAAGCTTCACTGCTGCATCTCAAGTCAGCAACAAATCTGACTGGCATCAGAGCAGACAGGAGAGAAGATGCCCGGGGCAGACAAGGTCCCTGTCCCCCTCTACTTCATGCACGCCCAATATACTTCTTCTTTCTCATATTAGGCATGGATCTATATACTGCTTTTTACAGTTGCCCACAGCAACGCCAAGAAGCAGGCTCTTCTTCTGGGTTTCATGTTTCTGTTTTGATAAGTTCAATAAATAAAATTCATAAAATTTGATGTCAATTATGTTTTTAAATGGAACTTGGTTAGTCCAAGACATTTGTGCAACAGTTCTAAGTAAAATGTTAAATGTTTTAATTCATTATTTTTATACATTGCTATTGCAACTTTTACTAAGTAAATCATTTGAATACGTCTTCTCCCACTGCAACCCACAGTAACCTGAAGTTCTGAAGTTGATTTTTGGTGCCTCTGAACATGTTGCCTTTGATAACAAATATGCCATTTTCACATATATTTTCAGACGATTAGTGCTGAGGTGTGGTTCTGAACTTACACAGTTCTTAGTGTTGAGACTGGCCCCGTACATCATCAACAGCTTGATCATCTTGAATCTGTTTATCCTCACAGCATCGTGCATGGGTGTGTCTCCATCCTTCAGTCAGGGAGGAAAACAGATACTCAGTGTAGGTAATTGATTCTCAATCTAAGTAAGGAAAACCTGAGTTTGTAGTAAAGGTATTGTCTCTTAGGTCTGAAAGATCAAGTTGTTTCTTTTACTGTCTTGCAACTTTCAGAGTGTGTCGGGTATCAGGGCAAATGGTTTAATTATTTCTGAACAAATCAGTGATATGTGTTCTGAATTCCCTATTTGCTGGCACATAAATTCCAAAACACTGCTGCTAAGCTGCGGCTAACACTGGCTGCTCCTCCAGAGCCACAACTCACTTCTGCTACAATAACTTGGCACTCAGTAGAAATGACAAATTACAGATTATTCCTTTACAAATTATTTTGTGTGCACACAAAATGGTTGGATATTGGTTTGTGTTGTAAGCTTTATGTCCTGCTGCAGGTGATTGGATGTTAGAAGACTGGTGATCTCTGCATTGTGTCTCTCTGAGTCCTTACTCTGTCTTTGGCGTTGACGTCTGCTCCACAGTGAATGAGATGCTCTGCACACTCACAGTGTCCCGTCCTCACAGCGACATGGAGAGGAGTGCTGTGCAACTGAGGAGAGGGGAGAATTTCAACGTTCTTGATTAATGCAAGGAAAACATCCAAACAGCCTAATCTGTATATGTTGTGCTCACTACTGTAGATTTATTCACAAATCATCACAGACTTGGGTGTTGTGTTGGGTGTGGCTGTTTGTTGCTGTGTGCATTGCTGTTGACACTGAAGTATTTACTGATACCACCACCAGAAGGAATTTTCAAAACATGCACACGTTATTTGGCTTTAAGTTACACATGAGGGGATAGGTACTCTGTGCTGCTTCTGATCTTGTTCTCTGACAGCAGAGAGTCTTTCAAATCCAGTGTGCGTACCAACCTTGTCTCTGTAGGTGAACTTGGCTCCCTGGTCGAGGAGGAGCTGCAGGGCTGGCAGGTTGCCTCCTCTGCAGGCCCAGTGGACCGCAGTGGCCTCCAGCTGAAACACACCCATACACACGCCAAACTGTTAGACTGATGCCGTGTGGGTGTGTGTGTATTTATGTGTCTGTTTACAGTATGCGTAGATATCACACAAGAGACTCAATAAAAAGAAAGAAAAAGAATAAAAGAAAGAAAATGGATCTCACTTTGTCTTTTTTGTCGATGGCAGCTCCGGCCTCCAGGAGTCTTTTCATGACTTCCACGTGTCCTTTGAATGCGGCTTTGTGCAGAGCTGTTCTCTGGAACTGGATAGGATTTTAAAAGTTTCCTTTTTATTGAATCAAGAACAGTATCTTTACCGAAACCGGTGATCATTTAAAAGCAAATCAATTATGTGACTTTATTTAATGATAAATTAATACTCTAAAAAGATCTTATGTTGTTCTTATTAGCCTCAGCTCCTCATGTATTTCTTCCTGAAAGTATGATAATGTGTCAGATGTGAACATTTCTTTTACATGCCCATTTGCATTTTTTAATGAGATTTTGATCAATTGCCATGTTTCAACTCCCAGAGGCAGACATTGCTGTGTGACACTCACGTGGTCAGCTGCATCGGGGTTCCCTCCATCACTCAGGTACTTCTCCACCACAGGCACTTTGTTCTCCATGGCAGCTGTCAGAAACAGCTGCTCATCCACAGTCTCTGGCTGGTTTAGGTAAGACAAATGCAAAAACAGTTACTTACAAACTTTAAAGGAACAATGTACCTGGGTCAGTTAAAACCTCAGTGATCATTCATTTGACCAACAGACAGAAACAGAGAGTTGGTTACCGCTGTTCAGTTCTTTGTCTGGTTTTATGACTTTTATCCCAAGTGTTTTTATAAAAACAAATGCACTAAAAGTTTGAAAATACTGTTTTCACCCCAATAGATTTCGCTGTTAAATGTATGACCTGACTCTGCCCCTAAACTCTCTTGCAACTTTCTGGCAACAGACGTTCAAACATGTGATTGTGTCCTCGCAGTTGCAATATAAAACCATATTATCTGTGGTATAACGAAAAATTCAGGAAACACATTCCAAAGGAAATAATTACAATCTTTCTCTTGAGGAAAACAAAGTTAAATGTTTGTTTGCGCAGTTGGAAAACTAAGAGATGAAGAGAAATAAAGAATAGGATCTCACCACAGTCTCAGGCTCGGGCTGTTGTTTCTTGTGGATGGGAGTCTTCCTCTCTCTTCTCCTCTTCTTCAGCTGCAGGATGTTGAACAGGTCGTCCACCGTCTCCAACTTCAGCCTGCCGCTTTTATCCGTCTGACAGGGCAGCGACAACACAGATAGATTCAGCACACAAACACAACAACAACGACAAAAGAAGAAACTTTATCTGAAAAGCAGTTTCTATTCTGTTATTTATTCACTAAACAATAGTGATAAATAAATAACGTGCATATTAAATGTTATACTCCCTCATGCCTTCAGGTGGCAGCACTGACCAAGAAACAAACTCACGGGCAGTAAATACAGACTCTCAGAGACTAACGGGCGCTGCTGTCCTGGTGTAAGATCATATACTGGATTTAAATAGTGAACAGTGTGTGAGTCTGTGTGATGCCAACATGCAGGACAAATCGACATAAAAAGTAATTTGTCCCAGCTGCCATTGGCCTTTTAAATAATTCAATGTGATTCTATTTTAGTGTTGGTTATTTTTATCACCTTATTTTATTTTAACTGGGGCCTTTTAAACCCTGGTGTATTTTCTTATGTCATATTTATTGTTTGTCTATTTATGTATTGGTTGCTTGATAGTTGTGCGACTGTCCAACAAATTGCCCCTCGGGGACAATAAAGAGATCCTTGAGTCTCATTTGAAATGCAGCTTTAGTTATTTCTGCACCTGTATTCACCTCCTGCTGCACCATAGTTCGGTGCACCAAGTTTAATTCATCATTTAAACCTTAACCTTACAGTCTGAGCGCTGTAAACACGTTTATACAGAGAAAAGACGGATTATCTTTGTTGAGTTGTATGAGTATACTACTTCTAGTACTATTACTATTGCTACTGCTATTACTGCAACTAATACTATACATATCACTACTACCACTAGCACTACTCAAATATACTTCTACTGTTATAAGTACAACTTAATCTCTATCGCTCTACTATTATGATTATGTATACTACTAGTACTACTTCCACTTTCACTTACTACTACAACCACTACAGTGTAGAGGCTTCTTATATGAAGCAGAATTTAATTTAATTTTGTGCACTATGTCTGTTTAATATTGTAAAATAAATGTCTGTTTTTTCCTTTGACTACTTAGTGTTTGTCTGTTCAATTTTTTTTTTGTACCGTGTGTCCTTAATAAAAACTAGATTATAACCAAAAGTCCTCTCAAGAACATCACCAGAGAAAGAAACAGGCAGCTTTATTGGTCTTCCTGGAGGGAATGAAGATGAAGTCAGTCTGATGTTTTTCTGTTTTTCTAATTATATGATCATTTAAGGGCAAAACGTTTTGGTAAAATGTTTCAGTGATTGTTAAGGAACCTTTTGTGGCAGATGTTGTTTCTGTAGAACCAAGCAGAAGAGCAGAAGATCTTTGTTTGATGGAATATAGTTATGTTCTGGTCTGACAAATGTTGTCTGGCACTGTAAAGAATGTAACTGACTAACTACTAGTGGTGGAGTGCAACAAAGTACACAAGCATTGCATTTATGCACAACTTTTAAGTGCTCATTCTTTACCTTTAAACCATTACAGCTGTATATATATTTTGTCCAGTGACATCACATTTATTTCTACACCGTGCAACTACCTTCTGCTGCAACCTGTGCAATGTTCCATATCAATCACATCTTTCTGTTTATGTAGTCTGTACATTTAACCTATTTTTATATTTCTATTATATTTGTATGTTACTACTTTATCACTATTTTTATTTTTATGTCAGTTTGTACCTCTACTTTACCTCTTTCCTTTCTCTATTTAAGGAAAATAATGAACTTTTACTCCTCTAGATTTATTTGACAGGTGTTACTGTTTATTTTACAGATTAAGATTTTACATACAAAACTGATCGGTTTATAAAATGTGATGCGCTGTTAATGATTACATTTAAAAATCAACTAAAACAGTTACAATTTACTGCACCTCAGAAAACTCAAAGTACTTCTTACATGCTAATGCATCAATAATATCAGTCCAATAATGTAATAATGTAACTATCTATTCTGCCTGTCCCGTACATACACAGTATACTGACAATCCTGAAGTACAGAACAATTACTTGTAATGGAGTGTATTTACTGGTATATTGTGGTATTGCTACTTTTACTTAAAGTAAATGATCTGAATACGTCTTCCACCATTGCAACCTAATATTCCTGTTACCACCTTTACTTCAGCTGCTAACTGTCACACCTACAAGGCACCTGATATCAAAATGACTTTTACTTAAAACTCAGTTACACAGCAGCTCTGTTGTTGTTGTTTCTGTGTGTTCTTACATTGAGAGCCGCCACGCTGACTTCCTCCTGTTCGCTGCCACTGTCGCTCTCCTCTGACAGACCTCCGCCCGCCAGCTCCCTGTGGGACCTGCGGTCATCCTGCTTCTCTTGATTGACAGCCGCCTCATACACGCCCCCTTGGAAGTCGTCCGCCTCTCTGCCATCTGACCTCTTACCGGACACCTGAAGGGGAGAAGGGAGGTGTATAAATGATAATAAAACCTATAAAAGTGTAACACTGACTGTGTGTCTTTGGACTCCACACAGAGGTAACACCTGATTTCATAAAAAAAGGTCATAAAAGCGACGATGGGAATTACAGCTGGATCTTACGGCTCAATTTCTTTGGCTCTTGGAAAGGAGATGTTTGTGCCAAAGAATCAGATTTTTGGCAAACATAATATCACTAATAAATCTCTCAAGCTTTAAGTGAGTCTTTATATTTTGAGTAGAGTAGCTCAATAATTAACAGTAACTTGAAGAACTAAACATTGAGTAGAGCCTCAAGGTAATGAGAAGATGACTTTGGGAAAAGGTTGAAACCGTTAACAGGTTCCCACTCTAATGTCTTAATCTAAGCTCAGCAGGAGAGCGTTTGCTTTGTGCTGGTCCAGCGTTCAGTAGAGCCACTACTAACAGAGGAATGTAAGCACACCAGCTGTAAAACATTAACACACACTTCAACTCTTTAATGAGTCACAACATGTTATTGAATCACTCAAACTGCCAATAGTTTCTAAATAAGTCTACCGGACTTTTAAACACTGGAAGAAGAGAACCTCTCAATGAATGTATATGATCCTTAGCAATCAGTATTTTAATTCCTTCAATGTTTAATTACATTCACATTAAGTTAAGACAAATCACAAATGTCACGGGAACTAATTTACATGTAAATGCAAAATCTAAATTCACCACAGTCGAGGTATTTCAGGCATCATCAGTTTCCAGCAGAGCGTCACCAACGTGCTTTATATTCTTATTTTAATAAGTTCACTTAAGGTTCTCAAAAAAGATCTCTTGCTTTGACACATTTTGAGAATCATTTTGAAACCAGGGAAAAATAACATTTGATTTACATAAATAGTTGAGTAATAGAAGTCCTACAGCTCCTTTTTGGTACTCTTTCTGCCCCTTCGTCTCTCTCATAACTGCCATCATTTACATTCACACACATCAGCACATCTTACCAGTTCCTCAACACTGTGCAGTCCCATTCTTCTCCTTGGTATGAATTAGTTTAACAGCACTGTGGGTCACTGGAGGTAGCGTTAAGTCCACTGGTCCTCTGTCTCCCCGTGTGTCTGTCTCTTCTGCCTGCAGCTGCAGCCTTTGACTCTTTTATAGTCTTGTCAAACCCCTGTAGAAAAAAAAATCGAGGTCCTGTCACTCAACTGAGATCACATTACTGTCCTCATCTGCTCATTTGGCATGCTCAGTGGCACCAGCATCACCCCCATCTCCATACCCAGACCCTCCCACCGTCAGTTCGGCCCCGTTTGGCCTGCTGCTGCCTCCTCTATGTCACCGTGCAAAGATGGACGTGAGGCAAGAGGTGCCACTCTGCCTCACGCTCTGACCATGGCTACTTAAACCGTGTTAGAGAAGCTTGAGGGTCACTCTCTATAAATACATTATTTATTATTCTTACATGTGTGGGCTGTGAGACAATGAGAATTTAATGGGATGATGACAACATGGCTTTTAGTTTTATAGTTTAGGTAATCATTAGTACATATTTTTATAACTTACCATCTTCAATACACAGTCTTTGAACAACACAAGTCTTATTTACTTATTTGGAAAGGTAAACATTTTTAAAAGTTCAACTTTAACCAACAGTACAACACTTAGTAGTGATGCACACAGGCAAATGTACAATATCACTGGACATTTTGGATATTTCCAGCACTTTGAGTGTTCTGTTTTTGCAAATGTTTTCTCAAAGATATGCCCATCAGCTCCTTTGTTCTCTGACACTTCTCTGATGGATGTTTGTGTCCCTATTGGTTCCTAATGTTTCCTATGACCCCCCCCGGTGTTTCAGTTTGTGTGTGTGTGTGCGTGTGTGACTGGGCGTGGCGCTGCACTCTCCAGTCTGGACCAATCACCAACCACCTGTGGCTTCTCCACTCATCGCACAATCAACCCCCAACTCTGCTGACTGTCCATTCACTGCTGGTAATACACCCGTTAAAATCTCATACTAAGATACGTTTTTGTGATTTTTGAGACATCCTGTCTTTTCTTGTTTCTCAGGTTTTTTTGGTCTTTTTGAAGTAGGAGAACTCTTTTTAGTCTGCCTGACTTGGTTTTTACCCCGTGTTAGATTACATCTTGCAAAATCATTGTATGTATAAATCATGTATTTATGTCTCTGTGTCTGCATCCCAGCCACAAACACTTTGAGTTGGTTAAGATGTTGATGTGCTGATGCGTTTGGAGCAAACCACCCTTTGTGGTTAAGTAATTGGGGTTAAGCCTTTCATATAGTTCATTAACACCTTTGTATCTTAGGCCTGTGTTAATGAAATGACCCATTTCTGTCACTTTTGTCATTAACATCCAGAGATCTTGACTAAAGCATGGAAGTAAGCTCCTTTTGTAGGGGAACTATCTTCCATGTTTTAGTGTACCTGTCATGAAATGATCACAGCAGGTGTTGAAATCATGTGTTTCTGTAATCCCAGCTCATGTGAATCAGCTGTCCTTTAAAGTCTGCTATTTTACATTTTGGACTCCTTAATTTTACAGTGATGCTGATACAATGATCCAAACATTTATAAAATTTAGCAGCGGGGGGAAAGTTCCATTTCTGTTGTCAATCAATTGCAGTAGGAAAGCTCACGCATTGTTGTTAGCCAACCAGCCGTTCTTTACAGAGTGATTCATCGTCTCAAACATAGGCAATCTTTGGCAGCATCCCATCACGCTGAGCAGTGATGTCACTGCACTGTGAGGAGACAGGGCTATGTTAGTTGAGAAATAAATAGTCACACTTCCAAACATCCTCCACCCAGTCACAGATCAAGGTCAAAGGTCAGCATGATGCCCGACTGTTTGACTGACAGCTGGCAGCAGGTAACGTCAAGTCAGGTGCTTTTTGTCCTGCTGTTAAATGTGGTCAAACTGCATATATCCCATCTCAGAGCGATGTACAGTACAGACTGTGACAGTGTAAATAGCACGCATTTCTTTCAGATCGCTTCATGGGACGTACGCAGCTCGATTTCACACTTTGAAGAGTTCAACTCCTCTCAGTGCTTCACTCAGCGCTGACACAGTCAATTGACACTTTACCTTTAATCAGTGCTTGCATTTTCTTACAGCACTATCATTTTTACTACCATTTCCACTCATTTCAGTAGCCGGATTTCAAGTGCCACTACACGTCTTTCACTCTTTCAGCCGTTGTGTGCACATTTTCAGCAGCGAGCATGTGTGTGTATGATTTGTCTTTGAAAAATGCTGTTTTTTTTAGTAGTTGTTTGTTTACCATATTGTCTTTCACTGACCTTTCCTTTTGTTGTTTTTGTTTTATCTGGTTATTTATCCCTCATCTGAATGCACACACCCTCTGTGGAAGGAGGAAGTGATTTGACATACAGTTTTTTTAATCTTAGCCAGAAAAGGGTTCTGAGCCAGATTTGGACTTACATTGATCTAAAACAACAGAAGAACAAACAAGACAAGATAAAATGACAAGAAGAGAAAAATGCACACATTACATTTATCAGTAAGGAAATGATTAGGAAGATCCAAAAACTTTTACTCTTTTATCGACCTTTCGCATCCAAGCTGAGCCGTCGCTCAGCTTTTACAGCCGTGTTGTTCACTTCTGACCCTTCAGTTCCTCTGAAAGTGAATTTATAGCTGTGAGCTATTTTTGAAACTGACCTTGTGACTGAAATAGACGGTAAAAGGGGAACTGTTTTGATCGGGACCTTCAGAGTTGGCACACACTGTTTTTACATCTAGCTGTAAATGTCTTTGCCAGAATAGAATGAAGTTCAGTGTCTTGCTCAAGTGCACTACAGCAAGATGTGTTTTTAAAAATATATTGATGATAAAATTACATAAATACAACACGTGGGTGGCTGCATCTGGCTGTTGTATATTTATTGATAATCAGTGGTATGCACAGTCTGCAAAATCTGTCTATACAAATAGGATATATTGTTGTTTTAGACACCAGAGCTCAGTGGCATGATGCTCTAGTTGCATTTACATTTAATGCAGTTGTAGCCCACTGGAATTTAAGATATTTCTCTTCAAATGAAGCATATGTTCTGCACATCTTTACTAGTGTTTATTTCCAGTGCATTTGAGTGCCTTTGAGTACCATTAAAGTGCTATACAAGTAAAATGTGGAATTATTATTATTAAAACAGAATCTTTAGATTAATAAAACTTTTATTTCAGTTTCTCAGTGTTCAATGTCCAGGAGACACGTGACGTTTAGTCAGGGTTTGCCAGGTTTAAACAGATTGAACTGTGGCAGGAGTCACTTATCTGAATATTTATACAGCAACAACTAAACGAGCAGCAAACTTACAAAATAAGACAGAGTCTCAGAAATCCAAAAACCAGATCCAGTAAGGCAGAACCAAAAAAAGTCCACATGTAAAAGAAAATCCAACCATCCAGTCCAGGCAGAAGCAAAAACATGTACAGTACATGATGCACACGTGACAAACACCTGACAGACGCTTTCAAAATAAAACAGGAAAACAGTCTGAATAGATAGACCAGGACTGTGACAGTTGTGCTGTCTTAGAACTTGTCTCTGGCTATGTTATCTTGTAAAGTTTACTTTAAGCAGCGCTTAACTAAACAGAATAAGGACAATACAGTAGATAGAAATGATTTTTGAAGTTGTCTGCTGAGCTTCTCAACTCCAAGAATACTGGAGCACATTTTCGATTCACCATCAGTTTTTAGTAGTCTAAGTCCCCAGAGTTGATTTCTTACCTCAAAAATTCTTAGAAGTGATGAAATTGTAAACGACAATTGTACAAAAAAACTAGGGTGTGGTGCTTGAACCCTGTGCAAACACAATGAATTCTGGGATGGTTGTGTGCAGTAAAAATCCTGCCACATACTCAGAAACTCTTGCTAATCTAGTACAAATCTGGCATATTTTCTGTACACAAAATCCTAGTATGCAGTTGGAACGCTCACATACTCAATTTGGCGTCATACTTGGTGTGAATAGTACGTTAGAATGTGATCTGGAAGACAGCCAGACATTCATGTGTGGACTTGACGTGATCCAGTTTCATGTGATCTAAACACAACATCCCTCTATGTTTTCTGGTCTGCCAGCAGCAGCGCCGACCATGAATTACAAACAGACATGAAAAGCAACAACTTTTTATTCAGTTATTTTTGTGCTGTGATGAAGTGTGTGACTGCTTTGCTGACAGCTCCACAGCCTGATCAGGAACATCATGTTGTTGCAATGACCACTTGGCCCGAGAGTAAGTGAAAAAGGTGCAGTCCAACAAAATAAAAATGAAGTCGCTTGTGTCTATTGTGCCTATTTCCTCTCAAACACACACCTCTTATGCAGTGTGAAGATTACACTGTATCTTTATGTGTGTGTGTGTGCTGAGTTCCTGTGTCCGCAGCATGCCGGTAGTCTAATACTGGTGTGGTGTTAAACCCAGAGGGATGCATCATAGGATTCTGTAATTATAAATAGGCCACGTGCAGAAATCCTTCTCTGGAAATATATCTAGTTTACTCTATTATTAGCTGCGTAAATCCTCCTCTCACCCAGTATCCTCATTCGGAGAGGGGGGGGGGGGGGCACTGCATCTGTGAGATCTATTGCAGTGCCTCAGCACTGTTTACGAGTGTGTCATCGTATGAAGATAATCCTTCACTCAGAGAGACAAACCGTCCGGTCGTAATTCAGAACGCTGTTTGCTTTCTGACAAGCGCCTGCGGGCTCTGCAGCCCCCCAACCGTCCTCTATCCATCTGTCTGAAAGAGCTGTAACTCTGACAATTTAAAGGTAATTTGTCATGCTGCTGGCCAGATTTTTCAGAACAGACACGAAGGCGAATGACTGCAGCGATGTGATGAGATAAAATGTGACACGCAACTTAAGTTGGGAGGAAGATGTTTATGTTAACTGCTTTGGATACAGGCCTGTAGGATGTGTGTTGGGCAGCACTTTAAATTCATATTGGACGATTTCACCCCCTCACAATTTATGTCCAATACCATGCCATTTATCTAGCGAGGTGGAAAGTAAATGTGTGGACTGGCAATAAAACTACAAGGTTCAAGACATATGAAAAACCTCCTTCAAAATCACAATGACGTTTGGAATATCGGAAATTGCTTAACATTCAGAAAAACAATCTGTCAACAATCATTATTTAGGTCTGTTCTTTGGCATTTGACGCCCACCGAGGATGAGTCTTTTCAACCACCTTGATCGATCGGAAATATTCAGGTCTGAAGATCATGAAAACCACAACTAAGGCAGTAATGAAGCTTGCTGTCAGTAACTTCTTATAACGGGAATACTTCACTTTCAGTATTTTACATGTTGTTCTAATAAATAAAACTCACAACCCTGTAAGAGCTGCATTAGTCTTGGAGCGACGGTTCAGGACCTGTTGGTTCAGGTGTTTCCATCAAGAAATAACTCATGGAAATAAAGTTTGTTGCTAAGCAGCACTGGCCAAAATTTGTTTTACTGGAAAATAGCTTATTTGTTGCCAAGCAACATTATCTTATTGGCTGTGCTCAGGGAAATACAGAGGTCTTCAGTGCGAGGTATAAAACAGCACAACTGTTTCAAATTATTACTCATGCTTATTAACGTGGTCTTCAGTGGGCAGCTTGTTCCACAGAAGAGCGTCAGAGAGAAACTCGTGAGTTGAAAAAGAGAGAGAGAGATGTTCACGTTGACGCTCACCTTTATATGTGTTTTAGTGCAGTGAAGACCAAGAGAATGAAAAGAAGCAAAGGAAGAGGAGTCATAATACATGAGTGGGTGAACCCTGCTTTACTTTCCTTCACTGTTTTGTTTCACTCTCACCGCTCTCACAGCGTTGTTTTCAGCAGCAGCAGGCAGCTGTTTTCAGAGGAAAAACTTCCTAAAACCCACAGCACACCACCTGTTCAGCATCAGACACATTTTAGGCCTTGTTGAGACGGCCAGACCAAATCAGTTTATTCTAGTCTGGACACACATCTAATCCAGGCCACATTTGGAGGTGGTTTGAAATGAAGATGTGTCTCACTGAGTGAAACCAAATTGTTAAAGTTGTCATCTGAAGTAGTCAGTAATATTTTCCTTCTTCTCGCAGTTTTTCCCTTCCTTGCTGATGTCGGCAGGTTGAGTTCTGTGATTGAAGCAAATACATTAAAATATGAATTTAAGTTTTACAGTAAATAAAGACATATGACATTAAATGTATGTCTCCTTGCATTCCAATTAAATAACTTGAAAATAAGTTATATAAAGAAGCAATTTGGTCTCAACTATATAATTATAGGCTGTGTTTCTGACTCTGGCATTCTCAGCTCCACTGTTGCAGTAAATGCTTGTGCAGACAGACAGACTCCTTCCTTTATAGTTAATGTCCATTTATTTGCGGCGCGACTTCATATCTTAAAAGTCAAGTCATATTATCAATTCGACATGCTTTAATGAAGTTATTAATGTGGAATATTTCCCACAATACAATACCTGTTGGTATTTTTATCTGCTGATTAACTACATGTGAAACACCAAATCTGAAGGAGACTTCCTGCCTGGGGATATTTGTCCTTCATTCACTAAGTTAGACTGAGAAACTTTGCTAACCTACATTAACCTAAAGTTGTGTTTCATTCAAGCCACATGCAACACTTTCCACAGAGAGCCAGGCAAACTAAATAAAGATAATCTCGACCTTGGGTTGCCTAACAGATGGACAGCAATGCATCCTTATCAAGACAGCTGCGTCAGTCAGTCGACATGACCTGTGGAAATCTGTGGCACGGTACCCCTAAAGTTCCTGAGTTGTTGAATTCATCTGGGGCGACGGAGGAGGTGGGTATGACGCCTCCTTTTGTGAAGGAATTTCAGGGGCACCGCGACTTGACAACACGATTGTTTGAGGGCGAGATGAAGGATCTCCATTTCTCATGCCTCACCAGCGTCATCATTAAAACAGAAACCCATGTCGACGGGTTGCTGATGTCTGGACACAAATCCAATCTGATCACTTGCAAATAACAATGCAGAAAGTCTGTCTTAAAGATTAGATCTGACTGCAGTCTAAACAAAGCTGAGACTTGCTGGTGAACAAAGAGGAGGGGGTAAAGATCTCACCGGGTGACCAGAAACACCGCTCCAAATTAATGCTAAATGTTAAATCAAAATTTGTTAATATTTTTTTGTGTGATAGAAAGAAAAAAGCGTCTTTGACATTATTAAAAAAAACTCCTTGCAGCTTCAAGCCTCTGGGTCGGGTGCTGGTTCTGGTTGGTGCTTACAAGCTAAGGACAGACAGCGTTGTGTTAGTGGTGGTGAAAAATATGAACAACCCATGTCTGGTCAGTCTGTTTTATTGTGTGCTACAAAAATGTCCATCTGTAGTAGTAAAAAATAAATTAAAAAGTTGGACTTGTCTCAATTAGAAGAAGTAGAAATTTAGTAGAAATCCACTTTCTAAAACAGACAATCCAACATTTACGTCCACTTTCCTCATTGATTAGACAGTTGGTGACGGGGTTTCAGTTTCTCTGTCAAGCTCACTTTCTTTATTCTTTACACAACTGAGTGCAACATCATGAAGGTCTTTGCAGAAAGACTGTGTGTGAAACATTGTTCCCATTTCAACAATTCATTGGGTCTCACTCCTTGACGGCAGGCTCATGGCATGGTTAGGTTCTTAACTGCTAACAAACATAATTTAAAAAGAATTAAAACATGAAGACAGCTTCCATTTTTCTTCTTTTATGCACTCAGAGGTACCCTGATGTAGAAAATAACAGATCCGGTGGAATAAACATCTTCGGCTTCATTACTCCATGTTTTTCTTCTCTATATATATCGTCATGTTATAACCATCTTACCATATGTCACAATCTATTCATAAGGTTTTTTTTACTGTGATTTCATTATATTGGTCATCTATTGCCTGTCAGTCCTGGGAGAGGTATCGCTCCTGTTCTCTTCCTGAGGCTTGTTCTACTTTTCCCCCCCATTAAAAGGCTTTTTCCAGGGAGTTTTTCCTTATCGAGGGTCTAAGGACAGGACACAGGGTGTCGTAAGTTGAAAAGATTGTAAAGCCCTGAGACAAATTTGTGATTTGGGATATTGGGATATATAAGTAAAATTGACCCGACTTCATTGAAAACATCTGCAGCCATTTGTGTTAAACGTTTCAATTTAAAGCTTTAAACTAATCACAGCAGATTTACTTCAAGGACCAATACGATGAAAAAGTACATCTCTGTATTGTTTCCTTCATCCTGCAGAATTACTGTTTTGCTTTTTGATTCTACAGTATATGACTTGGATGTTGTGATGCAACAAGCTCCCTCTGACTTGCGACCCACATAAAAACACACCAACACATGTATAACCTCTTCCTGTGTGAGCACTAATAGAGATTAAGAGTGAAGCATCGTGACGTGTATTAGTAGACCCAGAGAGCTTAATGGCAGTAATGGGGGTATTTAAGACAGTGGTGCTGTGTTGAGGTTATGCACAGGTATCATATGTTCACTATCCCACACATATACATTATGCAAGCACAAGACAAGCACATTTGTAAAGCACACAACAAGGCAGTTCAAAGTGCTTTACATAAAACATAAAAGCAACATGGGGCAATTGAAAATAGACATTTAAATACAATTTAAAAAGGGTTAAATAGAAAATAAAAATAAAAGTCTTCAGCCTTGAGTTAAAAGAACAGAGGGTTTCAGCAGACCTGCAGTTTTCTTGGAGTTTGTTCCAGATTTACGGAGCATAAAAACTGAACGTTGCTTCTCCAGGTTTAGTTCTGACTGTGGGGTCAGAAAGCAGACCTGATCCCAGACGACCTGAGAGGTCTGGACAGTTCATAACTTAGCAACCACACACATGCATTCATTAGCATATATGGACATCCATAAAAGTTGCTTATCAGAGAGATTTCACTGGTCAAGGTCACGAGGTAACTGTGTGTGTGATGGTGTACATGTGATCATCCTCATAAAAGTGGGGCCAAAGGTCATGTGCAGTGAACCAGCACCTGCCGTAACCAGACACACACACGCACACACACACACACACACTGCTACGCCCTATCCAAGTTATTTCCGTCTGACACCTCTGATGATAAACAATCCATAATCCTCCTCTAATCTCCTTCACGCCTCAAACAACACAGAGCAGTTTAACAAAGGGAAGTCCAACTTTAGACAGAAGCACAGGACATTTCATCAACTGCTGCTCACAACTCAAAGAAAGAATCACATAAGGAGATGAAATCTAAATCTGAGTCCCTGTGTAGTGTACATAATTTATACTTTCAAGCATTTTTCCTGTGAATTACGCACACATGCAGTAGTGATTTATGTTTAAAGTTTTCATACATGTGTATTATAGCCTATTTGCATATATAATACATATGTCTTATAGCAATAATGCTGTTGTAGGAGGTATGTTCATCTGGATATTAATTAGACATCCTGCTGGCCAGTGGATGTCATTACAAGATACTTTATAGGTGAGGCAACAATTCCACAAATACCCCAAAATATTGAATTTTCTTGTACAGTTTGAAATGATTTAGAGCTTAATATTTTGTTCATTAAGTCCTTCAGCTTACTAAAACATGTTTGTCCTTTGCCGCAAGGTAATAAAAACATTTTTTAAATAATATTATCATCTCATTTTAAATCATTTTGCAAAATAACAAACTTTAGAGCCCTTACTCATCATTGCTCCTTGTATGAGCGGGTTGGTTGGTCTGCATTGTCCACCCGTAGACTTAATCATTGGCACATTCTTATTTACAAGGCTATTCTTGGCCTGCTTCCCCCACACCTACAAATCTACCTCCAAAAGAAAGACACAGGAAGATATTGTCTTCGTTCTGAGGACTTATTACTATTATCTATCCCTCAAGTCCGGACTGAATTGGGAAAAGGGGCGTTTAAGTATGCGGCTCCCTGCGCTTGGAATCAGCTGCAAAATGTTCTGAATCTTCAGGAGCTGGTTTCACTGGTTGCTTTTAAAGTCCTTTTAAATGACATGGCTGGCAATTCTGGCTGTAGATGTTATGATTTATTACTCAGATGATCCTTGTTGTTTATTACTTGTGGTAAATATTTATGAAATGTTGATATTTTATGACCTTGTAACTTACTAATTTATTCCCATTGTAAATTGCTATATGATTTATGTTAAAGTTTATGTTACATGTTGAAAACAGACGCCCCCTGTACCGGGGGCAGCACGCGATCGTCAAAACCGCCGACGTACTTTTGTCATTTTCGCCGTTTTAAGTCCAAAAATCTGCAGATTGGTTGCTTTGAGTGTCTCCGGGTGCAATACCTGGAAGCTGTGCCTGCCATCTCTCGCCTTTTTCTGCAGAGCAAGAGAAGTGCCGCTTTGGAACACACAGCCTTTTTCACCATTTTGTGGCCGACCCGTAAGAGCTACATGGACATCCAGGGTATGAAAGGTCTGCTCAATCCGGATCGATTGATGCCCCCCCACCATCACTGTGGGATGTTCTGTTCTCAAGCTAAAGGCCTGTAAAGCATGGGGGTGCTTTTGGTGACATGAATGTTGATCAATATTGTTTTTATTAAAATTTCAATGTTATGTTATTTGGAACTTTGTTGCATGGACAGAAAAAGTGTTTTAAAGATATCTACCAGTAAAAGTCAACAATCTAAACAGTAAATATTACCAAAATGTGGACATTCGCCTGGTATATTTTGAAAATATTGTATGATAACTGTTGTATTTTAGTTTATTTTCATTTAATTTAAAGTTACAATTGTATTCCAGGTGTATTAGAAGATATTCTGGATGCATTGTAAGCTTCTTTTTGATGGTTTTCATGGTTTATTGCATTAAAATATAGCTTTTTTTTACCAGGCGAGGATGAAAATATCCTATTTGTTCTTTATTGCATCTCCATGTAGTCTGCAATGGTAAAATAAACATGTTAATTTACAATGGATTTATATTCCTTAGCTTCTGACCTTTCAAAGGAGACCAGAATTATGCATCTAGGCCAAATGGTTGAGGAGATATTACTGATTAATTTTGGGTTTGTTATTGTAGGAAAAGGTTGGCTGTCCCCAACAGGTTTTAATGTCTGCAACCTTGTTAATTGTGCTGCTGCCTGTCTTGGCCAGGACGCTCTAGGAAAAGAGATTTTTAATCTTGATGATTGATGATTAAAGATTAATGATTCTGGTTAAATAAAAGTAAAATTAAAAAATTTAAAATAAATAAACTTAAGATTGCATTTGATGCTCTATTTTCCCTGTGGGCTAGATAGATTATGCAAACATTAATTAAAGGATAGGTTCACAATTTCCTAAATCAGTTTCAATGTAAGTGGAAAGCATTTCTGCACTGAATAAGGACTGTGGATTTTGTCCCACATAACTTCCATTGAAAGTGCATTAGGAAGAGCTTAGTGGTCTAGTATGAACAGGAGGGAAGATTACAGCAAGAAAAACCTGTTTCAGTGTCCATATGGAAACCTGACTATTGTTTTAAAACAGACATATTTTAAATTGATTTAAAGGTAACATATGTTGAACATATGTGTTTGAATTTCACAATATATTGACAACAATAAATATCATTTTATAAATGTATAAAACAGCGTATTTACGCGGCCGCTCCAGTTGTCGCTCCACATGCTGTGAACAGTCACTAACGCTGAACCAGACATAGAGGCAAGAATCCAGTGACATGTAGTTTTGTGTGTAGTATGTGTGTGTTTTCATGGACATGTGTCCACAAGAATGCCAACTGCTCGCCATGAACAGGTGCAGCGGGTGCTGTAACGGGGGCGTCAGAGGCCGTGTGGTGAGGAAAGGCTCGCCGACACCAAACAGCAGCTTCAGAGGGATCAGTGCTGATCCTCAGGTTCAAGGTTAAAGACGGGAAGGAGGGAGGGGAGAGCTAATAATGATCGGAATAACCTCTGCAGTGAGGTTGGTGCCGAACCAGGTGAAGGATTAATACTGGTTTATTCCAACTTTGGCTTTATTTTCATTGTTTTGTCTAGATTTTTAATCTGTAAAAATCTCAAAACCAAGAGACCTGAGAACACATTGCCATCACTTTAAAGATGTCAGACATGGAAACACAGTCAGAGGATATGGGGTGGAAAATGTGAGTTGGACTAATTTTACTGAATTCATGTCCTTGAGAAATACACATGAACAATAAAGTTTCTATCTGAAAGCATGTTGAGGCTGTGGGGAATTCTTTAAGCATCACTTTTCTGTTGCAAACTATTCTCAGCATCAAACTTCTCAGACTTGGACTAGGCAATTTTACCCCTTAAATACCAGTTAAACACAATACAAATCAAAACAACAGTTACTGGTTGAGACGTAATCGGCATTTGATTGAGATTAAGTAGGAGCTGCATTCAAATCCTCTGATTAGTGTTTGTGCTGTATTGTGAGAAATAACTGAATATTTTAACTTCTATTCTTCTTTTATTTGAAACGTTTCCTGCACCACACTTGCACACAATTATTGGAAAAACCCCCCAACACATCTTAAAGCAAGAGTCTAAAAGGATACACAGAATGAGTTTGGGTGAGAAACACTGAATGCATAACTTTTGTTGGGGAGTGAGTGAAACAGGACCACATCCTCTTTCGCCTGGTAAGCTACACTTTGTTTTATTCTTGCTTTACTGTGACAAAAGCCTTGAAATCTTTATTTATGATGACCAAAAAGGAAGCATAATAGTAACACCAGCAGAGGAGGTTAAAAAAGGTCCGAAAACTCACTCAGTGTGAAGTAAAGTATGAGTATCGGACAAACCGGGTGAGTAGATTCAAGTGATGATTAAAGAATGTTTTATCAATCAATTCAACTTTTCATTTGTAAGAGCAAGAGCTGGTAGACATTTATTGGCTTGCTCAAAAACACTTCTTCAGTATGGATGTTTGATGCCTCCTCTTTTACACTGACTCACCCTACAAGCCGCTCTGCCGCCCGGGAAAGCATGTCTGTGGTCAGAGCTGTCGGAACTCCATGCACTGGTGCCCATCACACCCTGAAAATGATCCCTGTTCGGTCATATCTGACTCAGCTGCTGTTCAGCTGCCGCATGCTTAAATCAGAGGGATAGGCACTCCCTCAAACACACACACACACACACACACACACTGAATGATACTGAATAGAAAGCAGGTTCAATTTAAAATGGCTTTGCACAAAATGCCCACTTTATATCTGTTGGTGTTGATGGGACAAAGGAAGTTATTTGAACAGGTGCTGAAATTTCTATTTCTAATGTCTTAATGTCTGGTTGGTGTAAAAATCCCTTTGCATAAATTCAACAATAAGTCAGATTTTCAATGTAGAAAATGAAAAAAAATTACACGTCTCAAATTTTATAGTATTAAGGTGTGAAACCTCTGTTGGGTGTTTTCTGATGTCTGTTCTCGTTGTTAACAGACATTTACAGTTTGTTTTGCCAAGGGGGTGTATTACTGCCATTGAAACTTGAGTCTTAGAATGAGTAGAATACTTCAACAAATGCATGACAACTCAAATGTGCACACCTCCCTTTCGGGACTGGAAAAATCTATAATAATTGCCATTGGAAGATGTTAATGACCTTTTAGTTTGACTGGAATTTCTGGCATCCTTTCATAGCATTTCTTCTGTCCTACAGCCAACAGTAATGAGTTGATCTTGGGTCAAAGACTGCAGAGTGCTAAAAGTAATTTTCCGAAGGAAATGAAATGACATGTATCAGAAAGTTTAACTATGTCAGTCTGCACAGGACAGTTATAACCAGGTTATTATGCCAGACATTTGATAAAAGTTTAATTATGAATATATATTAGTGCAAATTCTATGAAATTTAACACTGATGATCCACAGAGGGTTCAGAGATGCTTCAGTAGTAATTATGACCCCACCCACCCACCACCACCACACCCCCACTAGCTGGTTTACATCAGTGCCAATCAATAGGTCAAAACATGTGGAGCTTCTCTTTTAAAATAGAGAGTAGAGAAGAGCTTTTCAGTGCTCCTCTGTGTTACTTTTTTCAAGGAGGGGATCTTGCAATTGTATTTCTGTATTGAGAGCAAATCTGTGTTAGTGCATGTCAACTCCAAAGCTTGATACCAAGTTGCTCAGCTGGACTGAACTGATATAATGATCAGGAACGCCAGGCAAATCCTGGATTTAGACAAATAGCTGATAAAGTAATACCTTGTAAGTTTGATGCTATCAGCCGCAGCAGAAACCCACAACCTTTGATGTGGCCCAACTGTATGTTTCAGTTACCCCAGGTAGATACATTTGCTTTCAAATTGTTGTAGGAAAACTTTTTAACTCAATTAAAGTCCATGTCATGGACACCCAATATTGTCTGTGAAAGTTCTCAGTCATCCAGGTCATAATTATCCAAAGAAGGTTAAAGTCAAAGCTGATGATACACGGGGCAACTTTTTGAGCAATGTTGCCGGGCAATCTTGCTAGTGGCAAGTCCGACTATGTTTTGAAGGGATAGCAGCGGCGCCGGGCGTGTGGCAGAGTGGTGAGGGAAGGGGATTACGGTAGTAATCTTTACTTATTACCATAGACGGCAACGTTGCCTAGCACGATTGCTCTAAAAGTTGCTCTGTGTATCATCAGCTTTAAGATAAGATACTTGAAGAACCTCTTGGCCTTAGGTGAAGATGCCAACGATTGTCAAGACAACAGCCAGGAGAACTAACGTACCCGCGGTATCGACGATCCTGGCAAACGACCCTACTGAGGTTAAATAACTAAGTTTCCCTATAGCAGTCAGTCAGAACTGAAGAAGTTTCTCGGATGAAGGACGAAACGTCTTCTAGTATCTTCAACCAAGTCTAGTTGCCTTTGACTTTAACCTTCTTTGGACACACAATATTCATAAATTTTCTGTTCATCCTGTTCAGCATTGCAGAGGACTGGAGTTTATCCAAGCATGCAGGAAGTAGATTACACTGTGGTCAGCTCACCACTCCATCACACGGTCAACAGAAGTTCTTAAAACTGCTGTTAAAAGTGTACAGAGCACTACTTTATGCTGAAATTGCTCATTTGGGTGAGTATTATACTGAAGATGTAAAGGTCGCTGGTTTCATATTGGGTTTCAGTGTACAATGAATCCATTGTCTGAGGTTGCTGTTTGTGGTCTTTGTACTAAGCTAGCATGAACACATTACAAAACTACATTTGTATTGAAACTGTTCATCGTCTTATCCATGTCTTTGTAAGATTTCCCAGAATAGTGAAGTCTCTATTTAAGCATTTAAGGCATGAGGAATGTCTCTGAAGGTTCCCATTCATCCAGGTTGGACTGTAGCTTACATAAGTACTGACTCAAAGGCAACTGGACTTATTCTTTAATGCTCAAATTATACTTTGTGTCCGTACAGCCATGAGGGTCCGAGTGATGTAAATTTTGACATCTGTCTGGGTGACCTTGGATGCAGACTTGGGGATATTTTCGCGCAGCCCAAAGCGGACTGTAGATGTAACTTGCTGAATCACACTGTTGAAGTCAACTTGAATTATCTAGAAACAAATCACCATGAACATGACAATGCAAAACACACAAGTAGATGAGTTACAATGGAACATGTTGAGTCCACTGCCTGTAATGTGGCTGCAGCTCTTTAGCGCTAATGTAAAATTTGCCTGTGTTTAACGCTCCCAGTACCCATGCAACTACTCATCCACGTGTCTCTGAGTGTGACTGGTGTAAATCATGCAGAGAGAATAAAAAGTCATTCAGAGTGAAATGATGACTGAGGATGAGTCAGTCAGTCAGTTGGGAACCTGCTGAAGGAGGCTCTGCAAGACAGAAAATAAAGATGACAAGGAGGGGAGGATGGATGGAGAGAGGAGGTGGGAAAAAGGTAGCAGCAGGGACATTTTTAAATTTGAGTTTTAGAGTTGAAAAGAAGGGGAAATAAATGAAAGGACTGAGGGATAAGAGAGGAGAGGGTGGCAAAGAAAGGAGAAGGTAAAAAGGAGTTTAGGGCTAAAAGAGGAGAACAGAGCTCATCAGAACGGAGGAAAAGAAAAGAAGGAGAGGGGAAGTCATTAAGCAGTGGTCAGTAATTGGTAGGTTCAGAGATCGATCCACATTCGTGTAGTGTGAGGGTATAGAGCAATGTAGGGCACAGAAACACCCTGAGATCCAGTCCAAGAGGAGAGAGATGAGGAGGACAGATGCTTCTCTTATGTTTTCTCCTAGAAGCCATTTTCCATGACTTAAAACGATTGATTGAAATACAAATGGACAAACTCTTCGTTTTAACTCATCATCTCTAATTGTTAAACTGCATAACTGTGCTAGTGGCAAGGCTGTAGTGATAGCCAGCACAGGGATGTGTTGCCATGCAGATCTGTCTAATCATTCATTATCCCCAGATGATAAATCCTACCAACTTTGGTAATCCCCTAACTTTTCCTCTAGAGCTTCCAGCAGGTTGACATTCATGGTTTTAAGTGAAAAGTCTCATCAAACATTGGATGGATTACCATAAACTTGTTCGTGTTGCCCAGAGGATACATTTTCATGACTTTGGGGAGCCCTAAATTTCCCTTTAGCACCATCACCAGGTCAAACTTTGAAATAGTCGGGGGCCGGTTAACTCACTAGATAATGCACCATGTACAAAGGCTTCCTGCAATGGCCCAGGTTCAGTTCCAACCTGCACCTCCCAATGGAAGTTTTCCGGGCAAGTCCAACCTAGAGGAGACCTTGAGACAGACCCAGAACATGTTCCAAGGATTATATTTCCCACCTGGCTTGGATACAACTTGAAGCCCCTGAAAGACACTGGGCCCTTTTGTCACCCTCGTGGAAATTTACCACCCAGTGACAGTTTGGACAGAAACATGCACACCAGTAGCCCACTGGAGGTCATTTTGTGAGACTCTGGCATATGATCAGCGGTTCAATCCCCGGCTCCTCCAGGCTGTGTGTCGAAGTGTCCTGGGGCAAGATACTGAACCCCGAATTGCTCCTGATGGCTGTTCCACCAGTTTTTGAATGTGTGTGAATGTGATGTAGTGTAAAAGCGCTTTGAGAGCATTTACTGGTCCTGCTGCTGGGTTGATGCCCTTCTACAGCCCTCTCCAGCTCCCCACGTGTAACGGCCCATCTCCTGCTATCTCCTTCATACTCTTGAGACTGTGCTGGGAGGCACAGCAAACCTTCTTGTGACGGTAGTATGGATGTGCCATCCTGGAGGAGCTGGAATACCCGTGCAACCTGACTGGGCTGCAGGTACCACCACGTGCAATCAGTGATGACAAGGACACTAACAAAAAAACTAAACCTGAGAACAATCAGTCAGGAAGGATAAGGGCAGAGCAACTGACTGTGGCCACCGTCTGCAAAACCATTCCTCTTTTTAGGGGCTGTTTCCTCTCCAGTGCCCCTGCTGTCACTTTCATTTGCTTACTAACTGTACAGATTGATATCTATATTGACTTGATGCTATACTGTGATGGTTGTATAGTGTATAATAATAAATAATAATAATAATAATAACCAGGTTTTGTTTGTCCCGTCAATACTTTCATACTGTGATGTGTATTGAACATTGCTGTAGTGCTGAAGTGCTGAAGTGGCGCTAATGTGTCTTTAGACTAGTCTTGTTAAAGCTGGTTCTGACTAAAATATCTCAACATCTCAACTTGTAACCAAATTCAAATCCCCCTCGGAATAACTTTGTAATAATGTTGGTGATATCTGACTTTACGTTTAGCACCAATTTAACTTTTTCCAGTACTTTTGTTATGGTTTATGATATAATACCTGCAAAACTAATATAATTCCCATCAGCCTCTTTTGTGTTGACTATTACTTAGCCAATGTCAGCATGCTAACACACTAAACTACGATTGTAAACTTGGGTAACATTATACCTGTTAGCATTTAGCTCAAAGCACAACTGTGCCTAAGAACAGCCTCATAGAGCCGCTAGTTTTGCTTCTTCTTCTCCTCTCTGGTGGTAAAAGTAAATATATAAAAGAGTCAGTATAATCACAAACATTTAGAATAAATCATACATTCACACACACACAAGCATGCAAAGCCTGTCTCACACACATGCAAACACAGAGATATAAAAAAATATATATATTTAGCTCCTGTATCTATGTAGACTAGTGTGCACGTTACACAACAGATGAAGTATGACGCTTGTGTGACTTAAATAAACTGATAAAAATATAAAGGGGTGAATCTGTTGCCATGTTAAAAACCATTCTAAGTATACAGTCTCTCTCTCTCTCACACATTCTCTTTGTGAATCTATTTTTATTTATTTCTTTGCAGCTGTCTTCAATTTCTTTCTGTTCTACTTTGATAGCCATCTACTGTATCTGCATCCTGTGACTGTTTGTCTTTTTATATCTCTCTATTCTACTCTATTCTGATTTTTCTGTCTTCATCTCAGTTCTGCCCTCATTTCTTTCACTACAATTCTTCTCGGTCTCGATCTTTCTCTAGTTATCTTAAATATACAGCAGAATCTTTCTCTTCCATCACTTTAACTTCCATCTTCTCTCTCTGTGTTCCCTTTTCATCTCTTTCATCGTCTTGCTGCTTTGTCGTATCAATTTGTTCGTATCTGGATGTTTTGCTCTCTGTATGTGTCTTTTCCCTCCTCTTCCCACTTCTCCAGATCTGTCAACTGCCTCCTCTCTTGCTCTTCCAGTTGTAACCTATAGTCTCTCTATCTCTCTTTTGTTCTCGATTTTACTCTGATTTGGACTGACAAGAACACTAATCATTTCATTTGGCACTAATTGGTCTAATGAGAGCAGCAAAATTACACATAAGAAAACACTGAAAGATGGGCATTAAAAACAATAAAATCACTTTATGTTATTTTATTATTATTCCTACATGTTTTATTATTATCATCCCTAGTTTATTTTAGTTTTATTATTTTAATTATATTTCCTTTCCACATACACCATTCACACTTACCAACATTTAAATAATACTTTCCCACATAAGCACAAACACAAATGCAGTTTTGATATTATCATACATTGAAATTCCCCAAACCCCGTTTCCTTCCTTGAACATTTCTTTACCTTCCATATTGTGTCACAAGATAGCTTTTATCTCACACCTTATATTGTTATTTTACCTTGCAGAGAGACATCACAAACAATATTTGGCAAGCCTACAATACAACTGGAAGAACTAAAGTTAACAGTCAACATTTCAAACTTTCATAACTGTTACATTCTCAGTCTCATTGTCATGATAATTATAGTTACTGATTGACCCATTTGGAGCTAGTATCATTCATACATGACGACCTGTTTACTGTTGCCTCATTAAATTAACTAGAGGGTTAAACATTTTTGCACGCAAGCCATTCTTCTTGATGAAAAGAGCCATTATTTCCATTTTGTCGAGTCATCTGGCAGACAGGAAATAATGCATGAAGTCTGGGCTCTGAGATCTACATTTAACATTTAACAATCCTGCTCGTTGTCCCTCAAGAGAAAATCACACATTTTTTAATTAAATTGTTCTAGCGGAAATTTTTCGTTTTGGAATTTACAGTCTCAAGGACTGTCCGACTGTGTTAGTGGGAACTGCATTACCATGGTGATACATTCCACTTCCCAAAACAAGAGGTCACATCCCACAGGGTGATGTCACTGAAGACTTTGTTTTCCCTCCAGTGGCCCCTTATGTGAGTCAGTACTAGACTAAGACGTCTGCAAGAAGCAACGCTATAGTTAAAAACATACAGGCAGCTCTAAAAAGGTCAGATACCACAGTGAAAATGATCAAGTTTGTTCTTCATTCCAGGCCAACAATAAGTGATAGCAGATACATGTAGCCACGGTGAAAAGTCCTGACAGATAAAAGGCCCACAAGTAAAATCAGTTCACTCCATTATCATTATCAGCGCTTCCGCATGCAGTTTGGGTTTGTTGTTGGGCATCCATATGCACACACACACTATTTAAAAAATGAAAATATGGTCATTAAACAATTATGACAAATGATCAGCTTGATTGAACAATATTTAAAATTTAATTCAGTGAGACTATTGAATGCAACATGTTGCAAATGTTAACATTACCCCAGACAAAGTTTCACAGACTGCAGTACGTTAGCAGGTTAAAAGGAAGAAGAAGGAAATTTGTTTGTTAGAGAATTTTATTTTGGACGTTGTATTTTGTTGTTATGGCTGATACTGGTGCAGGATTAGCAAAGAAAATAGACCCAAGAATTAAAAGAAGAAGCTAAAAAGGGACAGTGATACAGAATGGGCAAAAACCCTAGTGAATCATGGTCGGGCTCCAACAGATGGAGAGAATTGTGAATCCTGTTCCTCTTCCTGCTGTATAGGTATGTAATCTGACTCTGCCTACAGCTGTTAGTTTGCACCTTTGCATTTAATGCAAATGGCTGCAGTCCATGGAGGTTTAGATCACTGTGGACATATAGATTGCAATGGTTTTCTTGGACCATTTGGATCCCCAAAGAATGGCTGCAATGATGACTGGGTACATTTCGTAGATGGTAGAGGAAGGAGAGAGGGCTGAAAATTCTGGTGGCCCATGCAGCTGCAAACCAACAACGCCAGCAGAAGGGGCAGCGTCTGTGAAGAGCTGAATGTCTTCTGACTTAGTGACGTGGTAGTCGTGGAAGAAGGAGATGCCCTTCCAGGATGAAAGGAAATGGTGCCACAGTTTTAGCTCCATCTTGCATGCAACATCTAGCATTATCTGGTCATGGAGAGATTGGACATAGGCGGCTATGGAAAGGAGATACAACAGGAAGGATCGATCTTGCAGGATGATCCAGGTGGCATAGTTAAAGTGGCCTAGTAGTGGGAGAAGTTGGCGTTTGGTGCAACGATGGGCCAGAAGGAAATTAGAAATTAGTAAGGAAATGTGGTGGATTTTCTCGGAGGGCAAGGATGCCTGGAGTAATACAGAGTCGAGGGTGATGCCCAGGAACTCCAGTAATGTGTTGGGGCCTTCTGTTTTCTCTGGGGAGAAAAGGACTCCGAGTTCATGAAATGCGGAAGTCAGGATGTTGAGGACGTATGAAGTCAAAGCCATCTAAAAGGTTTATGACGAATGGGAGTAAGTAGTTGTTTGTCAGAATCCAGCAAAGTGCTTTGGATAGAGAGTCAAATATTTTTGGGTTGCTCTTGCATCCGAAGGTTAGATGGACTGCGAAGTAGTATGCGCCTTTACAGAGTTGCCAGTAGTCGGGGTGAATGTGAAGGACTTTCTATGCGCTGATGATATCTGCCTTCGATACCCAGGCTCCCTGCCTTGCGGTGTGGATGAGGGAGATGGCGTGATGGTTGAATATTGCATTGAAAAGTCGGGGCTTGGGATGAGACTGTTGATCCTTGGGACGGTGGAGCCGTGTGGGGAAGAGAGGTCTATGATTAGTCTCTTTTTACCAGAATATTGAACGTAGGAAATGGCGGGCTGGGAAATGGGCCTATCATGAAGGTTTCTTTGATTTCTTCAGCCAGGAGTTTGTCGACTATGTCAGGGTCGGTGATGGCTGACTGCAAGTTGTGGCATGTATAGGATGAATGTGGTATGGCTACCAAGCCTGGATGGAAGCCGTGTGAGAAGCTCTCTATGAGGTCATTGACGGACTGACCATCTGGGAGATTCTTAAAGGCTGTGGCTAGAGCATGGATTTGATTGGGGGTGTTGAGATACTCACACATGCTGTGCTGGGTTGGGTTGTGGGGGCAGGTTGTTCTGGCGTGGGCTCCGCCACAGAAAGAGCATGTGTGAAGGAATCTGCAGCTTGAAACAGAGCAGCCTAGATCATTGAAATTGTTGCACGCTAGTCTCCCCGCCTGGAAGAGGACAGGTCTTCCTTTCTTATCAACGCCTTGTGCACGCGTCCAGCAGCATGGGACGAAAAGAGGTGTAGTCGTGGCTAAGGAGAAGTGAAAGACCGGTTGGAGTGGCTGTCGGGGGAGCTGAGGAGAAAAGGGGTGCATTAGAGGAGGGAAAAGTCACATTGGATGCATTTTGGATATGGGGAGGGAGAAGGGAGGGGGAAAAGAATAGACAGGAGGAATAGTTTGGCTGATGGCGCTGTTGTGGGTCACATGTGTAGGTGCGGTCTGGGGGGCTGTGGTAGCCGGTATCAGGTAGGAAGGACTGATGGGGCCATAGGAGATGGGATAGGGAAAGTAGGGAAGAAGAAAGGATGCTGGGATGGAGGGATGCGTGTGCTCGGTTGACACTTGAGAAGTACAGAAGGGATGAGAAAGAAGTTGGGGTGTAACAGGGTTTGATACGACTGTGTGAGGGCTGATGTGGGGTTGTATTCAGTTTGCTTTGCCATGGGATGCGCCGTGGAGTCGTTGACGTTGCCCCAGAAGTAGCGCTGGTGACCCAGACGTGCTGGGGAAGCTCTGCGTTGGAGAGTTGTGTAGCGAGTCCTTGTACTGTTGGAAAAGTTTCACTTTTTTGTTGGAGTGGTGGTAGGAGATGTTTCTCAGGTTGAGTTCCTGTTTGAGCCGGACGACTGTCCACTCTGAAATGTTTGGAGTGGAGGGACGAAGTATTGGCTCAGTGGATGCTGCTAGCGATAGCTTCGACTGTCACTCGAGTGCCTGGACCTTGAGCGGGTCGGCAAACAGCGGCTGGTCGAGGCAACGTGCTTGGAGTGCCAAAGCCGGGAACTCCCCCTGGAGCTGCTGGCAGGCGAAGGCCCAACAATGTCCGAATTGTCGGAGATTGTAAGCTGAGAGCGCCGGGGAATACGAATAGCTGAATGCAGCTGACGTTTCAGACGAGGTTCTTCGGGAGAAGGAGAAGACTCCGGTATATCCGATGTTAGATGCTCGTTGAACATGTCGCTGTCCGAAGGATTAAGAAGAGTTCCGAGTCCGTTGTTGGAGGTAAGTGATTTTGTTTGTTTGTTGTGGCTCATGAGAAAGCTGAGTCAAGGGGAGGTGAACGGAAAAGGTGTGCTTAAGTACTTGGTGTGCAGAAATTGGATGAGTTCAAGGCGTGGTCCCGAATCTAGTTTATAAAACTTAATTAGTTGTAGGCTTACATGTTACTTGATATATGAACGGTACCAAAACAAAGTTTACTTAGTTTCACCATTTTCATATTCCAGTTATTAATCTTACATAGCCATAATCAACACAAAATGAAAGCTCCTTGTAGTAACTTCAAACAGCAAATGAAACAAGTGTTGCTCACAACCAAGGGAAGTAAATTAAAAACAAAAACCCGCCATGAAATATGTTTCAAAAACCACAAAAGAAATCTGACGGAAGAACAACGTGACAAACATAGATTAAAATGTATGACAGAGGAAAATTTATAATGATTGTAAATTGTAAGTGTGTATTTGCATGTCCATGTATATGTATATATATTTTATCTTAGACTCCTTTTTTATTATTAGAAAATGTATATGCTGTATTGGCTACACTGAATCTGCAGGCTGGGCGTATCTGTACACATGACACAGTAATAAAACAAAAACTTTAAAACTATGGCAAAACATTCACTAATCATTCACTAAATCTCTCTGAAGATGGTGGTATTTTGTTGACCAAGGTAGATAAATGTGATTTTTATATGCTTTTGTATGCCATGAGAAATCATTAATATGATTTACTATCTTAGAATTGCTTTTATCTCACACCTGTTCAGTAAAGTAACTTTCTCAAAGCCACAACGTTGTGCATGCTCGTCTGAATATTGTGTCAGATGAGAAGGTGCAAAACAATATCAAGAAAAAGGCACCAGCACACTGAACTGATGCTGTCATCAGAGATTTATTGAGTGCAGCTTCATATGAGTTATAATTCAAGATAGGCTTCCTTCATAAGAACAGGACCTGTCAGTCTTCTGCAAATACAAAACTCATTCAGGCTACTTTGATGTCAGTCTTAGACTTTGGGGATATTATCTATATGCATGTTTCAGCTACCACATTAAAAGCACTGGATGCTATTTACCATTCTGCACTTATCACCAGTGAAAGTTATAGAACTCATCACTGTATTCTACATCAACATGTGAGTTGGGCCTCTCTTACTGTGTGGCAAAAGCAACATGCTCTCTAGTTTATCTACAAAGCACATCTTTTAAAACTACCTCTATATATATCATCCTTAATTTCTACTAACAAATATCAATACTCAATCACAGGAGCGCACTACTTTAGAGACTCCAGTGGTCTCCACTGGGCTGAGTAGGGCTGCTTTCAGTTCCTTCGCTCCATATTTATGGAACAAACTGCAAACCAAACTCAAGTTAAAGACTCTGGGGTCTCTCACCCAATTTAGAAATACTACAGAGAATCAATATGATGTTGTATGTAATTGTTTCTCTTGAATTGTGCTTCTTGGTTTTGTACGTTTTACTAAATTTTTCACGTTTGTGTGTCAGCTGTACCAAGGGCGTCACTTTGTGTTAAAAAGTAGTGGGGCCATAAATGCTCAGGTTAGGGGTGTGATGATACGCCTAGCTCATGAGATGTGACAATGCACAATATATCGGGGTCACTTAAAGAAGACAAGAAGTGAAATATATTGGTTAAACAGTTCATTTCCTGCATCCTGGAAAAGTTTTCTGCACCAATTTATGATGTAAATGTTTTTATTTATGTAAAGGGAAACACAAACTTCAGGTGGCAGGTGACAATTCAAAATATAAAATATAATAGAATACAATGCAGTAATAGTTGTTGTTTTTTTAGCTTAAATTACTTTGTTTGGACACTGCACATTTAAATTGCATTGCGTGTTTTTTTATTGTGCAAATACACCATTCTCAAGGCAATTTCATTCTTGGTGCAAGGTATTTTCAGAACAGAATTTTAAACAAATGCTTTCAAAAAAAGCGATGGGGACAAAATCAGCCATTTCAAAAAGGGGTGGGGACATTTTCCTAGTGTAAATGACACCTATGTACTGTACTTAACATGTTTACACAGGACACAGCCTAAAAAAGAGATCTAGGTCTCAGTCTGTTTTCCCTATAAAATAAAAATAAAAATGATTACTTCATCAGGAATATGGCACACATGGACAACGAAATGTTTTAAAATGTAATCCATTTAGTTATTAATGCTCATATTCAATTATTAATTGATAACCCGGCATTAACTAGGTCAACAAGAGGAAGACAGACGGGACCTTAGAAAAGGTCTAATGTCATGCAGATTTACTCACTGAATACATTCAAAGTCTCCTCGGGGAATGTACTGACAACAGTGTTGAAACGCCACTGTGTGTATTTTTTGGGGGGGAACATTAATGATTTTCTTAAAAAGTTGACTAAAAAAATATGATTAATGTGTGACTTGTTATCACAGATGAAAAACGTTTTCAAAATTATGAGAAGAAATCAGTTGTCGATTCAACACAAAGATATTTATTTAATTATGAGGGCTGATGTGTTTGGATGTTGTAGCGCAGTTTGAGTCTATAATGTCTTCATCTGATCTAGTTATAATTTCTATTAAAATGTTCCCTGTGCGCGATCCTTGCTCATCAGACACGGCGCTCAGTGTGTGTGCACGAGTGTTTGTGTGTGTGTTGTAGGCCAACAGTCACTCAGTTACACAACCGCTTTCAGTTTCCGAGCCCTGCCTGCCTGGTGGCTCCCCGCCCACCGCTGCTCTCTGCTGCCTGCCTGCCTGCCTGGCTGTTGGACGGAGTGGGGCAGATCCGAGCCGACCAGTTCCGTGTTCTCTCCTCACCCAGTACACGGACCAGACTGAACCGGAGGACCTGGCAGTGTCATGGTGGACATTCCTGCCCAGCCGCGGCATCCATAACTCCGGGGGCAGAAGGGAAGTGTGGACGGAGGTGAGGAATGTGTTATTATTATTTCAGATTATTTCTGCGCGGATGGCGAATTCATCAGCCGACGTCGGTCGCGTTACGTTACAGCCAAACTTTGACGCTGCTGACTGGACCTCCTCTCTCCCTCTCTCTCTCTCTCTCTCTCTCTCCCCCTCCCTCCCCCTCTCTCGCTCTCGACCCTGAAACGCAAAGTGCGTCGCCGTGCACACTCGCATGCGGGATCGCGGTAATGTTCACGCAAATGGTAAATAACCCGTGTGCGGTGCGCTTCCCGTTCGCGTCGTTAAAAGGCCTTGTCATGAAGCTCTGCAACTTTTACTGTCGATACGTGCTGCGCGCGTGCGTGCATGTGTGTGAGTGTAGACAGATGGATATACAGTAACGAGCTGCGACGTGCGCGTATGGTTGCGCGTCTTCGTACACGAGGGTTTGGGCACGTATCTTATATATCGGTGTGTCACTGTAATGTGCGTTTGTCGTCCATTGATGTCGTTTTGACACAGGTGACGTAGACCGTGACGCGCCTTAACGATGAGATAAGCGGATCCGCTCTGTGTGAGTATAGCTCATATGTCTGTGTACGTGTGCGCGCACGAGTGTGTCTCTCATTGACGGACACCGAGGGGGGGTTTCTGAACTGCGCACTTGAGATTTTTCTAGCAAAAAAAGCGACCCACGCTGAATGAAGCAGGAGTCTGGAGCGAAGTAGCAGTACACAGTTTCCTCTGTCTGTAGTTTGTTTCTGCAGTGATTGCGCTGCCTGCACCCAGCTCTGCATGTGTTCAACACTGTTTACACACCTGACGTCCGCACGGCATGTCAACCTGCAGGTTATGTGATGTAATTTCAAAATGATAGAAGTTGCACGTGAGAATATGGTATACCCCTAATCAAAGGAATCTTGAACGAGCTATTCTTACAATGTTATTACCTTTGTAGCATACAGCAGGTGGGTAAAGTAACAGCTATAACTTACAGCCTAAGCCCATACAATACAACCACAAAACAGGGAGCTACATCAGGATTTACATGAGGAGATCAGCACTCTCCTGTGGATGCTTAGTCAGAATAAACATAGATTTAAAATTTCATTCATATCTTATAAATTAAAAAAGTAACTCAGGACTAAACTGTTAAGATCGTTTGTCCTAATTAGCCAATTGCATTATTAAAATTAACGCATATGATAGGTTTGATATGTTTGACTCATGAGTCAAAGAGTTAGTTACTCATAATTTTGTAACCATGCAGCTCTGCAGAAGGCAACCTGTTCCTTGTTGATGTTTTCAGTCCAATCTGTTAGTTTGTCTGTTGTTAGTGGACTATCTGTAACACATTTTGACAGATTTTGAATTATTTTATTTGTTCTAAAAGTTCTACCATGAGTCAGGTAACAAATGATTAGCTTTTATTGTCAATCCAGGAACTTAAAATGTAACTTCACATAGTAAAAAGTTTGGTACATGTATCTCATGATTGTCTTTCAGCCTGTGTATTTAGAGTTAGGCTCCATCCACGTGGTGATCACCATCTTCACATCTGGAGTGTGTAGCCTTGGTAGAGTTTAAGCAGTAACTGCGATTCAGTTTGTTGGAGTTGTAAAGAAACATTTTGCGTAAGGTTTGGCAGGGTGTTTCAATTTAAAGTGCAAATTTCCCATAAATATAAATGAACAGTCAACATTTTTAGTATCCTGGACTCAGTATTTATTTAATTACAGTTTATTTAAATTGACACCTCATGCATATGAACTATGTAAACCAATGCTGTATTACAGATAAATATTTTATGTAGGTCCCTTCATAGTCAGTCCCCTTTGTCCCCTCAGTCCTACCCCTGATGGTAATGGTATTCCTACAGTAACTGATAACGTGTCTGTGTTACACAGTGGTGAGTTTACACTGAGCCTTTTCTGCTTCATTGCATTGTTTTCTTCTGGCATGATTACTGTATACATTGCTGTATCCCCCTATGCTTTATTATACAAGTAAATTATGGTCCCATATAATGAAGTTGTGGCAGGTAAACCCACCAAAACTCAGTGAGTCATTTTGACTGTGACATGAAATGCATATAGGGTAAATTTATTGCAAACATCACAGTAAGAAGTGTCAGACTCACATGAGAGGTTGGAGGAGGTAAATACATGCAACCTGCCTGCTAAACAAACAGTTTGTTCTGTAGCTGTTATCATAGTAATTTGCATGATGATTAGTATTTGATGGAAGCCTGTTATCAAGTAATGGACAGACAGCTGTGTTGTTTACAACAGGAATGAATAAGACCTGAGAACAGTGACTAATCCCACATCCAGAAACATTTACTGGCTCACTTCATTTCCTGTAACGGCAGCACTGACAACATCCCATGAAAATAAATGGTTTATAAAAGGCTTAGTGCAGTAAATATGAGACTTCCAAGTGGGTTTCCAGACACCACTATGAAGCTTAAAAGTTAAAAGGCCGGTTAAAAGGCCGCGGGTCGCAGGTTCAAACCCCGGTTCCCCCGGCCTTTCTGTGGGGAGTTTGCATGTTCTCCCCGTGTCTGCGTGGGTTCTCTCCAGGTGCTCCGGCTTCCTCCCACAGTCCAAAGACATGCGGCCTAGGTTAATTGGTGACCCTAAATTGTCCTAAGGTGTGAGTGGTTGTTTGTCTATGTGTGGCCCTGCGATGGATTGGTGACCTGTCCAGGGTGTACTTTCGCCCGATGTCAGCTGGGATTGGCTCCAGCCCCCTGCGATCCTGTACGCAGGATAAGCGGTTGACGATGGATGGATGGATGGATGGATGGATTATGTGCGCCTGAATGAATATAAGAAAAAAAAATTTGTTCATCTTAAATTCCAACAGTCTTGAAACCGAAGAATCATAAAACACAGCTTGTGGCAATACCTGCATGTGTTCAGTGGTTATAATAATGGAGGTCAGTAAGAGACTGTCCCTACCAGTTTGAGCAACACATTCTCACTCCCAACCAGTCACATATGGACGCTTGGTCAAGAACCCTTAGTGACGCTTTTTAAAGCCCTGCGTACCCTTTAGCGTTGTTTTGGACTTATAGAGCTCCGCAGTGAAGTTAGCAAAAATACAAATGCAACGTCTGGTTCAATCGGCAACCTCTGGCTATACAAGTGAAGCCAATGCGGAAGTAACTTCAACCTGCTTTAACGACCAGCAGGGGGCGACTCCACTGGTTTCAAAAAGAAGTCGATTTTCATTAGAAATGATGGTGACGCTCAAACTTTCTTTAGGGAAGAGCTGCCATTGGGGATGCTAATTAAACCCATTGATTAAGAAGTAGACGTGGCCCCGGGGGGCATTTCCACTGGTTGCAAAAAGAAGTCGGATTATATAAATGCCAATTAGAAAATAAGTCTTCTTCTCAGCTGATTTATTCCCTCAGTAAACACTTTCCTGATGAGTTTATGGTCTCAGTCGCTAGTTTCAAGTCTTCTTCAACACAGCGTGATGTTCATTTAGTAAATTATGGTCCCATTTAGAGGAACAGAGACCAGGAAGCAGGGGAGGCTTTAGGGCGGGGCTACCTTGTGATTGACAACTCGATACCATGGCGACCTGTAAATCAAGCTAGAGCGACTTGTATCCGCTGCTCTGTGTACATTAAACCAGCACTGGTTTATGTACAGCTTATTAGGAGTCAGCTGTTCAATTTTTCCGATAAGTGTGTTTTGTTTTAAGCCTGTTTGTCGCTAGCCTACATTAGCGTCCCGGGTAAATTCACAGTTAGATGCACCTAGCTGCAAATATGGTCATGTCTGGTGCCTGATTGGAAAAAATCACAATGGCGGCGGCCAAACTCAAGGCTTCAAAACAGTAGTCCTCAAACCAACGGGTGATGTCACAGTGGCTACGTCCACTTCTTTGACACAGTCTATAGTTAAAAGTCTGGTTAGACTTTCAAAATAAAACTATTGGTTAATGTTGCAATTTGGTCAGGTTTAGGCACCAAAACTGCTTGGTTAGGTTTAGGAAAACATCAAGTTTTCTGGCCCATCTGTTCACCCCAACCACCTCCTTACTGTGACTTTTCTGTTATTTGTATTCTACACCTGCTTTTAGGGTTCATAAATGACGCTACAGGGCCTCCCCCAGTGTGTTAAACTATGAGGCTAAGGGGCTTCCCAGTGCGTTTCAAACTGACGCCGAGGGGTCTTAACCACGCGCCCATATGTGACGACTTGGAGTAAGAATGGGTTCGTTTGCATCACATGTCATTTTATTTAATCATGACAGTGATCTTTCTCCGGCCTTAACAAAGTAGTTTTAGTTGACTAAAAACGTAACCACACCTTTACCAGACAGGTGATGGGTCAGAAAACAGTCATATTTTAAAGAAGAACGTGTTAAAGAAAACAAATCCTGTTGATAAGGACATCATTATTATTGTTTTATAATCGGTTTCGTCGTAATGGTTGGAGAACTTGTTGATAATAGTTAGTTAGTAACAGTAGTTACAAAGTAAATTTGTGGCAATTGAGTTCATGTTAACCTCCAAATAAGGAATGTAGAACACATAATATTGAATTTCAGACATTTTAAATCTGATATATCAACCAGTTGTTGTGTTAAAAGAAGCATAAGTCAGAATCATAGCATGTTGTCATATTTGAATGGATTTTGGATTACAACAGATGAGTAAATAGTTACTACTACTGGTACAAACCTAGAACAGTATTTAATGCACAAATTCATGGGTGTAATACCTTAAGGATGTTATATGACTTTATCGATAAAATGCAGATTTAGCCATATAGTAAAATTATATTACTTGTAAATGTTTCATTAACAATAGCAAAAAAACAACAACATATTTTTGTAAGTTTTTACATTTTTACAATAATTTATAGATTTAAAAAAAAAAGTTTATTAATATTTCCTGTTATATTTCATGTTTGAACTCCACTATCTTACACAAAACCTACTGTAACTTCTGATAGACTGACACCTACCAACCCTCCTCTGGTTTACGGTCAAGCTGGACAGATTACATCTCCGGTTTTTTTTTGAGGAAGTTCCTCAACTACCTTCTATGTGAGGTCCAAACTTCTCTTGGCACTGCTACATAGACAGTTTCTTGAGTTCCTGCTGTCTGAGCTATAGCTTCGTCATTCTCACATTCCAGTTCTGCTTTTAAATGATCCGATTCATGAAAGGCAAACAAACAGACAAATCATCAGTAGTCTCAGGTACATCTTCATTTCCAGCGCTTAACTAAACGTTTTAGCAAAAGACATAAGAAAAACTATGCTTTTTATCATTTTTGACATTTGACACCAGAACAGAGTTGGCTGAGGCGTAATATAGACCCAGGCCACAAGACTTCAGTGTTTGTTTCTTACGAACATCAGCTTTTCTGCAGTTTTAAAAAATATTTATGTCAGTATGTACAAGGTTGTGTATATGTATGTGAATACCTTTTGATATCTTTCCATTGCTTTTTTGCTTTTTGATATTTGCTCTGCACAATCCTGTCCAAGCCTGATTTTCTTTCTCTGTTTTTATTCTCTTTAGGTAACTTCAGTTTGAGGTTAAAAGGTCATCAGACAATCCTGTATCACCGTGTGCCACTAGAAGAATGAAGACGTCAACAGCAGCAGCACCATAATGACCAATGAACAGACTGGGACGAGGCAGACTACTCTGTCTTTGGCCTCACTCTTGGCAGCTGACCTTTGACCCATCATGGATTAAAAATGGCACTTCAGCTGAGACAGGGAGGGATCTCACTCTCCAGGAATTCTGGGAATTTAACAAACGTGTTTTTTTGAAACAGGATTGCACAGACTGGAAAGGTTTTTTTTTTTTATGCAAGCAACATGGTTCATTGAAGATGGAATAAGATCTGAGTGGGAGATGTCCCCGAAGAAAAACTGACGACAAAATAGAATTTGACTCAAGGATGGAGCAGGATTTTACACAGTAGGATCTCATATCTCTCTCATCAGTTGTTGATACTTGGATTCACTATCCTGGATTAATATTAGCCAGTGTGAAGATCCCAAACCTTTACACCCACTTTCACAAAAACTCTTATTAAGCCTCTAACTGAGATCTTTTCCATTCCTCGTTGTTGTGAATGGATGCGTGACTCTTCTAAAGCTAGAAGGTTTCCCTTCAGCTTCAAACTGTAACTCGGACTCCTGTCATTAAAAAAAACCCTCCAAACATGGCTGCTACAGGAAGGAAGCATTTGGTGAGAGATTTTAACCATTTCATCACCTGTTTCCTGTGTCGAGGTTACCTGATTAAACCAACCACGGTCACCGAGTGCCTGCACACCTGTGAGTGAAACAACATGCACAGAAACACACATGCAGATTTCTTTGTTATTTAAGATGACAAATGAAAATAAATGGCATAAGTTCATGAAGACAGTTTGACGACATCTGGTTTTCCCAGAAACCCCAGAGTGTACCGCAGTGCATTGTGTGAACACATAATCATCCACTCTTGTCAATTAGCTGTTTAGATAGGGAGCTAATCAAAGCTCATATCAACATAGTGAGCACTATAAAGACTAAGCTAGCCAGCTAATTCACTAGCAATTTAGATAATTAACTTGTGACCTGGCAAGCTACCAGCAAGTGAGTTGACAAGATTGTGAGTGAGCAAGCTATCTGCAAGCTAACTACTGCTCAAGGCAGGTCTCTTTCTTTTATTTCTTTGGAGTACTTAAACAAGATGATGTCAAACTGTTTTTAGGGAAGAGCTGCCATTGGGGATGCTAATTAAACACACTGACTAAGAAGTAGACGTAGCCTCTGGGGGCATTTCCACATTATATAAACGTCAATACGAAAATAAGTCTTCTTCTCAGCTGATTTATTCCCTCAGTAAACACTTTCCTGATGAGTTTCTGGTCTCAGTCGCTAGTTTCAAGTCTTCTTCAACACAGCGTGATGTTCATTTAGTAAATTATGGTCCCATTTAGAGGAACAGAGACCAGGAAGCAGGGGAGGATTTAGGGCGGGGCTACAAGGTGACTGACAAGTAACTACTAGCGACCTGTCAGTCAGGGAAGAGGCGTAGTAATGCGTATCCTCCCCTGCTCCACCCTCTCTTCCAAATATGGTCAATCTCAGGCTCTAAAAAACCAAGATGGCGACGACCAAAATGCCAACAGGGGACGTCACAGTGGCCACGTCCACTTCTTTTATACAGTCAATGATTTAACCGAAATTAAATATGGTGATGTTGTTTCTTCTGCAGTCTGTAAGAGCTGTATTGTGCAGCACTTTGAGGAGAGTAATGACTGTCCTAAATGTGGCATTCAGGTCCATGAGACCAACCCACTGGAGATGCTCAGGTAAGATTTCTCGTCTCTCACTTCGTCCTCTCTTTTATTTGACTGAGCTTCTTTCTTTCTCAGCGGTAGTTTGTCACCCTTAAGCTCTCTTCATCTGTCTTCTTTATGGCTCTGTGACTCTCTCTTCATCTTAAATGAGATCGTGTTGCTAACATTCAAAAGATGAAATTTTTTCAGTGCTTTGAGTACCACAAATTCTGTTCACTTCCGTTGGATTGATCCACCTGTTATTGTTCTTTTCTTTCTGTTATTTGATAATCTCCTCGTTCTCTTCTTAACATATCTCTGTCTCCTTATCATTTGCATCTCCTTCTCACCTCTCTTATTTACCACATCCTATTCTTCGTTCTCATTATATTTGTTATCTTCTTTTTCTTTTACAACACCCCCCAACATTCAACTACTCATCCTGTGTTCCTCCATTTTTTCATATTCTCCCTTTCTCTCGAATCTTTTATTCCCACATGACTTCTTTTCTGTGCTTCCCGCCCATCTGATCCTCCTTCATTACCCACTGCAACTTTCACTTCCTCGTCATCCTTCTCTCCTTCCACCTCCTTCACACTCTTCTCTCTCCATATTCTCAGATTGGACAACACGCTGGAGGAGATCATTTTCAAGCTGGTGCCCGGACTGAGAGAAAGTGAGTCAGCCAGATGGTTTCACCAGTCTGTCTCCTCAGTTTGCAGTCCGTGTTTAATTAAGTGACTATTCATGGGAGGTAGGAAAAATAATTTAATAAAGGAGCAGTTTAACCAGTGGAGGAACACTAAATTACATATAGGCAAAGAAAGAAAATAGTCACATTTAATCAGAGCATTCCTATAAGATTAAGACACCTGACCTGGTCACAACCCCATACTGCCCCTACAGTGTCTCTCCTGTTCATGTGCACATTATATCTTGCGGACCAGTAGTGTTAATTTCTGAGGACATGCACGACCAACGTTTCAAATGGATGCAGAATTTGTGAGGCAGCCATCATGCACACACATAGATAAAAGCAAGTAAAACTTCAAGTCACATTTAGATGCCGTTTCTTTTAACGGCTGGGCGTGGCTACAGGTTCTGACAAATAAACGCAGATCTCAATTAGAAGCCTGGTCTAGTTTTTTATATAAGTTCTCTGGATGTGTAAAACCCCTTAAAGCCCACTGGGTCACCTGCTTGAGCTGCTTAGATAATGCGGACCAATATAAATGTTTAAACATTTGTCAATGTGGACATGCTACACATCGTTCTCTGCAACTCAAACATTTAGTTCATTTTATGGAAACAATGAGCACAAAGTGTAATTCATTCAGATTCACGTGTGTGGTGAAGGAATTAAAGGTCCCAAATAAAGGCAGGGTGAGTTCAAAATAAAAACTTGGGCTATTAATTGAAGTTCTACAGTATCTCGTGCACATTTAAATTATCCAAACACATTTTTCATGTGGTTTTTTTTGCCTAACAGTATCCCCATGATAGTTATCCTATAGTTAATATTTCCACAGATTTATAGAGACCTTGCAACATCCATTAAAGGCAGGACCCACGTTTTATCCCACTACAGTATGCTAAGCAGCAGCCTGCTTCACATTCACAAGAAGCTCGTAATTAATCAGATCTAACGGCCTCAGAATGGCAGACCGGGATTCAAACCTGCATGGCTGGAACGCATCAACCCTGCTGAAGTGCTCTTGAGCAAAACAAAATCCCTCCAAGCTAAGATGGAAGGGAGTTCCTGCTGAGATTAGTAAAGTATTTATTTCCAAGTGTCACAATTGTAGAGAGGTAGAAGCTGAAGGGTTTTAAAACAAGATGAAGACGTTCAACAATCTCTCTGCAGCGGGGCCAACTAGAAGCCACGTCAACATGTCTAACTAAAGCTGTGATGGTACTTTCATTTTATGACTCTATAACTTCACCTCCGCTGACAGAGCGCTCTGGCAGCTGAGAGATGGAGCAAACATCATATATTTTAGTGGGGCTCGTGTCGCTCGGCCAAGAAGTATAAAAATCAGCCTCATATGAATTCTGTTTGTGGTTTTTGAAAAGTAGAGAGTATTTCATTTTTCTTGACCAGACACGTGTCTCGTCCATGCAGAGAATTCCTTTGCACTCTAAATTAAATCAAGCTAATTTGTGGCTACCTCATTTGGCATTACTAAAATTTTTCTTTTTGACTTAGACACATAAAACATACTTCAGCAGCAGCAGCAGTATATGTCTGTTCACTTATCGTAAGTCTCGTAGAAACAACGTAGAAAGCCTCAAATGCAGAGTTTTTTCAAGAGATAGAATAAAAAAAAATGCTTTTCTAGATTACACTATGTTCCAGACTTGGTAACCAGATATTAGCCATATGCTTATTGTTATGCTCCTAGACAGCGTTTTATTTATCGTCAGTCCAGGTGGCTCGTATTAGACAAAGCATTCCCAGCCTGTACGTCAGTTATGGCAAGCCTTCTACCTGGATAGAAATCTTACTGTAGCCCACTGATAAGTTTCGGTCTAGTCTTGATCATGTGTGTCTTTCTTCAGAAGTTCAAAGGAGCTTTTTTGCATCAATTCTGCATAAACCAACCGAGATTCTTCCATGAAAAAGAGAAACTGAGTTCTTCAAACACAGATGTAATGTAACAAATACCGTTTTAAAACCTGAGGTCTCTGTCAGCACAGGATTTCATATCAGACTTTGTTCTTAATAAAAATCTGTCTGAATGCTTCTCTGCGTTTCTGTGCTGCTTGTTAACACTTTCTTTTATTTATCTGTTGTTCATGTGAACCAGAAGAGGAACAGCAGGAACTTGAATTCTGGAAGAAGAACCAGCCCAAAGAAAACGGCCAAGGTAAGCTGTTTGTCATTGAGAGCATGAATATGACGGAGCGATTCATGCGATTATTTTATCTGCATTTGAAATATGTACAGTTCTGGTTGTCACTACCATGAGAAACCCTGCAATTTGAAGTGACAGAGATTGTGTGTGTAAATCAACCATGTTAGAAACGTACTAATAAAAGATTTACAGTTTTGTGGAGGATTGGGAAAATTGAACCTTTAATAATTGGTTTTTGGGTTGTGATGTCTTGTGTTCCTGTCTTCTTCCTGTCGTTATCAGAGGTGGCAAAAGTAAAATCAGTAGATAAGGGGAGTTTTTGATAAAGGTTTGAGTCACCAGCTTGTGAATAATCATCATATTTTAAGCTGGTTTCAGGGGAATTTCCTTCTTTCATTTCATTCATTTATCATTCGTGTTTCCCAAAGCACAAGATGACATCCTCAAATGTCTTGTCTTGTCCACAACCCAAAAGTTACTTAGTTTACTGTCATAGAGGAGGGAAGAAACCATTAAATATTCACATTTAATAAGCTGTAATCAGAGAATTTGGACTTTAATTTTTTTTTTTTACTTAATCCAATTATTTGATTATCGAAATAGTTGACACCTTCCTGTCTATACTAATTGTAAAGCCCCAGGTCACTCGGTGTGTGTGTGTGTGTGTGTGTGTGTGTGTGTGTGTGAATGTTTGTTTGAAACCACAGCAGAAAACTTGAGGTGTCAGAGGTTCGGGCTGCCTGATGTTGGAGGCGACGATGGTGATGCCGGTGGTGATGATGGTGATGATGGCGGCAATGACGACTACCACAGGAGTGACCCTCAGATAGCCATCTGCCTGGACTGCCTACGCAACACGGGACAGTCAGGGGAGAGCACTGTCACGGTGTGTGTGTTTTAATAATAATTTAACTTTTTCATCAAGAGGAGTTTCAAGTACTTTCTTCATCTATAAACCTTAGAAACAGGGACGTCCTATAGTTTTAAAAGACAAACTATATTTTTGGACCACTGCTGGGTTTGTAGATGTTTCCAGGCTTCTCGGTGGTCTAATCTTTTATAATGGTTTCAATGTGTTTTGGGGTCTTTTCCTGGAAAAATTTACATAATCTTTTAGCTGCCTCTCTCATTAAATCGTGGCGTAATAGAATTTGTCTTTCATCCAATTAGGATTTGATGAAGAGGTTCATCCGCTGCTCCAGTAGAGTCACCGTGGGAACAATTAAGAAGTTTCTCAGTCTTAAACTAAAGCTGCCTAGCTCGTATGAGGTAAGGAACAGATTAAACCCTCCGGTGTTTTCAAAGGTAAATGTAAATTTTTCTTAGACTCTCAAGAAGTGAGTTTTCCTCAAAAGGTTAAAGGGATAGCACAATATTTCCATTTTCTTACTTGCTTAGTCTCAGATGAATTCATACACACCTTTACAGATGTACATGTTTATTGATGGTATATTGATCAGCAATTGACCCTTCGCTAAGCCCGAATACGCAGCTGGCCAATCACAGCGCAGTATAGGACTCGCTCTAACTGAGGTCCGGCACTTTCATGGCTGCGCTCCATTGGCTCTAATGGAAAAGGAGTCGTTCTCTGGCTTTCTTTGCTGAATTTTCCAAGACATGGTCAAACGCTGTTCTTGGGGCACCTGTAATAGCTACATTTGCTGCCCAGAGAGGTTGAAAGGAGAAGTACGATTTATTCCCTTTCCAAAACCTAAAATAAATCCAGAAAAATATAGGCTGTGGATAATGTAATGTTAGTTATGTTAACTAATTTAACTAAACTACTGAATGTAACGTTATATAGATTTTGCTTTTTAATGTTTGTAATTGTGAATAGAGACCTACCCAGCTTTACAGGAACAGTGTTAATCCTTAATATCGTTGTCCCTTTGTCTGAATCGTCAACATCAGTGTTTTGTTTTTCTTTTCTTTCTTTCTCTGTGATCAGTAGACTTTAGCTTCTGTCTTTATTTTTTCACGTCAGTTTGACAGCCTGAATACAACGTTCAAATGTATAATGCAAACCTTTCTGAGATGGCTTATATCTCCAGGGAGCGCAGTTATAGACAGCGGCAGCGCTGATAAAGGTTCGACAGGTCGGACCTAGCAACAGTAACTAAGGGGGGCTTGGCTTAGCGGGGGGTCAATTGCTGGATCAAATAGCAGCTTTCCTCAAAAGCTTGGAAATAATACTTTTAAAGTAAGAAAAGGGATACTTGATCCACCTAAACATATTTGTAAAGTTCATGATAAAGACTTTAATTTATTTTTGTTGTTTTTCCGAATATAGTTTAGTGGAACTCATGCTGCTAATGTAGCCACATGGCTAACACAAAATGAGTTTAATGCAAGATAAGGAACATTTGTGTGACTGCTGTCAAATGTTTGGTTATTAGCCAGTGCATTGGTTTGAAAAGCTACAGCCAAAGTAATCAAGCTGCCGCACAGAGTGACGAGATAGCAAATCCAATCACGGTAAATGTGTCAATTAAAGGATGACATTAAAAAAAGGAGGGAAAAAAAACAGATTGCAGCTTTAAGAAAATAGACCATGCAATATAATGCATGAAAAATACAAAAAGAGGCAGTGTGAGCGAAAGTCAAGTCAAACTCTGACTTCTGAACTGTGACTCTCAAACCATTCAGTGTTTATGAAGCCAGATGCTCATTAATATCCCATCCCAATTACCAATATCAGCAGTCAGCTTCATCAGACGATTTAAAAGTGTTGGCTTTTTTCATGTTTGCTAAAGGCTGCGTGAGTGCGTTACACCAGTTTTAGCTCAGTCTTTCACACACTCACACATTCAGTGCAGCCTCCCACTCATTACCACAGTGAACTTCCCCTTCCCTTTCATTTTGTGCATCAGGACTGATATCCTTTTTATTTTCATTTCCCCTGTCATTTCCTGCATCTAATCGCACAATAACAGGTTTTTGCACCACATTCTCCTTCTGAACCGTTTATTATATTGAACTCTTTAATTTCGCATTGTGCAAATATTTAAATGTAACTTAATGTCATTTCTCTGCCGCGTTCAGCTGGATGTGCTGTGTAACGGAGAGATCATGGGCAGAGATCACACCCTGGAGTTCATCTACATGACCCGATGGAGGCTGCATGGAGAGAATGTAAGCCTGTCACCCTCACTTCCTGTTTATGTGTGCATGTTTGCATGCTCATGTGTAGATGCATTGGTGCCGGAAAGGGTGTGTGTGTGTGTGTGTGTGTGTGTGTGTGTGTGTGTGTGTGTGTGTGTGTGTGTGTGTGTGTGTGTGTGTGTGTGTGTGTGTGTGTGTGACAAGGTTGAACTTTTATTTTATAGTTAAGACTTTGAGAAAAGGTTCAGAATTTGGCTCAAGTAAAGATTGGGGTTTATTTTATGCACATGTGAATGCATGTGTGAAAACTAGTTCTGGTTGAATGACTTGTCTATTCAGTGGTAAATAGTTTTTGCAGGAAAAAAGATTTTATTCCAAGAATCTTTTGACTCAGATTCTGAGGAAAGGGAGGATTCTGACTTCAAGCTGTGTGAAAGGTTACATTTTTGTTTGGGTTGTTGTTAGTAGAAAATGCTGAACTTTTTAGAACAAGTCACATTTTAAAGATGGCTGTGTTGCTTTCAAGATGCTTGACAGAAAGTTTTACTTCTTTTATTAATTTAATTGTACCTCTAACACCACACATACACTGCATTTGTTTGATTTATTTCAATCTTTAAAATCTTCTTTTAGCTACACTACAACTAATTACATACTGTATATATCCACACCACTGTGTACTGTGTAAAATGAGAAGGTCGCATTGCAAACTGAACAGATGCAAAGTAGTAAGAATCAACAAAGGAAATGCTTTTGTCCTTTTGTCTAACAACAAAACATGGACACACCCTTAATCCTAAAACAAAGACAGAAACCTCAAACTCTCATTTAAGGTTCAGTAGGGGACTTTTAGAAAAATAACCTTTTGTCGTGTTTGCTGTCACAATATCCTGAAAGTACACAAGACAGATAATCTGTGAAAAAAATTAAACTTGCTCCTGATGCCATTTGCTAGAATCCACCGCTCCCTGGTCAAAACAACCAATCAGAGTCTCTAATGCAGTGTCAGTTACTGCTCATGCACACGCCTCCTGGGACATGCTCTCACACAGTTGAGCTCAATATCTTCAGCCCAGCTTAAGAAGCTTTGCAAACACACTGTCTGAGAAACAACCAGCAGCAATGAAAGAGCTGCCCATCCCTCCTTCGCCGACAACAACAGCTATAGTACAAAACGTGAGTGATCATGTCCTGACTCCACGTGGAGATTCAGACTCAATATGTTCGATGCCATGATGATGATAAATGGGCAAACTTTTGAGGGGGAGGCAGTGGTGTACTAACCTCTCATCCCGCTGTTAGACGTTGTTGCAGCTGCTCTTTGAGAAGATGGTGGTTTGACAGGGAACTTGTGGATTTGGTGGGAGGACATTTTGCATTGTATGTTTAATTGTTTGCGACTGCAGCTTTGAAGAAATCAGGACTAGATGAAATGTCCTCACTTTCAAGGTGTAAAATTTTAATTGGTCCTCAGAAGGATAGACATACAGCAGCACACACACACACAGCAGCAGGAGGAGTTGTCCTGCTTTTGTATGAAATGTGACGGCACTCTGACCTCTGCTTCAGTGGGCCTGTGTGTGTTCCATAACCCTGGTCTATACGTAGTGCACCATATGTGCTTGCTTGTGTGTGAGCGCAGTAATGACTTGTTTATCTGCGTGTGTGTAATGAGAGGTCTCGTCCACTTGTGGACGGTGACTGGGGGGCGCGACAGCACTGCAGGAGGCATCAGATACCAGGTCAGGAGGATGAGAGGAGGAGGATGCTGAGGGGAGGGGAGGTGAGACAGGCAAAGGAAGTCAGTATGAAATCGTCGTTGTCCACTTAAATGGATTAAAAAAAATTCGACATAATTTCCTGCAAACAGGAATATTTATTTATATTATATTAATTCTTATTTTATAATCATACAATCATACGGTATAATCACCAACATTCAATCAACATAACTTTCAATTGTTAGTTTTATTACTAATTACTAATAGAAATCAGGCTTATGCACTGACATCCTTATTTAATAAATACAGATTGTCAGAATTTTAGGTCATGTCATTTCCATCAAAGGTTGTGGACATACATTATTTAAACATTATTTCCTTCATGCATCACTCTGGCACGTAATCCCTGCAAGTTTTACACTAGTGAGTAGGAAGTAGGGATCGATCATTTTTATTGATATCGATACCCTTATGGAGACTGCTTAATGATCCGATTCTTTATCGATACCACTATCGATACAATTATTTGGTGATGGTTATTTGGTAAGACCTTACCCAACGTGCATGAGGTAGGCCTGAACGGTATGACGAAAATATTTAATTAAATTCAAAGGGATTCAAAGTGTTTATTGTCAGATGTTCAAGTTTCCCTGTACACTGAAATTCTTACTTTGCTGTCCACCTCAAATGCCTACAATAAAAGTAAAAATAAAAATGAATAAATAAATAAAAATACAATGATAAAAATATCTTAGAGATATAAAATAAGCTTCAAATATAAAAAGTGTAAACATCAGACCTAGAAAAAATATGAACCAATATGTACACTTCGTCGTTGTGCAGGCAGACGAATTAACAGTTGTGCAACTGATGAATTATATACATGTGGAAATTGTGCATGGAGAAATGTGCAGATGTGCAAAATAGTGCAATTAACATGTCATGGTACAGTGTAAGATGGGCATGATTATGGAATCCACGTGCCTATTAACTGTTCAATATAGGATTAAATTCATTATAGGATTAGAATTTATTATTATATAAGTATATAAGTAATCATGCTCTGTAGAAAAGCAGGAGATGCTTATGCATGGAAATAATCTGGAAAATAAAGACCTGTTTATTCGTTTCTGTCAGGTGGAAGTATCTTCAGTTAGTCACAAGAAATGCAGGTGCAGAACAAACACTCCAAAAGTGTCCAAAAATGATATACTGTATATAAATATTTATTCCTGTTGCCTCAATTAAGTGCACTTGACTAACTCTTGAAACTGCAGAAGCTTAGCTGTTTTAATTATTTGTGTTTTTTTTAAACTAAAAGTAAAATATATGTTACCAGCATAAACATATTTCCACCAAACACTCACAATGTACATGTTCTCTTGTGAATGAAGTGAATGTGGAGATTAGCCTGGACTGAAGTTAGATTCCTGAATTATTATCCCAGTCCGTCCTTTGGTGAACACGCTAACGTCCTCCCTGTAAGCACTGTCAAAAAATATCTAGTCATCAGGTTACTTTAAGACGTCTAGGTTCCTTATAACAACAGCAGCATTCAATTACTACATTTTAATGTGTAGTTAGGACTTGCTTCACATTGTAATATAGCAGGCCCTGCTCATTCCCAGGGGGTCAAATGGCTACGTATTGTCACGTCCTTTGGTGTCTGGTACAAACACATTTAGCATCATCGCTTAACGCTAAAAGTTCTATAAATGAATAACAGAAAAGTCAGAGTAAAGAGGTGGTTGGAGTCGATGGGTGGGTCAGAAACCAGGCTTCCACCGGTGTTCCCTTGTGAAACAAAAAGTCAACATTGGTTATTTTTAGTGATGTTACTAACCCGTTCTCATTCCCTGACCCGTCACATATGGACGCATGGTCAAGACCCATCTGCGTCAGTCTGTAACGCACTTGGGATCCCTATAGCATCATAGTTCAACGCAGTGGGGGGGGGGGCCTGTAGCGTCAGTTTTTGATTGTAAAAGCAGGTGTATGATTTTTAACAGAAAAGACTGAGTAAGGAGGTAGATGGGTTGGATGGAGGGCCAGAACCCCAGCTGTGAACCAGGAGACCGGGGTTGGTGTTGCGTGTGAAACAGAAAGTCAACATTAAGTATTTGTATTTAAGTTACGTGAGTAAATTTAGTAAATAGGTCATGCAAGTGATGTTAGTTAACTTCCGTGTGACCTGACGTACGTAGTTATTTTAATCCAAACCATGATCTTTTCCTAACCTTAACCAAGTAGTTTTGTTGCCTAAACCTAAAGAAGTACTTTTTGAGCCTAAACCAAACAAAAGTACTTTACTAATTAAAATTATTTTACAACTTTAATAACGTGCCGTTTCAAAATGGCAATGTTTAGAAACGCTTGCGTTTTATTTTGAAAGTCTAACCAGACATTGCATATTTGTTGTTGCTAAGCGTTGCTAACTTAACCGCGGAGCCATAAACGTTTAAAACGGACGCTAAAGGGGTTCCCTTGGTGTTAAAAAGCGTGACCAAGCGTCAGTACGAGTAGGGAGTGAGAACGTGTTGATGTTACGTAAGCAGCGTCACTTAACTTACATAATTTAAGTTACGTAAGTAACGTAGTTCTTTTAACCCAAACCATGATCTTTTCCTAACCTTAACCAAATTGTGACGTTTCACAATGTTAAAGACTAGTTTTATTTTGAAATTGTTGCATATTTATTCTTGCTAAAATTACTGTTTAGCCCTACACAAACAAAAACAACACTAAAGCGCTAAAATGTGACGCCAAGGGGTCTTTACCAAGCGTCCAAATGTGACTGGGATGAGAACTGGTTGAAAACCGCCACAATGCTGTTGAAAACATAATTAGAGTGTAACCAAGACCTGTAACAAATCACTTCTCAGCCTTTTTATGCCCACTTTAAACCCAGAAGTCTATTTACCTGCAAATCACCAAATCAGTGATTACTAGGATCATGATGACTTCTTCTTCTCTTTGTGAGTGTGTTTAGATTTGGAAACATGGTGACTCGGCTGAACAGACTCCATTAGGGCGAGAAATTCACATTCACTACAGGTGAATGCTCTGATTTTGATTGCATTTGGAGACGGCTTGCTCAAGTATTAAATGTAGTTTTTTTTACCCCAGCTCCACTATGAGCAAAATCTTCTGATCAGTGTTTCAGTGTCTCCTCCTCCTCTGCTCTGCCTACCACTCTCATCTTCCAAAACAACAGGCAGAAGTCATTCCGTCAGAATTATTTATGTCCTGCCTGGTGAGTCAGAAGGATAAGCACCAAGAAATTATTTTTGAAGCCTGTCTGGTTAAGGACAAGGTAAGGAGAGGAGTGACGGAGAGGGTGTCAGAGACAGATACAAAGCATGAGGGTCGGGAATGGAGACAGAAGAGGCAGAGAAAGACGATAGGAGCCATTCATCAGTCTCATCCTTCTGACAACGCCACAGCATGGCTTCATTTTCCCCCTCTGCCGCCGAGACACCCAGAGGCTGGTCAGGAAAAGGAAAAATAAATTTGTTACCACTTGGCTGTCTGCATGTCATTTAGTCAGAACAGGAAACTGCCTGCTGATTGCCATCAGAGTGATTTAGAGAAACATGAGACTCAAATCGGATCTGGGAAATAGCGTTCCTTGTTGTGACTGGGTAATGAACACACTCTGAGGTGTGTTATTGCTGACTGGCAGTTCATTAATATGGTTCAGCAGTGAAGATGTTTGCACGGTTTGGTTGATTTCTGTTTAAATTAGCTGTCAACATTTTGTCCCAATAAGATTCCAGAAAGCTAAGATTAGATTAAAACAATATATTGTCAATCTTTGACTAATTTAAATAGCATCACAAAGACCAATCAGCCCGGTCTCCTTCAAAAGTAAATATGTTTAGGGGAAAGAAATACAACCCAGGCAAGATAACCATAACCAAGTGCTTCAGCTTGCCCATAAGAAACATGGAAATGTTAATCAGGCTTCAGTAGCCAGGAGCAGATATTGTTGGATAACAATAAAATGTGTTTAAAGTAAATGTTTGGCAGATACATACAATGATAAACATTTCTTGTTTTGTTGATTCCAAAAACAAAATCCAGGTCATTACGTTTCTTACTAAATGTATTTGCTAATGTAAAGTTGTTGTGAAGACATTCAAATCTCACCATACACAACTTACAAACATATTAAAATAGTAGTTTTTGGAGCGAACAGCATGTTTTACATCCTCCTCCAGATTCATTCATCCAGACACATCACTGACGGCATACACACTCTGTAGCCTATTATGTAGCCTACACATTCAATGCAACAGCTTTGTCATCAGTTCTACCTTTACAAAGTTTACAATGTTCAGTTTTGTTGACATTGGAAATTTGTAAATTCAATTATATATTTATTAATGAACTCAGAGGGCTGTTTTTGACTGGACAACATTATATTGAGAGGTGATTTTCCTAATTCCTACTATTTACATAAATGACCACCAGCACTTGTACCAGAGCAGGTTTACATGGTTTCATTTTCAAAACACACCATATTTTCTGTCATACTGCACGTTGCTGCAGCTCCTCTTTGTTTTAGCTATGGGGTGATACATTTTGTCTCTAAATGATCTTTGTTGGGAGTTTCACATGCTCAGTTCCTAGTTAAGGACTACTAGCAAACGAACTGTTTTCAGGCAGTTCAGAGCAGAGTTTTCTGTGGGGGATGGGAACTCCCTTTGGACTGGACTTTGGGCTTTTTCACTTTGCAAACCTGTTACAGGCACAAAAAAGATATAAACTCAATAAAGAAGAGAAGGAAAAGAAGAAAGCCAAAAAGCAGAATATGACCGCTTTAAATGCTAAAATATATAATTTAATTAACACCTCTATGATGAACATAATAGGTGTCACAAAAGCTTTTAGACTTTAATGCAGAACAGTGGTTTTGGATTGCTTTAGATTGTACAGGCGTACCTAATAGAGTAACTGTGATAACGTGACCAGTGGGGTCATCAAGGATAAGTACACAGTAGAGGGAATGTAGTACGTATAAGAAGGATTTTAAAATCCATGCATCTGTTTAATCCTTAGGTTGCAGATAACAAATATATATTTTGGACTGCACAATAAATGACCACGGTGTTCATCTGTGGGGGAAAATTACATAAAATCAATGTGTTTCGTCATCAAAGTCTTAACAGTAGCAGTAGATGGGGAGGGGCAGGTGGTGATAAAGAAGACTGACCTGAACCTGGCTGTGCACATAAAGTGTCTAGATAACAGACTCACTGTCTAAATGCCAGATGGTCGCTGACAGTCGTGTTGGATAGACAGAGCCGATCCACATAGTCCCTCTGTGTTTATTCTGTTCAGACAAAGGTCAGCTCTGCCTCTCAGATTAGATTAAAAAAGAATAATCACGTTGTTTTTAAGCACAACATTTATTTCTGAGATCAGCCCCGAAGTTTGAGCTGTGACAGAGTTGTTCCGTCCTTCCTGTAATTGAGAAGCAAATCAGTTTCAGGTGTTGGCTCCGTTTGTTCTGAAGCAGGAAAGTTTTGGCCTGAAAGATGGAACAAAACTCAAGACTGAAACCCAAAACTTTTTCCTATACAACGTCAAGCAAGTGCTTGCAAGTGCTCCATCCAGAGAATACTGAACCTCTTTACCGCCTCAAACACACCACACTCTCCAGAAGTGGAGTTTAATATAAAGCAATTATTTTTCTTAAATAAGCAACAAAAACAACAACAAATCTCAAGGGGAAGGTGTGCTTTGACACAGTGTTTCATCAGGAAGATGTTAATTGAAGAAAAGGGGATCCACAGATTCAAAAATTTGAAAGAGAGCAGCCCACCAGGGCAGAGGAAAACCCCAGGTGTATTTAAAAGCATATAATGTTCCTACACTGGCCTGATATATTACTTGTATAGTTTCAATAAACTTTCCAAATTAGTGTTGGGTTAGAGAAACAATTAATGCAAAAGGTTTGTGTGTTGGTTGTCCAAACAGTGCTTGTAGTTTCAGAGAAATTAGGTTAGTTCAGAAATACTGGAAAATCATAATTGTTGCAAATTTAATTGTCCTCCAGATTCTAATGTATTCTACAAATGTTCTTCCAAATAAAACAGTAAAACAGATTGTTCTTGCCTTCGAACGTGACCACGCTGCACAGAGCAGATGAACCAGGCAGGAAGTCAGACAGAAACAGCATAGAGAAATTGGTAAATTTTCACAATAAAACACCCTGTGCGGACTCCTAAACGTATATCAACAAAAAACACAATCAAAACCAAAAAAAAGAGATCATTTATCTATGTAGCGTGTTTAACCATGGTAGAAGCACAGAAAACAATTACAAGAAATGACCAAATCAACAAAATCTGAACCAGTCATCACAATCAGGTATGAAGCCGTAGACAGGATGGAACAAAACCGGAAGCATAAAAAGGACAAATTACACGTTGGGCAGTCAAAACACTCTGCTCCTGAAATGCTTGCGATGGGATTTGTAGCTGTGCAGAGGACGAAACAAAACCGTGTGGCAGCCGTGCCCTGTGGAACCCCTGGGTAAAACCATCACACATCGCAGTTAAAGAAGATTCATATTCCCATTTTCTGGTATGCCACTAAAGGTTTACATTTAGCCACAAAAACCAGCCAGGGGAAAAGAACTTTAGTGCCTCCTTTTAAAGTCACAAACTTTTTCAACCCACCCTGACCTTCTCCCTTTGAGCTGCTGTGGCTGCACAAACTACTCATCATTGGCTCATGATTGAATATGTGTCTGTTTATATCCTCACCGCGCCTTCTCTTTGCCTCTTAAAAAAATCTTTCTAAAGACACCTTTACAATCAGTAAATGTCAGACAGAAAAAGAAAGAGTTCCATGAAATATTCAGGGTCCCAAGAGGAGGAAGCTTTTAAATCTTATTTCATGAGCTTAACTGCCACATATTCATGCGGGATACGTACTATGTAAAAAAAAATTTTTTAGCTATACCAATCATTATTTGACAGACTATTTAGTTTTCAGTTTATTTCCCTTTGTGGAGTTTTGCTGGTGCCGCACGTTGAGTCTACGGTTCAGTCATCTGACACCAGAGCAGACTCCCTTAAAACTGTCTTGACAGCTGAACAGAATATGTGATATTGCCGGATAATTAAAGTGTTTGGAGACAGAAACGCTGAGTGAAAGAGATGTCAGTGATGCAGACAGACACAGAGGCGCAGTGATAGTCTGGTTAGGTTGGATCCAGTGTTCTTTTTTTCTGAGACATGATGCAGCAAAATGCAGGAAGCCGGAGGAGATGACAGCAGCTGTACTCTGCAGCACCAGCAGCCTCAAGCTGCCAGAAATAGGAGACAAAAACAGGAGACGCGCTCTTCACTCTGCAGCTGCTGTGACACAAACACTCGCCTTTTTTTCTTTCTGAATTTTTCATGAAAAGGGCAGCTCATATCTTTTGACTCTTTGAGATGCGCTTTACAGCCAAAGGAGCCAGAAATGTTTTAGTAGTCAGCATTGACATTTCTATTATTTAACCACAGTGGTGGATGGATTACAGAACGGGCCTACAGACCACAGGCCACACAGGGGACTGAGAGGTCCAGGGTCCCCTGGGCTAAGTCATCTATATGAAGGGACCATTAACTTCTAAAAAAAAAAGAAAGATACAACCTAAACATTCACCATAAGGATGTTGCATGATAGATCAACATCAAAGAAGTGAGGATTAAAGTTGCAGAGATTGCTATTTATTGATGTGTCCCTTCTCCTTCCTCTGTACTGCTCTGGAAAGATATTTGATTTCATTGTATTTCAATGGTTGAAATACAATGAAATACAGCTTGTAGCATTCTGGCAGGGCAGGTAGCGACGCGGTTTGTGTATTACTCATTATTTTAAGGTAAACTATTACCGTAAAACTTCAATTAATAGCCGAGTCCCAAATAGCCGCCTACCCTGTTTACTGACCTGGTGTGGGAACATATTTTGACAAATAAACGCAGGTCTCCATTAAACGCCTGGTCTGGTTTTTATAGAAGTTCTATGGATGTAGAAAACCTGTTAAACCCCGCCGGGTTGCCCGGTTTAGCTGCTTCTAAGCTGCTTAGATCGTTTGAACATATGATCAGTATGGACATGCTACATGGTTAGATTCTCCACAATTCAATAGTTCAGTTCATTTAACGGAAACAACGACAGGTCGATCAAAAGAATCAAAACAGCTTTTCATAAAAATTTATCCAAGTTGTGAATCCTGTCATGTGAAGTCCATCGCTCTCTGTCTGCTAACCTCTGCCACACTTCTCTCATCCTGCACCGTGTTGTTGTTTTAGTTACGTTGCTGCCTACAAAATATAACGGTATTAGCCGTCTGTTGGAGCTACATCAAATGAATGACGTGTATTTGATATTATTGGATAATAAGTAAAATAGTTTGAAATAAATAAACTGTTTCATAGTAGTCTATTTCAGTTTTGTGCAAAAGGAATTAAAGCCCTGTTCCATATGGACGCCTGTCCCAAATATAGGCAGGATAAATTCAGGGATATTAGCAAACAAAAGCCCGGGCTATTAATCAGTTTTACGATACTTATGGTTCAGATTTAGTAAGCCGCCGTGGGGATCATCTGACAAACCTCATTCATCAGCCAACGAGTGAAAAGCTTTCTGGGAAAGCCAGTCTGTATTCCAGCCTACTTTTTCATCACTTTTGGTCTTTTTTCTCTTCCCATAATGCTAATGTGTTTTAACTTAACGTTAACTTTTGACGAGAAACGTAATTGATACGTGAATTATGCTCCCAGGCAATGCTTTTTGAATTGAAGGATGCATTAAATCTGTTTTTAAATAAACGTATGCCATCAGACATTTTTGATGTACACATTTTTTTGTTATTAAAAGCTTTACCAAGTTTTTGGAAATTAAAAGCTAAACCTAAATACATTTTGATAAGCAAGCTTGCTTCTGGATTCATATTTAATGAGATGCAACCCTAAGCCTAATAAAAAGAGTTGTTCGTTATACATGTAGCACTTAGACCCACTGGATTCTCTCTGTTTTTCAGCCCAAACAGTGGATTTATAGCCTTTTGGAAATTAACTTTTCAATTGAGATTCAGCAGAGCGAGCAGCAGCCAGGCCTCTATTACTTCTTATTTATTTTTATATTTCTTCTGCATCAGACGCCTGGCGCCTCTGTCCATGTAGAGCAGAGCCAGGTGGATCCTGGACAGTTTAATGGAAACAGGTTTACAACTCTCTGACTTCAGGAAACATGCTGTTTGAACTCAGATGAAATGAGAGTCGCCCGGTTTGTCTTTTTCTCTGCTTCAACAAACAAGTCAAACAATGTGTGTTGTAACTACTGGAGATTTATCCTGCACAGACACTTTCACAGCCTCAAAAGTGAATATGACAGTTGATAAATGAAGCCCCCATGTTTCCTCACTTTTTAGAAATACATTTGAGAACCTTTCAGCCTGAACGACTGAGGAAACAAGCAAGAGGGGAGAGAACTCAGTATGCATCTCTTCTTTTAAGGCTTTAACTCTCTCAGTTACTCCCAACGACTGTTCTGCTTACAGGGTGATTGAATTAGTAAAGGAGTTTTAAAGATATTTAAAAAGCGTGTTACCCGACAGGTTCTACTTCTACTATGCATTTGTCACCACTTCCACTCATGCGCAGTAGAAGTAAAACAGACCCTTACGTCAGTGGAACCACACGATTGGCAGAAATACGCTGTTAAAAGCCGACGATTGGCTTTCTAATGGGACTTTACCGTTACGGGCTTTCCCCATAGAGTTGTATTGAGAATGTGATTGAGTGGCGTGTCTCCACTAAAATGTCTCTGCTATAACTCAAGCAGGTCACCCGGTGGGCTTCAATAGGTTTTATACATCCAGAAACCAGACCAGACCTCTAACTGAGACCTGCATGTATTTGTCAAAATGTGTAAGGCCAGTAAAAGGTACGGGCATCAAACTGGGATGCTTTAAATTGAAGTTTCACAGCATGACACACACTTCAGGACAATTATTAATCTCTTTAAGTTCCTATTAGTTGCTTCTGGAGAAACAGTTGAGGGTTAGAGTTTGGTCTAGTGTGTGTGTGTTTCAACACATGTCATATTGTATTGCTGAAACACTGGTTGAAAATACATGCTGATGATTTGTGTGACTGCTCTTGCACCTTTTTAAGCCCTCCTAAAAGTCGATAAATGATAACCTGCACGCAGGATTTTCCAGCTTTAGTGATTTAGTGTTTATCAAATTACCCCTCTGTGTTCCAGCAGCAGCAGCAGCGGTGCGTTTATCTTCTGAAGTATGGTTATTTTACAGTGTGAGGACCAAAAGATCGATTTTCTCTCTCTGAAACAGTTTCTCTTTTTTCTGTCTCTCCCTCAGACGTATCCCATGGTTCTTGAGTACCGGCCACGTATCGACTTTGGCTGAACTACGGCTGCAAGAAGAGGACCACATACACACACTTACACATGTATATATAAATGCACACACACACACACACACACACACACACACACACACACACACACACATTATAAACGCCTATATTTGCACGTGGACAAACACAACACAATCAACATACACACGCCCACAATGTGCAGAGAAAGAGAAAGATTTTAATGTATTTTTGTACAGCGACATGATGATGAAGTGCATACGTTGTTATGGTAAAGAGGTTTTATGCTACATAGAATAATATATGCTATAATATATGATATTTTTAAATGTATGTCCCTGTGCCTAAAAACCTGTTGAGATCAGAAATGAAGTATGATCATATCTTCACTTTGCCTGTCTAACTCTGTAGATTAAATGTTGATTTTCTACTGTTGATGACTGTTTTTATTTGCCTGATTGCAGTTTGATCTCATCACATTCACGGTCACTATCTGAAGGTGTGGCTAACACAAGTAACGATCAGCCTAAAACATGTATGCTTTATTTGGATTTAGTGATTTTTTTGGTGAGAACAGCCTCGATGTTCACTTGGTACATACAAGCATTAACAACAGAAAAGTGATTTACATAGAGCAGCAATACTTTAAAGTTGAGCATCGACGCCCCCTGTACGGGGGGGCAGCACGCAATTTTTGTGCAAAATGCAGATTGAGAAATTCTTGTCTGAAAGTAGTATTGCATCGCCCTACCCATGCTGCACACCTCTGTGAAGCTAGGAGGCTCAGCTAGAAACGACCAACCATTTTTATCCACACCAAACACACATCAAACACCAAGCATCTAAATGAGCTTATATCAAAACATAAATCTCTCTGTGATCACTGTACATGGCTGCAGTTATTGCCATCCAGATATCTCTCATCTCATCCTACACTGCAGTCCGACCGCTCTAAAGAAAGCTCAGCTCCAGCTCTGATTGCTATGTAACTCATATCACTCAAATCACCAAACAAAAACCAAATTTTCTTTTTTTGAAAAGATCGCCCGGGCCATCATCTTGGTATTGACCTGAGCTGTTGGGTTTCGTTTCTCTCGTCAAAATGAAGGACAGAAGAAGTGTTGCTTTGGAACAGATGGTCTTTATCGTCGTCTACTGGCTGACTCGTTGGAGCATTCGTCTGCTCAAGACGGAGAGATGGAGTCCACTTACAGCCCTGTAGGATGTTCTGTTCTCAAGTTGTGGGCCTATAAAGCACGGGAGTGCATTTGGTCACAGGAACATTTAGTTTTATCAATATTTCAATGTTTTGGAAGTTTTATATTATTTGGAACGTGGTTGTATGGACAGAAATAGTGTTTTGAAGAAAACTCCCAATACCAGTGAATATATAAACAGTAAATATAGCCAAAGCATGGACATTCGCCTGGTATATTTTTGAAAAATTGTGTAATAACTGTTGTATATTAGCTTCTTTTCATTATATTTACAGTTACAGTTGTATTCAAGGTGTATTAGTAGATATTCAGTTGAATTATAATGAGTTGGATGCTGGTTTTGATGGTGATATTGTTATTAAAATATAGATTTTATACCAGGCAAGGATCAAAATATCATATTGTCCTCTATTGCATCTTGATTTACTCTTTAATAAAAATATAAATAGGTTAATTTACAGTTGATTCATATTCCTTAGCTTCTGATCTTTCAAAGGAGACCAGGCCTAATGGTTGAGGAGTTATTACTGATTCATTTTGGGTATTATTTTAGTGTTTTTCCTGGAAGAATTATTGTCATTTTGTTACAATACAGTATTCCTGTCTGTATGTTAAAGTGAATCCCTGGTCAAACCTTATCCAAAAATACACCAACACATGTATAATATGTTTTATGTTGTTGTGGTCAGGGTCAGACATTATGTCTGCTCACTGAAGCAGGTGAAATATGTTGGTGTCTGAATTTATGAAAGGAGAGAACAGGCAGGAGTCTAAGTGATGACATACGCACACCTTATGACAACCTATATATAAACTGTAGTAGAGCAGGTGCATCAGATGGCATGCTAGCATCCGCTCCACGCTGAAGCCTATAGCAGTGTGAGTGCTGCACACACACACAGTGACAGGAAAAACACACCTTCTCTGACAGTTTTGCACACAGACACTCCGCCGAAACATTTCCTCACACACAGTCGTCCTTCCAGCTGTTCTTGTTTTTTCAGGTCAGTTATGTAGGCCTTAGGTCCCTGAGGTTCTTCATGTGACCCACAGTGATGCTGCTGAACCCTCAACACTGTAATACCTCTTTTTACTGTATGTAAAGATGAATGGGAGGCAACAGTAAACTGATTTTTCTTAAGCACTTAAACGCCACCAGTGGGTCAGTTAGTACAGACTCAAATGTGGTTCAACATTTATTTAAAATTTTAGAGATCCCAACATTTCTAACAATATAATAGATGACAGGCTGAATTTGGGCTGAATGTGTATTTAATGAAGCACAACGTGAAAGAAGAAGAAGATGAATCGCGTTTGAATCAGTGGTGAAGCCATTTATAACATGAATTCTTGTGTTTTCATATTTCACTAAGTCTAAATATCATAAAACTTTAATAAAGAGCATGAACATGCTGGTGTAGGATAAATATGTTACAGACAGTTTGGAAAACAAGGTGAAACAAAAGAAGAAATGTCTCATTCCTTACTTAAACAATAACAAAAAATACATACTTGATCTGATTTTACTTACTGTTACATTTTTATTTAGCAATCTTTATTATAATTTAATCATTTATTATTTATTCGTGCCCCTTTCCCAAAACCAAATCACAAATGAACAAATAAATAAATACAATAAAAACATGTCTTACAGTTGTCTTTATATCTGGACACAGAGCTAAAAATTCTTACAAAGACTAATAATAAATACAGTTTTTGTTTGTCTTTAAAATGCAGTGTTACATTTTAATGTCACCTGTGTGGGAGGAGAAGACTGATTACTGAGTGTTATCAGTACTGAAACTAACAACAAGAAAACAATAGTTTTTCTAGCTGAGAAAAAGGGAGAGTCTTGTGACTCAGAACAAGACCTACTTTCTGGTTCAGTGACACTGCTGTTTCAGACCCACAAGTTTCAGTTCCTCTTGTTCACAGGTTGTCAAAGAGAAAACAAGTGAAAAACTGTAACAGACATTTTGTATTGATGACGTAGGAGCAGAGTCATTGATACCATCGTGGGGATGATTACCATTTTGTGACTTACTATGATATATAATTCTGTTTTTCGCACAGCTCTAACAATCCAGCCCGAAACATATAACACAGCCATAAATAAATCAAAACTAATAAATAAATTTAAAAAATGAGTGACTATTCATTCAGTTATTCATAAATAATAAATGTGTTGAGACTTCACTTTTTTAAAAAAAAAGCAGAAAAGGTTCATTTACTTGCTTATTTCAGTCAAATCTGGGGGTCTGTATCAGCAGAAGTCGGCTCAGTCAACTTCAAGATGCTGACAACTGATACAACAATCTGCTGAGGAAGTGGACCTTGAGTTATGATTAATTTGTCACCTTTTTTCAATAATATACAACAACATATTGTTTCTACTTTAGGTGATGAAATTATAATTCTTCTTCTTCAGCACTGCACTGTATTATGTTTTTTTTCTTCTATGATGACAGAATTAGTAGGTAACTGATAATATTGTGGTTTCTTGCCTTTGAATTTAAACAACACAAAACAATGTATGAGCCTGATTAAAGGAAAGACTGAAACCCCTCATCAAAATCTCTGCACAACCAGGACCTCATTGATCTGTTCTGATAAACTAACACGTCAGACTGAATGCTGTCTACTTTCTAAAGACATCCTCAATCACATCATACTGGAGGCTGAAACTGGAGGCTCCTCTGAGTCCTTCAGCTCTGGACTCCTGCCAGTCTGCTGGACAGAAGGACACGGTGCAGTGACATCAGTGATATTGAAGGCAAACAGCGTCTGGCACGAGACTCTGATACGTGTCGTCCCTGCAGCTCAGGTGGACTCACTGACAGCAGCAAGAGACGCATAAGCTTCAACCTTGGACCAAACAACGTCCTTTTATTATAAATATATCTAAGGCCACGTCTCACTGTGATTCCACTGTAGGCTGCAATATTCTTCAGTGAGATTGAAAGCTCGTTCTTGACCTTGGGAGAAGTATTGAACATTGCATCATCAGCAAGAGAAAAGTGTGGATAAAGGTAGAAAGTGTGTCTATGTGCACACACGGTCTTGAGCTATTTGTAAGATTGATTTGTTGATATATGTTTGATCCATTTTGCAGTACTAGCAGCAGAGGCCTGATGTCAGGAATACTTTTTGGTCTCAGCGACAGATCCAACCAGATTTCAACAACAACATGTTTGTTCAAAGAGGATGATTCATAATATTTTGGTGACTGCATGACCTTACTTTTTAGCAGCGATGGATAGTAACTAAGTACATTTACTCAAGTACTGTAACTAAGTACAACATTAAAGTACTTGTGCTTAAGTTGAGTTATCTTTTCATGCCACTTTCTAAGATATTTGTAATCATTTTGAGGTTGTTTTTTCTGCTTTTACACTAAGTAACAATAATCTAATGATATAATATATATTTAGTGTAACATTATGCTTTCATACTTTTATTTAAGTAACATTTTCAATGCTGTACTTTTTCTTGTAACAGAGTATTTTCGCAGTGTGACATTAGTAGAAAAGGATCTGAATATTTCGTCACCACCACTGCTATTTAGTATTCAGGTCAAATTTGCCCTTGATGATGAGGTATATCAGAAACTAGAGGCCAGATGTCCTTGTGTTTGCTGTTCATATTCATTGTCTGCAGAGGATGAATCATCTTTGCACATTGATGCTGCGCTCAGGACAAACCCATGACGCTGTGAGCTTTTCTCCAGTGCCACCCTCAGGTCCACTCTTTACATAAGATATTCTATCTGATTGTCAAACAGGCAGATAATCCAGGCATTTTCTGAGCACATCTGATTGTGCAGCGATAAAAATACTTCAACAGAGTTCTTTATCAGTCAGTCTATCACCAGCAGCAAAACATTTGGATCACCCGCTCTCCTCTCTCCAGGAAACTCATCAGTTAAGCTCTTATTGATTCAACCTTAAAAGATAATATCAGCATACACAGAGAGTTTGATTCCCTGCAGTGGCTTATTTCTGTGAGAGGCAGCACAAACACAGCCTTGGCACTGAGGTAAATAGTGTATTTATTTGGACCCGGCGCAACCGTTTGGCTGAAAATCAGATTTCAATTCGACCGATTTGGCTTTTTTGAACTACAAATCTGAGATCTGTGCTTCTGAGTTTATTCATCTCAGCTCATGAAACATCTAGAGCAAAATACAGTATATTAAAGACACTTTGAAAATGTATTTTTCATGTTTCATGTGTTAATTATTCATGTATGTGTATGTACTGCTCTTCACTGCTGGCTAGCAGAGCAATATAACAGAAGGTTTGTGTGTTTGGATTTCAGCTGCAAATACTTTTCTTGCATTTCCAAACAATGTGGTTGAGGTCTAATCTTTTCATTTCTCCTTAGCTGTGTGACGCTGGACTTACTAAACCACACCCAAATTGCAGCAGTCCAATCACATCTGTAGGACCGGATTTAAATCCCTCTCATAATTAAACCCTGTTATCTCACATAAACTGTGATCTGAACTCCAGGCACTTCCAAATAAAACAAGATAAACAGCAAAGCGTGAACACATTATTGCAAAAACAACAACTGCATCACTTCCCTTTTGTCAAGTGTTGAGTGAGTAGATTGTCCAAATGACAGATGACAACTTTAATACTGTTAGAATAACTTAAAGTTCCCCTCCAGATATGATTTAGAGTATGTAAAAACACTAGCCTACATGTTTGAACCTCAGTCAGGTTCAGATGAGGAGTCTGACTCATCTTTTAGGGAATGGGGAGGCTTCTCCCCCTTCAGTAGAGGAATGTGAAAACACCTCTCTTGTAACAAACTTTGCACAGATACACGTCATTAAAGTCAAAGTCTGACATATTAGGGGACATAAACATAGGAAAAACACATTTTTGAGTGAAAAGGCTCTTGAAGCTAAAGAAATCATCCCACTAAAACATCTCAAGAACTCAAAGTTAAAGTCGGGTCTTTCTAGCAATCTGTGGCCTCTTGTTTTATAACAATAAACTGGTTGTAATGGGCAATAAAGCAGCAGCAGTGTGTATTCTCAGGCTGGATGTGGCAATTCTGATGTGACACATATTTTCCTACACTGTTTAGCTTTGACTGTAGCACTTCTTAAAGTCAACTGATGTCACCACAGCGTTCATAAATATGTATCCACTTTTCTTTAGATGTTTTTCTATTTGGTGTGATTCTAAGTGGATTCTGATTGAAGGTCAAACAAAGAAAACAGAGCTATGCCATACTGCCAGGATGATTTATGTGGTATTTATGGACAAACACACGTTATTTTTATTAGTGACATCACAATGGATGGTGTGTGTGTGTGCGTGCCTTGTACTTTGGTCTTTTTGAGGACCAATTTGATTTCAAAGAGAGAATAATTGACCCATCTCTTCACCTCAGTTTCTTTATCTGCTCTGTAAAGCGACTTTGAGTTCGTGAAAAGCGCTATACAAATTCAGTTTATTATTATTATTTATTATTAATAAGGACATTTTGTTGGTCCCTTTGGTTTTAAAGGTAAAGATCGGACTTTGTGTTCGTGTCACGTATGATTCTGTGTGACAGTGCTGCAGTATGTATTTGATGAATGTGTGTTAGTAGACCCTTGTGTGACTGTGAGTCCATGTGACAGCGTCTGCGTGAGTTTGTACCTCTTCTGTGTATGTGTGACTATCTGTGAAACATGGATGTGGGCGTGTGTGTTTAAGAAATCTGTGGTCACTAACCTCTGTAGTCACATGTTGCTCTCTGCTGCCATGTGAAGGATATCAGCAGCAACAACTTCACGGCAAGACTTTGATTTAAGCTAACATCTTTTAAAAATTAGACATCCAGTATTTTAAAGTCTCACCGCGTTACAGCAACCTGAGCTAGGATGCAGTGGTTCAGGCCAATGGGAGAGCAGAAGGCGGGCAATCTAACATGCAAAAACCAATGCATGCGTCTGATCACTGGAGGAGCATGTTTAGATGTGTTCTTTTCCCACTTCAGCTCCACCTGGACTTCACCCATCCACCCAAACCTAGACTTTCTATAGCTGACAAACACGGTCGAGATAAACTCTAACCTTCTATTGAGCTCAACAGGCGGAAGAAATAAAACTGAACCATCTCTTGCAGTGTATTACAGCGGCCTTATAATAACTCCTTAGTAGCCAAAATGGCTTCTACAAGACTGGCCTAAATCTGGCACGCCTGATTGCCAGACACATGTCAGACGTGTGATGAATGATGCACCAGAATCAGCACAAGCATACTTGGGTGCTGCTAACTGGAGCTGATTTCTACACCCAAATCAGTCCAGTTCCCAAGAGAGGGCTCACATTTGGTTCTTTGGAGCTGCAACACATTTGAGGTGAAGAGTAACTAAGTAAAAATTTCCACATGTTGTTGTCCACTACTTTTCAGATGGAAATGTTGTGCTACTGACTCAACCGCACATCTGACAGCTATAGTTAGTTACAGGGACGTGACTTTATTTCGCCTCGCTTCCTGTATGTGAGTGCATTGATGGACATACTAGGAGTGTGTTGGTGATGAGGATGATGACATGCAGCGGCGTCGACTCAGCACATGGCTCAACAGCTCCGGCCATTTGTGGGAATGTCATGTTGGTGTACTGAGCCAGCTACTTGCAGCTGGTGACACATTAAGGATGCCAGAGGAGTGACTGCATGACTGCAGACGGGTCAGAGGTCATTCAGATTTAAGAGGGTGTGAAGATTCCCCAGAATCATTATATAGACTTTGCCAGCACAGAACGAGGACTGTGGATTTTGTCAATCATGGGAACAGATCTCTTAGTGGCCAGTATGAACAGAAAGCAAAACCTGTTTCAATGATAAAACGTTCATCTGACTATTGTTTTAAGTGAACCGATTGTTTAATGACAAAAATAAAAAAGGTTGCTTCGATATACATTGAATAAAATCATTCTTATAGATTAAGCAGCCAAATTATAGTTAGTTATGCTCTTACCAGCCTCCGTAGAGACGTGCTCCACGTCTGGGAAGCCATCAGAGGTCAGAGGAGCGTGCACAAAGACATGTAAACTCCCCCTGTTGAACATTACCGCACACACACTGAGCCGTCAGTCTGGAAGATAAATGGCGTCTGGGTGTGTTGGTGACGGCGCGTTCCAGACATCATGGTGGAGTATCTGTTCTACAGTAAGACGATATGAGTGCTTCTTCCCCTCCTGTTGAATCACCGCACACTAATGGCTCACTGTCACTGTCGTTTCATTTCTTGTGTCCATAAAACGGACATAACATTTAACATTCCTTAAATGTAGTCTGTTATTCCTCCCTCTTTCATCTGCACTGGTGGGAACTTCTTACTGACTAAAATGAACTAATCTTTTTTAGAGTCATTTTGTTCATTTCATTTAGTGCGTCACAGCGCTGTGGCTGAGCTGTCTCATGACAAATGAGCAGCTCAAACCCAAAGACCCATAGTTACGTGTCACAAACAAATCGTTTCTGTTTCCTGGACTGACTGAGCCAACGCAGCTGCCACGTGACATGTGAACGTAAGAGTCCAAGACCATTCACCCATGCGTGAAAATGATCAAATCACTCGCTTAGACTACTCGTTACTCCGAGTCATGTAAAAGATTAGCGGAATCTGAAGGAATTGTTCACGACCAAAACTACACTGCTGATTTTGATTATGGTGCTTTAGGAGATAACAATTACTTTTTTTAATAATCATATTACTTAATCCCATAATACTACATTATACGTGCATACTATACATTCTTTTTGCATCACCTTGTCAACCTTTGCCATCTGACAAGAACGTTTCAGCAAGACCCTCAAAACAACATATTTAATGTTCAAGTGACAAAGACCTCCAGCTGCTGTAGAAAATGTGCAATGAGTGAAGGAGGAAGTCAGGTGATGTTGCCATAGAGCAACAGTGTTGGCGTAGGGAGGAGGTGAGGCACGTATGATATCGCTCTGCCGATAGAGGCGTCAGATCAGAAAACGCTTCTATGTGTCGCTGTAGAGGGGACGGACAATGTATTTTGTTGTTTAATTTGGACCTTCCACAGCTAAAGTGTGTAGTGCAGCTTGTTGTGCCTTCTCATGTTTTTTTGTTGAAACAACACTTTGCATCCTGGTGTCACACCCTGGTAACCCCTTTGCATGTGCTTCCTAACTCTTACAGCTGTATCTTTAGAAAGTTTTCGGTGTTTACCGTCTCAGAGGAGTTGTTATTTGCTGAGAGCCCAAAATGATTTATGCAAAAGTGCCTCTCTATATTCTGCTCCATCTTAATGGGAGCAGCTGCAGGATGATTTAAAGTTGAAAGAGCTGCTCTCTCTTGGTGAGTTTAAATTGTGAATACAGGACCTTGTGGCGGATTCAATGAGGAGCTGTCCTTGCAAAATGTAAATGAGTCTGGCCTGTGAACCTGCTGATTTGATACTGGACAGATGCCCTCTAGAAAACCACTGTGAAAAAAATGCTTTGTGAACCCAACTTTAAGTTATAATAAGTTTTTTTTAGACAGGTTTTTGCAAGCAAATCGATGGGTGAGAGGTTTTTTATTCCCTTTGGTTTAGATTTATCATGACGAGCAGTGACGTACGTACGGCTCACGTAAACAGTTTAAAATACAATACAAAACAATAACATATAGAAAATACAGCCTCAGAAATTAGCAGATTTGTAACAATACAAAAAGAAGCACATAAGTAAAAAGTAAGTAATTAAAGAAATTGTAACACAAATAACATGAAGACAGCAAAACACAAATACACAATTACAGTTGCAGGTGATTGTCAGTAGTATCACATTGATATTGGCTATGCAAGTTCATTTTGCTACTGCTAATTTAAGTTTCACAACATCCACAAATGCTTCTAACTTTTATATGGAAATGAAATGAGGGCAAAATGCTGTGAAGCTCATGAGGGTAACTGCGTGAAAACACAGTAACTGACAAGATAAACTCAGCAAACAGCGACACAGTTTCACTCGTCCTTGATCTCCTTGTAAAAGCGGTGAACTGTATCTCTGTGTGTTGTGACACCATGCCAAGAAAATAAGATCCGAATAAGAGCAGGCGTCAAAGACAGCTAACCTCTGTGTGCTTTCCCAGTTTTAAACATGTCAGTGTATGTGTCACAGCTCTATCAGATAATTTCTATTTATGAATACCAGAACAAGGACTTATTGATATCAACACAGAAAGCTGTCGCCATGTGAAAGGACTATTAAATAAAGCTTAAATAATACAACAAATACATGTGTTACTGTAAGATAGAGGGGTAAAATGGCCATGAGCAGAAATAAAAACATCTTTGTGGCTCTAAAATGTTAATGGATGTGAATGACTACATGTAATTTGATGGCATAAAAGTCTATGTAACAGGTTGCAATCCAAAATATATTCACATCCCATCATCTCAGCCGTCGGTATGTGGAGGGGCGTGTGGTGTGTGTTGGTGTCACTGAGCCACAGGTGTTTTTCTGGAATAGAAAGATGACTTAATGCTCTGACAGGCAACCTGATGACACAGAAGTGTGAGTGTGTGGGCGTGACTGTGTTTTATGGCAGCAGGTGTGTGACAGCATGTAATATATATGTGAAATATGCTGATACTTTAACGCCCATGTAACTTTGTCTGAGCAGGCCAGTGTGTGTGTGTGTGTGTGTGTGTGTGTTTGTGAATTTGTCTTGAGAAGATATCGAACTAAACATTTTTTTAGCAGTTCGTGCTGCCTTCAGGCTTGAAATAAAAACCCATTAGACTTTATTTCACATCATATTCTGCCACACTGCCGACTGAGCTGTCAGTAGCTGCTTGTCTCGCTAATACACTACAAAGGCCTTAGTTATGCTGCATATTTTCAATGATCATGGCAGCTCAAATAACTCCATAACTTTCTCATTTTGTTTTACCATGATCACAGAATCTATATTTTGGGCCCTCGTGTGTGATTAAGTTTTGTTTTGTGGCAGCCAAATGAAAAGACTGGAAAGGCTGTCAGTACAAACGAAAAGTGTTTGGCTCCATATATCTACATATCAAATAAATAAAGCTGGTAAACCTAAAAGGCAACAGATATAATGTCATTAAACTGCTAAGTCATGAGAAAATCTGTTATATTTGTGGTCTTATACAAAAATAAAACTGTGGTGCCAAATAGATAGAACATAATCCTAAACTTGACCAAAACAAAAGCAAAAATAAAGGTGTGGCATTTTTGCAAAAAGTCCTACAAAAAAATTAAAAAATCCCACTCGTGGTTTAAAACAGCTTGTGTCATTTAGCAGTTCATGATAGGGGAGACTGCTTATGGTTGTAACAGAGTTCTCAAACTCTTATACAAAGTACCCACATTTGTTTTCTACAAATGGCACCAATCGAATCCTCTACAAGAATATCGCAGACCTCGTGAGTTGATGTCAAATGCAGATGTCACACCATATGATATGCTTCAAAAACAGGTATAGTGAAGTAAAAGAACTATGTTTCTCTCTCACTGTAACAGTCTATGTTTGATGACTTGCGCACATGTATGAACATGTAAATGTGTCTATAAAATAAACTTACTTAACATTATAGGCTACTCGATAAATACTACTAAAACATACCTAATTAAAGAACATCTCTGTACATCCTTAGGTCTAACAAAAAAGAGCTGTGTGTCAATGTGTGTATGTTCTCAATCAGGTACTCACCGGTACACAGTACCTGCATTTCTATATTTTACTCTTTGGCGTACCGGGACTTTTTCTTGCGCACTGGAATTCCTCACAAGCTGCCCGCACACTTCTCTGCCCTCTCCACCGGCGAAGCACCAACACGTGAACAACATGTGAACGGTACTGGTCAGAGTGCTGACAAATGAATGCTGGTAACCCTGGAGTGCAGGCCGGGTGGGCCCCAGGGCATTCTGTGAAATATTAAAATCAAGAAAGTTAGTTGTATGTATCGGGGATGATTGTTGCACGTTTTAAAGAACTGTTTCAACCCACCCCGCCACCGTCAGCCAATGTTTAGCTAGCTGTTTTAGCATTGTGAAAATGAATTACATGTTGCCTAGGAAACTACATTTCAATCTAATATAAGTCAAACAATTTTATCTGCAACAGTATAGATATTAAACAAAATATAGTTTGGGTCAAAATGATTTTCTGACCTCAAAATCCTTCTTTCTCTATACATTCTGAATGTACCTGTTTGCAGACTTGATAACCACCACACCTGATCGGGGGGGAAGTAGGTAAATACTGAAATGATCACATGACTCATATCTTATCTCTAATTGATGGAATTGGTATTGTTACAACTCTCCCCATGTTACAACCATACCGGTCTCCCCCTACAACAATTAGTGTTAATGGTTTCATGTAATGGGTCCAAACCCCCCCCAATTAAAAACAACTTGACACTTCTGTATGTAGGTGTGTTAAATGTTTGTTTATAATTGGAAGACTCATTAGTGTTGTGCTTTTGTTTGATGGTTACTCCTAAAAAATGCCTGAAGCCGAGAACCTAAAGAACACTCTAGAGGATTTAAAAAGGTGTGTGGATTTTCATTCACACGTTGACTAGCGGGTGTGTGTGTGTGTGTGTGAAGTACTAAATGTTTGACTGAGCATCCATGCTGTATCCTTTTCAGCCCTCTTCACACATCGAGCTGTTTGCCTCGACACGTGGCTGCTGTGTCATCAGGTTGCAGCAGCAGAGATCAGTCTTCCACTTTAACTGGAGGTCACTTTACGAGATCTGAACATTTCAGCTGAACATACCTGCACACGCTGCTTCCCTGTGCAGGTCACTGTAGCTGTGAATCATCGTCACTGCGAACATTCACAGCTAAACAAATCAGTGACCTCAACACTTGTGAATGCAGCGTGACTGCTTTTTATCTGTCCTGAATGGAAAATACCCGGTGGAAGGGGCGAATAATTTAAACTGCAGACTACGTTCATTGGAACCGCTTCCTGTCAAAGGATTAGAGTCACAGAGACAGTGTTTTCAGAAAAGAGATGCTACTGTCACGTGTTTTACAGGTAATAATCCACCCTGTTTGTGGGTGGAGGTATAGGTTTCAGAGGCAAATCTGAAAACCTCAGCATGTAAACTAAAACAGCGCAGTATTCCTTAGGCATTACATTCATATCGGACGGGTCCCGTAGCCAGAGCAAACATCTTGTACCAGCATCTTTCTTTTTTAAATTTGTGGTTCATTCATCTTTAAAAATGATAATAGGAAATAATGGACATGTTTTTGATGATTCCATTTTATTGCAATGACATTGTTGGACAGAATGGAGGGATTGATTAAGAAATGAGTTTGTTAAAATTTGTGAGAGGCTGCTGAACCTGTAGCAACATCCTAACAGATCAACAGACCTACAGACAAATTGCTACAAGAAACTACGGTCCCGTAAGGTGATATTTTTATAATAATAACTTGTTCCTACTAGATAATTAAAAATGTAAGATATATATATAGATAATAAAACTTACGCTGCTTGCAATAGTCACCATGAGGCACCATGTTACCTGTGACATGGGGGTTGCTGCAGCATCCTCAGCACCGCTACTTCCTTCTGCTATGTATAGAGGGCGACTTAGGGAAAGTAAGTGTGTGGAGAGTTTTGTAGTGTGTACACTGGAGTTTGTGCACGGTTATCAAAATGACAATCTTTCCCTAACCTAAACCTAAAAGTGTCTTAGTTAAGCGTCTCGGTGTCTAAATATTTTAGCAGCAGCGATCCGTAGACAGAAGGGAAACGACAGGGAAGTGAAGGCAGTGAGTTGCAATCTGTAAACAAGTGTTTCTACTCACCTCTCCGTGCTGATTTTATTGATTATTGTTAATGCTCTGATTAATAAATGTAAATTGATTTTTTTGTGATGGCAGTTTAGCTCTGTTTAGTGGCAACATCTAGCAGCTCATCGGTGTCCAATGAGCTCCAGGCACTGTGGATTTTTTCTCTCCCTCTTACCCACACTCTCTCTGCGTTTCTATACTCCTACATTTGTCTCTACTATACGAGTAGTTCTGGTTTCAATATTCATTCACGACCTCGCACACTCACATTTAAGAGGAAGCTGTTCTGTCATCGTCCGACCAGTTTTCCATCTGCCAACCAAACACTCAGGAAAAGCATTGGGCTGGGAGGCAATTGTGGCATCTTTCAGCAGCATCACATGACACGATCAGAAAAGAAGCGTCTGTAAAATGTGAATACATTTTTCTGTAGTGAGCAGCTTTCATTGGAATGAATGGCTCGGCATCTTGAAACACGCAATCCAGTTCTCCTTAACCTTGTTCTTTTGAAGTTAACTAAGTCGCCGTACTTCTTCAAAACGTCCTCATCCAAAAGGGGTAGAAATTATTAGTTGACATTAGATATTCGGACCGTTAGGAAACTTTGTACTGCGCGAGACAGAAGCTGTAAGAAAAAAGGTCAAACGTTTAACCTTTGACATGTTTAGGTGTTTTAGTCACACTGTTGGTTTGTAACGACATGTGAAGTTTGAACCATTAACACTAACTGCATGTGAGACACAACGCAGAGACATACAGATGACACATGTCACTCAGTGCGTGCTGACATGGTACAACGGCAGCTAAAGTACAGTACATCAAAGTCAGGTAGTTTTAAGGTCACCGGCATGTGTTTTGTTCACTTGTGTAACTTCCCATCAGAAACAGTTGTAATGACCTAAAAGAAGGTTACATTGAATCAACCACATAGGAATGTTTGTCTTTGAGTTGAAATGTGTTTATACATCTCTAAGATACAAGAATTCAGAAAAGTCTTTTACAGTTTCTGAGCTACAAAATAAAAATGTCTTTCTGAAGTGGTAGATCCCAAAATCCTAAGTCTCTCATCTTGACCTCGGCTATATTTTGTTTGGTGCAGTTTAAAATGGGTCACCTGAGTCACCAGATAAATGCAGTTGTGTTTGCATCTCCTTGACGCTCGTGGTGACAAGCTAAATCAAATGTTTGATGTGAAGATTTAAAATTTTGAGACGAAGAATGGTCAAAATAGTTTTAACTGCCTGAATCCCAAACACTTGGAATAAAGTTATGTACCTTTTAAAAAACATCTGAATGCCACTGCAGTGTTCAATACACCCTACAATAAGAAAGTGTTGACAGAGCAAACAGCATGGTGATGATTTAGCTTTTCTCAGTAGTGGAGTTATAAATGTAATGTTTATCTGAAGGAGCGATGCTAGAAGAAAGGACTGGGATCAAAACATAATAATCATTGCTCTGTACAAGTGGATATTTCGGTTGTGACTGTGGTGCTTGAGAAAAGGTCAGGGAGTCATCCATACACTACTGCTATCGACAAAAACTTCTGTCAATCTGGTTTTTGGGGAGAAGTGCTGTGATTTTGTTGCAGAGAGGCTGCAGAGAGTTCACTAAAAGTGTTTTTTAACGTGCCAGAGACATTCTGTTCAGCTTCACTTTACTATAAAGATCACAGCAGAGGGAGCAGCGCAAGTCGGCATGTACAGAGTAGAAATACTTTAAACTGAATGTAAGTCTGGTTATAGATGTGACTTTGGTGGCCTAGTAAGTCCTTCCACTCACGTGCTGATCACATTCTGTACATCACGTTCACGTTGCGACATCAGAATTTTCCAACCAGGAATTTTCAAGCCCTAAAAATAGAGAATTCTAAGCTTTTACATTCGGTCATGTTATGTCTGAAGTATTTATATAAAGAATGTGTAATTAAATGTGTTCTTCTGTGTTTGACCAATTACTGTACAGCACTGTGCATAAACTCCAAAAATGGATTGAAGTGTAACCTGTGTTTACCATGACAGTCAGTCACACTTGTCTTGTGTCAGACGAACGTGTAACAGAACAGGATCCTCAACTGACTCAAATTCTGTTCAGCTTAATCCAGCATGTCTGATGATGGCGACAAAGATGATGAATATATGATGAAGATGGACGGTGTAGGTGCATCACATTTTACTAGACTTACTTAGTACAGAGTCTACTTTGTTCTATTTCATTTCACCTTTCATAAAGGTGAAATGAAACATTGAGCGTAAACACTGATCTTGGAAATATTAGTTTCACTCGAGGTCCAATTATTAGATTTCTTGGATCATTCACTCACATCTCACTGTCCTCATTGGATGGAATTTGCTATGATATTGCATCCATGACATCTATACAAACTCCATCCGGAAGACTGGTAGATGCAGTTGAAAGCTCTGGAAAAATGTGTTGAGTTGTACCTTTTTTTATGCTTTGAGGCTATGCATTTTTAAGGATATTTTAATCAACCAATTAAGGACAATTTAATCCTTCAGTTAATGTGAAACGGTCACCACATGTCTACATGATTTTCACGTAGAATCTTGCCAAAAATATGTGGACATCCCTGTCTACTGCATACAGCATACAATTTTAGACAATAGTTCTTCCAACAGTTTGTGTTTGGCCTTTTCCTGTTTCAGGACAATGACCCTATGCACAAAGTCAGCTCCAGTTTGGTGTGGAAAAACTTGACTGGCCTGAACTCAGCCCTATCAAACAAACCTTTGGGGTGAACTACAACGAAGATTGTGAGTCAGGCCCTCTCGTCAAGCATCAGAGTCTGACGTCACAAATGCACGGGCAAAATATTCCCACAGACAAACTCCAACATCTTGCAAAAAGCCTTCCCAGAAGAGTGGAAGCTGTTATAGCTGCAAAGGGTAACAGCTCTGGATTTAGAACAGGATGTTTACAAAATAATGTGAAGGTGTCCCAGTACTTTTGTCCATATAGTGTAGTAACGTTACTATTAAAACAGCAAAAGACAAACTACTTTAACAGCAAAAAAAACATGTAAGAAAGTGTCAGTAATAAGGTTTACTTGTTAGAAATCCTGCTGATGAGTTTTAGACTTACACAACAGGCGTATCGGGGCATTATTAAAATTAACCCATTCATTGCACTAATGATTACAAATCACATCTAATATTAATCTGAATCAAACATGGGTCTATGTTTAAAGCAGTCTCCCAGATGGCCCAGCAGGTGCTTCACACACACACAGGACTCCAGCATTAGAGCGGTTTGATGTGTGTGATTAATTAGATCATATTTCTACGGCAGCAGCAGCAGGAGGCTGTAAATAGGTGGTAATGTGAGGCAGTAAATGTCTGACGGACAAAGAGGGACACTGACAAGAACACACACAAATACCCACACACACATTTTGTTCTACTATACTTGACAGGACCCTAATTGACACACTACATTCATTCCCTACCCCAAAGCTTACACTAACCTGAACCTGATTCTAACCCTTTACCCTGAAGGACCTTCTGTACTGAAGTCTGGGAGAAAAGCTGTGTGACAGGATTGCTGGGTCACCAAACATCTCCATTATGTCACCTTGTTCTGAACCATAGGGGTTCAGTCATTCCGTCTGAGTTTTTAGGTTTTAGAGAATCAAAAGATATTGTAAATCTACATTTTCCTTCATCAAAAATAACCGATAGTGGTCACATGCACGTCTGAATGTATGGCGCTCCACCTCTGCACAGGTGTGTGAAATTTGCTTCTCGTCGGTTTGAGTTTATTGTGTTTACAGACACTCTGAGGAAAACAAGTCTAATGTGTGTTGGTGTATTTATTAAACCATCCCTTGGGTCACTTGCCAGGAAACTGAAATTTTTTTTTTTTAGAAATGGAATTTGAAATCCACACCTTATCAGAGGATGTGGGGATATTGTTGTCCTCTTTAAAATTACATGAGGCCATTCTAGTGTTTGTTGCTTTTTATTTTGAACATAAGTACTTAAAGTTAGGGGTAGTTTTTCATCATGGTTACAATAATAAACACTTGATTCTGGTTGTTGAACTATCTTAGTCGTGGTAAATAAAACGTTGACCTCTGTGGACATCGTATTTTCTAAGGTCGAGAGGGGGGGAGAGAGTTCAGCCTAAATGTGTTCAGAGATCCAGTAGTTTTGTTTTGTTTTCCCACCCAGAGTCAGAAACTAAAAACTGCCTCAGCACAGACTTTCTTATGTATTTGGTGTAGTCTGAAATTATGTCAGACAGCAATATTAGGTTATCATGGCTCAATTGTTGAGTGTCTATATGAACACAATCATGATCCCATTGGCATCCAGGACTTAGAAACTAAGAAAGTAAATTAATGGCAGGTGGGGTGGTGGTGATGGGGCAGTGGATACGATGCATGCCTTTGGTGTGAGAGACCCGGGTTCAAGTTCCCTAGTTGCTCCAGAGGTGTGCGACCTCTGACATGACTAGCAATTGTAAGTCGCTTTAGATAAAAGCGTCAGCTAAATGAATGTAAATGTGAGGAGGGTGCCTTCTTCTAGGCTTTGTCTGATGGGAGGCCCCCAGTCTCAGACGTTAAAAACCCTGTTCTGAGGCAACTGAAGAAACTCAAAAAAAGCTAACAAGAAAAGTTGAGCCTGCCTCCTCGTGCAAAGCTGAAGATGAACATTGTATTTCTCTTTCTCTTTTTATAAACCTCTGTGCAGTGTGGAGTGGCATCTGATGAGCCTTCAGACTCCTGGATCTGTCACTCTTGACCTCCGTTCTTCACCTCATCAGTACCTGAAACAGCACAGACCCTCAACCAACACAGCTCCTTGCACTTTTTAAGGCGTGTTTCAGCATTCACCAGCTGTGATGTCTGTCAGTCAAAACAAATGAATGCAGGCCGTGTGAAACACGGGTGAACAGCACCCTCTTGTGTTGAGAGAAGACATGACATGTGATATGTTTTAAACGTTAATTATAAGAAAAATGTTCAGCTGTAGAGTTTCATCGTCCTCATTCCAGTCTGACAAGAAGCAGACAATAATTGGGACATTCGCAAGAGAAGCTCTATTCAAGAGTTTCCTTTCTCTAAGCTTCTGTGCCCTCACTTGTTTGCTGTGTATTTGTTCACTTTAAAATATTGTAAATTAGTTTCCTGTATTTTTTTTTATCTGTTACTCCCATGTCTTACTTTAACCTTCTTTCTTTCATCTTTTCATTCTCTCAGTGCAGCTCAGACACACTCTTGTGTACTCAAATGTTCAGACCGGATCCAGAAACACACCCTCATGTGCAGGAAATGTGTGCACCATTCACCCTCCTCCTCCTCTATCCCTCTCTATCCCCCTCTCTCTGGATCTCATTTGAACTAGCGTAACCTCTCTCCCTCTCCACACTGGTTTTTGAGGAGAGGCGTGTGTGTGTGTGTGTGTTGTTGCCAAGAGGTCTGAAAAGAGGATTCTGCTTCTCTCTTTCTCTCTCTCCCAGATGTTCGCCCTGCCTCTCTCTCCCACAGTTTGAGGCGTTGCTATGAATCAAACCAAATATTCCTCCTGACAACAGATGCCTCTCCTCCCTCTCAGCTCCTCTGAGTCCTCACATCAGTGCAAACTGATGGTTATTGCAGTGGATGAACAAACCGACCTAATTCCTCTTTCACGCGCACACAAAGTGTAACATGTTGTCAAACTGGTGGACGTGTTTTCTTCTTTTTGCTCAAGTCACACATCTACACTCCCCACACGTTCAAAATCTTATTCAAAAACAGATACATATAAATGAAGTTACTGCAGGTGTCCCCTCTATTTAGCAACAAGAGGCAGATCAGCTCATTTTCTCCTGGATTTGAACATTTGTAGGTAAAATAATGTCTTGGTTAAAACAAAATGACAACGGCAAATCTATACCAATGATATTTAAAGAGAAATACAGTCTGCTTAAACAGCAGTTATGTACCATAGATGTCTTTTCTTTCATTTCTCATCCACATTTAGGCCAGTTTTAATCTAGATGTCTTTGTATTTAGTAAGCTTAAGAGAAAAAAAACATATTAAGACTCTTTGACTGCTGCAGATTCAGAAGAGTATAAACTAAATTTTTCTCATTATGAATTCTTGGCTAACGTGAAGATCTTTCATCTTGTCCTTTTCATAGAGAACCACAGCTTTTGGGATTATTGTTTTTTCAAAGAAATGTGTTTTCTGTAAGTAAGTAAGTAGAAGTTCAGTGTTGTGAGGATCCAACCTGTAACTTTTCTCCTGCAGGACCTTCTGTAGGATTAGGGTGGAAAACCCGAAGGCAGGGTTCTGTTTTCTTTTCTTTTTTGGCAATTTTCTCCAGGAGTGCCTAGATTTTAAAAAGTTGTCTTGGTCAGCAGCTTTGGTGCTTATGTGGGTTGAAAATACGGCAGAGTTTCCTCTCTGCCAACCGTTCCTGCTCTGCTTAACTTCTGTTCAGTTCAAAAACACTCAACATTTCTTGTCCTATTACAGAGCAGAACGTTTTCAGGCTGCAGAGGAAGACCTTCAGCCGAGCTCTTCACCGGTCCAAATACTCCAAATACCTGTGACTTATCTACTGGACCAGAGCCTGATGGAGAAAAACAATGAGACTACTAGTTGCATGTTACAGTTTACAAGTTTATTTCTTATTTATTTTATTTTATTTGCCAGCTGTTCATCATGTTCTGAAATTCAACATCAAAATTTGAGAGCTGAATTTACCACTTTGTCAGCCGGTTCAGTCTTTTTGACATTGTCAGTATTTTTTAAAACAAGTTATGGTACGGAAAGCAAATACTTTTTTCCAGGTACCATTTCAATACCTTTGTTTTAAATTAAAGAAAATAAGCCAAAGTCCTCAAATGTTAACTGCTGTCTAAACACAGTGGCCATATAGTATATACAGTGTGAAATTGTCAAAATTATGAATTAACCAGTAGGAAACACCTATTTTCAGGAAAAACGCCTAAAATAACATATAAAAAATGAATCAGTAATAACTCCTCAACAATTACACCTAGATGTATAATTCTCCTTTGATAGGTCAGAAGCTTAGGAAGCTAATGAACCTATTTATTTTTCTATCAACGAGTAAATGGAGATGCAGTAAAAGGAAAAAATGATATTTTCATCCTTGCCTGGTATAAAATCTATATTTTAATAGCAATATCACCATCAAAACCATCATCCAGCTCATTATAATGTAACTGAATATCTTTTACTACACCTACAGTATACAACTGTAACTGTAATTTTGATGAAAAGAAACTAATATACAACAGTTATTGGGCAAGGCAAGTTTATTTTTATAACACATTTCAATAACAAGGTAAATCAAAAGCTTTACATAAAACAAAAGCAACAGGGAAATATAAAAATGTTTTAAATGAGTTAAATAGAAAATAAAAACAGGCAGGTCTCTCAACTTTACTTATATTACTCCTTTGATTCCCCATTTCCCACTCTATCCTTTTCTTAACACTTAGGGACTCTAACCCTTAAGGGGACTCTAACCCTTTAACACTACGGACTCTAACCCTTAAGGGGACTGTAACCCTTTAACACTACGGACTCTAACCCTTAAGGGGACTGTAACCCTTTAACACTACGGACTCTAACCCTTAAGGGGACTGTAACCCTTTAACACTTAGGGACTCTAACCCTTAAGGGGACTGTAACCCTAAGTGGACGATTTTTCAAAAACATACCAGGCGAATGTCCATGTTTTGGCTATATTTAATGTTTATATGTTCACTTTTATTGGGAGTTTTCTTCAAAACACTATTTCTGTCCTTACAACCATATTCCAAATAACATAAAGCCTCCAAAACAAAAGACCCACAACTTGAGAACAGAACATCCAAAATTATCCAGCTAATAACTCTAAGTTAATAAGTTTAGTGAATTGAGTGATACGAGTTACACAGCAGATCAGAGCTGGAGCTTAGCTTTCTTCAGAGAGGGCGAACTGCAGTGTAGGATGAGATGAGAGATATCTGGATGGCAATAACTGCAGCCATGTACAGTGATCACAGAGAGATTTATGTTTTGATATAAGCTCATTTAGATGCTTGGTGTTTGATGTGTGTTTGGTGTGGATAAAAATGGTTGGTCGTTTCTAGCTGAGCCTCCTGACATGAATTTCTCAATCTGCATTTTGCGCAAAAATTGCTTGCAGTCCCCCCGTACAGGGGGCATCGATGCTCAACTTTAAAGTATTGCTGCTCTATGTAAATCACTTTTCTGTTGTTAATGCTCGTATGTACCAAGTGAACATTGAGGCTGTTCTCACCAAAAAATCACTAAATCCAAATAAAGCATACATGTTTTAGGCTGATCGTTACTTGTGTTAGCCACACCTTCAGATAGTGACCATGAACGTGATGAAATCAAACTGCAATCAGGTTTTTAGGCACAGGGACAGTTAAAAATATCATATATTATAGTATATATTATTCTATGTAGCATAAAAGCCTCCTAGCTTCACGGAGGGGTGTAGCATGGATAGGGTGATGCAGTACTAGCTTCAGACATGGGTTTCTCAATCTGCATCATGCTGCCGCTGGTAGACGGGGCGTCGGTACTTAAATGAGGAACAATCTGATCAAAAAAAGTCACCAACATGTTGAATCTGACCACACATTTAATGTAAGCCACATCTCTGTCTTTCCAAAACGTATTGAGGCCTTAATTATAAATGAAAGAGGAGCACCTGAATGCACCACTAGTTCTAGTCTGTGCAAGGCTCTTGGTTCGGGAACTTTATTTAATCAGGGGGGAGTTTTACTGAGAGCAATGTTACACATTCACACCCACCTGGAAGCTGCCCAATACAACAACAGCAACTGTGCAGCTCCACTGCTGGGCCTTCCGGTCACAAGCTCGCTTCTCTACCTTTAGGCCACCACTGCCCCTTAACTGAAGCAAATCTTTTGTAGATCAGTTAGCTATTTGGAGAGGAGATCTGTCGTCTTCTGAAGAAGGCAGTTTTGTCCCTAAGATCGGACCCAGCGACATGCTCTCATTCCTTCAGAGAGGTCAAGGTCAACCACAATGTTGGGCCCCTGGAGGGTTTGTGGAGGATTAATGCCCTGCTCAAGGGCATCCGGAGAAGATAAATTAATAACCAGGATGTATGAATACACCTATACGTCAGTGCTGAAAATCAAATAAGCAATCCTTCGCTTGGCTTCTTGGTGGCTCGTTAATTCATTCACCTATTTATTTATTCACCTCCTGACTCATGTGTTCGTTCTCCAGCTCGTGTGTCGAATCCTGGATGTGTTTTCAGAAGAAGCCCACAGCCCATAAATCCATGAGTCAGCCACAGCCCATCTGCTCTTATATAACACTCCCATAATGCAACAGCTCCCGGTGCCTCAGTCTGCAGCCTTGATCCTCTGTACGTAAACTTGTCATAAAGGGAATCAGAGCTGTAAAACATCAACACGATATGTCTGTTTACTACAGCGTCTGTTCAGAGGTCTGTTTTACAGGATCCTGATCATCCAGCATGATCCTGGACATTCAACCAAGTGTTGTCCCAGCAGACCTTGTGTTTCCACATCAGGTGCACGTGGCTGCAGAGAGTTTGAGGCCCAGACACCATAAAAACTGAAGCACAACACATCTGCTGTTACAGTAACAGGCGGACCGTCTGCTGCAGAAACAGAGTCTAAGCTCCCAAAACAAACACAGCTCAACCGGCGGCTGTACTGGACCAATTTTAGAAAAGCTGATGCTTCAGTTGCAAAAAAGAATAAAAGAAATTAAGTTTTTGCTACAAAAACAGCTCTTTTCCCCACAGCATCAATCTGCTTGTCAGAGTTACATAACAATTAAAATGTACTTTTTGTGCAACTAACTAACAGGGATTGTAGTTAATGACTGGTGTTGAGGTGTTTCTAATATTTGGTTGTGTGTACATGTTCCTAAAATTTATGATGGCCTTGAAATAAAAGTGAAAGACAACAAAAAGTGAAGTTGTTACAGGAATATCAAATCTAAAACTGTCTTCAAGGCTTTTCCAGGATCTGCAGGAACACTGCTGTTTTTAGGAAACCAGACAGAGAGCTCAGATGATCTCATCTGTACCGAGAAACCACACACACACACACACACACACACACACACACACACACACACACATAACAGACACACACATAACAGACACGCGCACACACACACAGATCTGCGACATCAGGAGCTTTTCAGTTTCTTATGTTCCGTGAGAGTTGGCCCAAAGCCCGGATCCTGTTTCTCACTAATTATGGACAGAAGTTAAATTGTAGCGGTGACGCAGTCTGCAGGGCCTCAGTCAAGACAGAGGAAATCACAGAACATCACTTCCTGTCACAACTGTCAAAATAAAGGTCCTTTCCCCTCAGGGGATTAAATAAAGTATATCTACTTCTACTGAGGAGATGGTGTGTATGGAGTGCAAATAAAAAGAAACAGGATTAGGACAATAAAAAGATTCATGCAGTCAGTTTAAAAATATACTCAAAGGTCCATGAGGGTATTAACACACTAAACTCTGCACTGAACTCACACATCTTACAGACACCTATTATTATTATTATTATTATTATTATTATTATTATTATTATTACCTGTGTGTGTGGGATTTGTTTTTTTATGTATATTTTGAGCAACGTTTCAGGTACTGCACCTGAATTTCGTTGTGCCACGCAATGACAATAAATGAATATTAAATATTAAAAGAGAATTATTAAAACTGTGCATGATAAGTAACAAGTATAATAAGTAACATGTACTGATTATTTTCAGATCATACTGGAAATACAATGAAATCTAACTGAAGAAACAACCTTTAATATTTAAGTTATAATGAATTCGCTGAAGAGATCCTTTACATTCCCAGAAATATCTGTAAACAAAACTGACAACAACTTGTTTACACTGAGACCAGTAAACAACCAAAATGGAAATAAAGACTCTTGTTCCCTAAGACAGAATTGCTGGCCTTATTTTGTGGTAACTCTATAAATTCTACAGTGCAACTGTCTAATGGTCCTTTCAGCCCATACGCCAATTTAATCCTCTGGATGCTTTCCTCATGTGAGTACATTCGCTGCAAGAGTTCACACACAATGCGAGAAGGAGATTTTCAACTCAGCGAAGGCCTTCGCGTTGCTTCGCGCCGCCTGACAGAAAATCGCGGCTCTACGCGTCTTTGCATTGACTTTGTAAGTGTGCTGTCCGGTTCTATAGGATAAGTGTAGACATCTTGTTGGACACCAGAAAAGGGTCTGAGCCTCCACGTAACCACTGACCTCTGCTCTCCCCTTAAAGGTCACTAATCCTCTATCCAGCTGCTACAGTGCAATGTTAAACTGTTATGCGTCAAATGCACATATATTATACACCACATAAGTAAACTCACCGCCCCGAACGCTCGCTTTTGGTCTGAAAGCACAGTAAGTTTGGTTGAGAAAAAACTTTTTTTAATCATGTTTATTCTTGCTTTTTTTTCCATGGGCCTCTGTTTACATGTTTGTTTGTTTGATTCCCTTCAGTTCAGTACAGTTGTGCTTGAACATGGTTTTTATTAACAAACCCTCCTTTCTTTTTTCATTCCTTCTTTCTTTCAAAGCTCCCCGTTTTATTGTGAATCCCAAACAATTTCCAGTCTCTCTCTCTCTCTCTCTCTCTCTCTCTCTCTCTCTCTCTCTCTCTCTCTGTATGTATGTGTGGCGCTGCCGTCTCCAGGCGCCTCCTCCTCCAAACATGGCGCCGGCCCGCAGCATTGCTGCTACCCCGACAGACGACGCAGAGAGGGACAGAAAGAGGAGAAGAAGAAGCGGGTAGTAACCCACCCTGAACGTGTTTTAAAAAGTATTTTAAAACGAACACAACTTCAGGCTAGACTTTACTTGCTGCTTTTGGATACGTTTACGCGTCTGGCTGTGCGCGTAGAGCCCACCTGTGCGACGAAGGTAGATTTCACAATGTTTCGTGTAGGATGTGAATCTCCCTGATTTATGTGACATAACGGAGCAGACTGGGCAGACAGACGGGTAACTCTGGGTCAGAGTTGGCTCTGGTAAAAACATGTGCAGCCCTGTGAGGAGCAGAAACACAGAGGTTGTAGAGGACTGAGTCTTTCCAGGAATAAAAAAACCCCCAACTTTTACGCACTTTCACGCCGAGAGGATGGATGGAGAACAATCTGCGCTGTCAGGAGTTGAGAGGGAAAGAGAGAAGCTTCCACCAATTTACAACAGCTCCCCTCCTGCTGTAAGAAAACTTTTCTCCTTTTGTATTTTCCAAGTGATTGTTTTTACCGGGATTTCTCTTTATTGTGCAGAAAGTTTTTGTGTGTGTGTGTGTGGCATGAAATGTGTTTTATTTGTGTATTATTAATTTAGTGTCAATGTGGGAAAAAAAAACCCGTAACCTATCATTCAATGACCAACTAGTTTTCTTTATTTCAAATTACAGAAAAATCCAGTACTTTGTGTTTAAAGTCATTAAATAACGCTTTCAATATTGTGGGGAGGGAGCATATTGTCCACCACTATATAATTAGGGAGTATTAATTTGCGCTGTGTGATTCAGTGGCATACAAGTCTGAAAGATGCTTGTGTTTTACTGTACAGCCTGTATTCTGTTTTACTTGTTTTATTTCACTGTTTATTATCCATAACACAACACACCTTAGAAACAACACCTAATTAGGGAGTGGGGCACATCTTTTGGTACAGTACAATATGATAATCTGCATATGCATCTCTTTTTAATGCAGTTTGTAATGTCCATTTCCAATTCCTCGCTTTAATCCAGTTCATTTTAGAATAACATATCTGGCATTCTACAGATTCTGATCATCTTTGAGGCCGGTGAACACACACAGACTTGAACACAAGACACATAAGCATTATAAATCTATGTATAATGTATGACTAAACCACCTACAATCACCTAACATACAGTGTGCATATAGAGTGACGGCAAACTGAAAAACCTCTCCTCCTGTTGGAAAAAGTGATGCCCCTGTCTTATATAATGACTCCTGACATCAGCTCTCCAGCAGCGTCTGAGGCGGCTGACTGTTGGACTTTGCATCGGTGTGTTTTATGTTTGCTTCTCTGTGTCACTTCGAAGTCAGACTGGCCGGGTTGCAGGCTGGTTGGTTGATGTCATCTCCATTGTGTCAGGGAGCAGGAATGTGCAGTTGAGATGGTTTTGACCAATAAATAGTCTATCATTGCTCAGACCGACCGGTTGTGTCTGGAAATGCAATAAAGTGGCTGCATGCGTTCTCTCTCTGGGATTTCAGTCGGACTCGTTCTCTGAATCCCCCTCAGACGTCTTCTGGCCCCCTAAGCTTAGATCTGAGGAAATTCAGGCTCAGTGGTGGATAAAAAGGTCTTAGATACAGCGGGCTGTCATTGTGTTTGCAGACCAATAAAAACTGAAGAATTGAAGACAGATGCTCACTGAAGAAGAAAGTTTGTTTCACCTGAACACAAATTTGACCAGACCTGCTGTTTCTGCCTCCAAAAACCCCATTTTTCTCCAGATCTCCACGGGTATGATGAGATGATGGTCTGGTTACATTAGATTAGATATTTAAACAGAAAATTAATTTATGGCGAACGTTCTCTGGTTCTGGCTTCTCGGTGTAAGGTTAATGTGATTTTCTCTTGTTTCTGTCATTGTAAATTGAACATGCATTACGTGCAACAGGTGTCTCAGGAAGGTGTTGCTCCAACATGAGCCTAGAGAACAGCTTCAGTGCTCTTTGCCTTTATAGATCTCCACTGGACAGATGAACATCCCTCTTGTAAGATAATATTCCCTCATTTGGTGTTTTGACGATGGTGTCGTGAGCGTGGTCTAACATGTCTCAGGTGTTTGTTTAAGGCCCCCTATGATTCTGGTCTATCCCAGATGAAAGTTGACAAGTTGGCAGAGAGACGTGCATGTAAGATCGCTGGATTTTAAAGTGCTCCGGTGTTTATTGTGGTGACCTGCTGTAGAGCCATCAGCCATAAACCAATGTGTGAATTCTGCAGCCTGATCAGTCTGATCTGTAAAAACCTGAACCATAATTTAAAAAGCATGATCCGATATTATCAAATCAAGCATGATTTAAATGTGATGCTTCCACCTACAGTTGACTCTCTGAAGATCAGATTAGATCGTCTTTGACAGACAGACTTATCAGGTAATATATAATTTGCACAGATTCACCGCTCCAGTTGAAATTGCGTCCTTCCCCTGACTTTGTTTGCAATTTCTCTGCCTCTAAAATTTGGTTCTGGTTCCGTATGAACACACAGAACATATACAGTTTCAGTCTAGTGGATGTTTCACTTTGTTTCAGTCTGTGTTCGAGTTGTTCTCTCATAGCACTCAGAGAGCCAAAGAGACCATCGATGGCCTAAATCTGTCACGACTGGCTGAAAGAGTCATCCCTGACTTGTGATCAATAATTCACCATAATCAGTTCAAGCTGTCTTCGATCAATTCTGAGTGTCATCTCTGGCATAAAGCTGGCCCTAGTGCTGCCAGTGAAATCTGGCAGCCGCGGACGGCTCATATCTGGTCCTGTGGTGCCTGAACTCAACCAAGTGCGCCGTCATCCATGCAGCCGGTGGTGATAATGGCTGTGAATTTAAAACACGTTTCCTCCTTCTTTAACAGAATGCTCATCAGTTGCAGGTCTGTCTGTCTGACGATTCATTAACAGCCAGTCAGGATAAGAACTTCAGCTAATATATTTGACATGTTAAAAGCAATGAGATAATGAAACCTTTGGACATGGCAGAGAGGAAAAACCCAAGAGAATACAAACAAAACGTGACCGATCCAAACTCACACGGTCTCGCAATAATCTACAGGATTTGATTAGTGATTAACAGCTGAGGGAGAGAGAGAGAGGAGGGTGTGTGTGAGAAAGAGCGTCAGATGTGGAGCTCCTCTTGGTGTGGTTTCTCGCTGGATGACAGCATTTCCTTTCAGACTGAAGAGTTGGACTCACTATGATAAAACCTGCTGCGAAAACTGCTAATTGTTGTCAGATGTGAACCGGGACGTAGTCAGTGTTCATTTAATCAAAAAAAAACCTATGAGAAATACTTGCCGACAACCTTTTTTAGTAGTACAACTGATTTGGAAGTCGTCTCCATGTTTTGTTGCTCAGTGATGTCTCTGCTCCACGTTTCCCAGAGACCACCTGTCTATCAGCTGCTGTGGGTGGAGCTGTGATGAGTTAGGAGGGAGTGACGTGGCTGCTCTGTGGCTTCAATTAGAAAGCCGTGGAATTATACAGGTGCAAGCAAAGCAACAGGAGACGATCAAGACTAAAAGTCTGCAGCCACGCTAGAAGCCCAGTGTGCACAGTGGAAAATGAAGTACAGTTAAAGGCCAATTTATACGTCTGCCGATGCTGACCGAACAGCAAGGGCTGTGATTGGACGGCTCGGAAGCGTTACATTTCTGGCTCGTCCTTCTTCTTCTGCCTCGACCGGGTCAGGGGTCGTACATACATACCGTCTCCTCCGAGGCCCTCTCTTCCAGCGTTTTAGTAGTTTCACTAAAAGTCGCTGCTGTTCAACATGATCCGCTCACTTTCAGTCGCCATCGTTTGTAGCAGCCTGTTGTACACCGACTAAGAAGCAGAGACTCAACACACTGGAACATAGAAACCACACGGGCAACTAATGTTTTGGGCGCACAGCTGCAAAGCGACGCAGACACAAAATGTTTACGACGATGTGTAAACGACTTAGACTCGAGGCAGAAGTATAAATTGGTTTTGCGGGTATTAAACCTAAGTATTGGTTTGGAGATACTTCAGTCTGGACCAAAGGGGTGGACCTACCAGCCGACATTGCCATCCGTAGAGCCCCGCCACACTGAGTACCATTAAAATCACATTTTAAATATTAACAAATAACAAGCTTCTTGTAAATGTAGGTCTTGATAAATGGATCGCTGTGTTTTGTGTGCAGATCAGTCAGATGTTCCCACCTCCCACTGAGGAATGAGCTTCTGTCCAAAGACACAAGATGAATGTGTTTGTGTGGACAGTATGTTACGTATAACTACTCTGAAAATACTCACTAACTGTCCGAGGTTGTTGCTTCACACACAAACTGCCCTTTGTTTTGTTTTTTTCCTCCACGCTGCTGTGCACGAGAGACAAAATTATATAATGACATGGAAACTGTAGATAATGTGTGTGGATGCCAAGACTATGATTTTATTCTGATTTGTCCTCGGGGTCTTTTTTTCTTTGGAAACGGTTTCATTTTGAACGGCAGATTAATCGTCGTTCTGCTCCTTCTTCTCTGCAGCCCCTGAACACATCGCTGTGTGTGTGTGTGTGTGTGTGTGTGTGTGCGCTGCTGTCAGGAGCAGCTGCTGTGCATCTGTTGATCTCTCCACCTCCTCTTCCTCCACCTCTCAACCCTCCTCCTCTTCTCTTCCTCCTGTATGCTCATTCCTCTCCATCTGTTCTTTCAGGTTTCCCGTCCTCTTTCTCATATCCTTCTTCATCTATGCTTTGTGTTTTTCTCCGTCTTCACATTTTAATTCCTGGTCTTTACTCTTCCCCCCCTGTCTTATCTGCATCAATTTCCTTTCTTCTCTTTCTCTTATTCCTCCTTTCCTGATCTCTTCCCCTCCTTTCATCCTCTTACTTGCACTTTCTGCCCCTTCTCCTTTCTTCCTTTCTTTCTTCTTCCCTCTTGATCCTTTTTCTTTTTCTTGTCTTTTTTTCTTACACCCTCATATTCCCATTTTATTTCCTCACCTTTTTTCTTTCCCTTTCACCCTAATTTCGTCTTGTAATATCCATTTTTTCCCCCTCTCCCTTCTTCCTCTCCTCTTCACGTACTACATTTTAGATCAGATCAGTTTGGGTTATTTTATCATTGTCTATTCATGCAGCTGAAATTTTGGATAGATCTAAGAAGTTCCCATCCTGGTGAGAAACCCTAAAATCTGAGAAGGAAAAGAGTTTTTTTAGTAAAGCATTTGTGTTCATAACTTTTACATTCTTGGCCATTTGTTGCCTTATATTTTTAAGTAATAAATTGCAAAATTTTATATTCTGATGTTTCTTGTATTTGAACTTTACATGTAACTTCAGTTACTGTAGCTAGGTTTGCTATATCAGTATTATTGGCTGATCACAAATGAATCTTTACACACGTAAAAAAAAAAAAATTGTAGTGCAGCAAAGCTACATTTATGTTATTGGTTATTTTTTATATTACAATTTGATGGTCAGTGCAGTTTAGTATTCACATGTGCACAGATGCATCTCAGAAAATTTGAATATCATTCATTGTGAGCACGAGAGTGAGAGATGAAAGGTTCAGGAAACCTTTGCAGCTGTTTTAAGTTAATTAGGTGATTAGAGCTCTTCTCAGGTCGACATTTCTGTATTATAAATCCTTTAGTCTAATATTTTAATACATTTTGAGATACTCGATTTTTGATTTCCCTGAGCTGTAAGCCGTAATCAGCAGGACTAAAAAAATAATTTATTAAGAAATGTTTCCCTTTATGTGTAATGAATCTAGAATATACAGTATGAGAGTTTCACTTTTTTAAGTAAATGAAGGTAAAACAATAATCTAATTTTTTAAATTAATTTTAGATGCCTCTTTTATTGTTACTGTCATCTTTAATAATAAATGGTTTCATTATTACTGTTAAATTCTGCTCCAAAAATCAACAAGTAGAGAACTCCAAACTACATTTGTATGAAATGCTGGTTATTTATTCAGTGACGCTGTCTTCAACGTACACAAGCAGAAATTCTTCTTCTGTGTACCCCGTGGTAATGATGTCATCTTCCTGCGCCAGGGTATAGGACGAGGAGCTAAGCAGCCGTTTCCGTCTCTGGGCACCTTCATCTCCACACTGAGCCAGCGGCGGGACGCGGCGGGGCGGGGCTTGGCTGGCGGCATGACGGGCACCCTGACCAGCACCCAGTGGCTCAGACACGGTGAGTGCAGCGAGTGATGTCATCATTTCATCAGAGCAATTAAGCCTGATGTCAAGGCACGTTACTTAGGAGGGTTATTTTTCAACACATTTCAGCCATTTTCCATTTTCTCCTCTCTTCTTGTTACCAGAAACATTTTCGCTGATTTTTTTTTTTAATAATCTAAAAAGAGAAAATCATACAAAACAATCAAACCATAAAGATGTTGTCAAGCTCTCACATTCAGCGTTCCAGACTGTTATTCTTCAGTTGAACAGTCTGCCTGTGGGTGAGAGCAACAGATCACTGCACCAGATTTCAGAAAATGACACAGGAGTCTTGACTAACTTGACTCTGAAAGAATGACTAATGTTAAAAACACATGAAATAATCTCATTGGCCTTTTCTAAAAGAAATATATGACTCAATAATACACTAACTGACTTGCTTAGATTGGGACACGTTGTTGAAGAGAGTATTTTATCCTTGTCTGATGTTTGGAATTTGCCTGGCAAGTATTGTGAGACTAACAGAAACACTGTTCATGAGAGGTTCATTGTCTTAATGTTCCCCAAAAACAGACTTACGGAGGGAAAAAGCCTTTATCATTTTTACTGATTTAGTTTGCAACTAATGGAAAGCGTTTCTTTTTCTGTCTGTTTTGGTCTTGTGGATCTTCTTGAAGGTGCAGCGGTGTGTGTATGTGTTGTCCTGTTAAAAAGAAAACCTGTCACACATGCTCTGATGAAGGCTTCCTGCTGCAACACATCAGCAGATTTGGCTACCCAGTAGTTGCAAATAAAGCCGCTAAAATGATTAAGATATGAGGTGACTTTTTTTGAAAGGGACAGTGCAGAAGATAGCATCTTTACATCGATGTGAACTTTCACAGATCCTTATTTAGTCTTTTTAAATCTCAAATATTACCGTTAAAGTAGGGTCACAAAAGTGCAGTTTGAGTGTCAGTGGGGTGTGTTTTTGTTCCCCGTCTCTGTCTGGGATGTAATGGTGTGTTACTTCCTCTGTTTACAATACGCTCGATGTATGTACTCAGTCTCTGTTTATGTTGAACTGCTAGCAACAACATTGGAGCAGCACTCCTGTCTCCAAAATGGAAGGCTTTAAGAAAAGCAAGAAGAAGAAGAAGAAGAAGAAGAAAAGCTGTTTTCCAGTTGATGACCGTGCATTAGAAAAATCTACAGCGTGCAGAAAATCACAGGATCACACTTCTAATTAGAAAGTTACAGGCGGTTTAACGGGGTGATTCAGGTCTCAGCTGACTCACACTTCTTTACCTTCAGCTGAAATCACTCAGTGATCAGAAAAGTTAGATTATCTGTTGAAATGTTTTCAAATATTCTCCCTGCTCAGTACGTTTCATGAAAAATAAGATGTTTGTTTGAGTCCTCAGAAGATAAAGCACAAAATTAGAAATATTAGTTATGAAATTGTCCCTGTGACAGAAAAAAAAAAAGAGAAAAATCAAAATTAACAATCATGCCTCGAGGTTCTTGACGGCGGCGATATTGTTTATTCATTGTCAGCATTTCGACATTAAAGGGAATGTTGCTTCCTGTTAAAGACGAGGTTATTTCTGACTGCCGTGAGAACGCAGACCCAGTGGAGCGCTCACCAGCCCGCTTTGTCACCACGGCTACTGATGCCAGAGTAATTATGCAAACCTCCGCCCCAAATGAAAACCATATGAAAGTGAAAACACTCAACACACACACATTAGATAGTGTAGCATTCCTCGGGCCCGTTACAGCCGTCCGGCCCACTGGATAATCACCACAATTTGCTTTTTCATCTGTAAAGTATTACAGGAGGTTTGTGTTTCCTTTTTTAATATTGTTAAATATGGTTTTGTGTGCCGAGGCTGGACTGAGTTTCATTTCAGGATCGGAAAAACAATGACACCTTTTCTAGAAACACTGGCAGCTTGTTATGGAAAAAGATTAAAAACTTTATTGATCTCAGCAGGGAACCTGGGGCCCTGCAGCAGGATGTGTTGACTGGGTACAGAGAAGAAAATTGGTTGTATAAAAATAATTTCTGTTTATTCTTTTGTTCCTTAAAAAGTTTCTCTCACATCTGAAGGTGATCTACCACCATGCTCCTGGTTCGGTTCTCTAAACATCCCTAACGTCCTCAATGCTCAAAGAAAATCTTTAAACATGTGAGGCTTGTAGAGTGAATCGTCACATTTTCACACACAATATTTGTGAAAACTCTGAAAATAGACTGATCCAGTTAATTTACAGACCACATTTACCACATTTACCGCTTTGCTTCACAAGATGTGACAGATGATTAAAATAAACAGCTAAATATCATACACAAATTTAAATAAATCATAGAAACACACAATATGTATACTGTTGAGAATTCCACGCATTTGCACTGTATGATCGTTGTAGGTTTATTTCAGTAATTGATTATTAGTGATTAACAGCTTACTCCTCCGTAAGATCTAATTGGCTTCCAAGAGCTCTGATATCCACGTACCATTTCTTTGTTTATTAGTTAACTTTATGCTTTTTGCATTTGTGTTGCCACAAGGGATGAAACGGTACGAAAGTTTCATATCACGATTATAGTGACCAAAATATCAGTATTATCACGGTACTGTAAAAATGTGAAAAGATTAAAATGATGCACACACTGAAACCATTTCAACAAGTTTTATATTAAAAAATACAAATAAAATAGCCATTTTGTATTTTTGCGTAAACATTAAAATAATAAAACCGAATAATACCTTTTGTAAACATGTGAAAACCATCTAAGTGTGCATTATCAAGATTTTAGATTTTATGTAACATAGGTAATGCAAATGACCCCGTCCACCATTATATAAAAACATAAGTCTTTAGAAGACAGTGACAGTAACTGCAATGAGCCCAACAGCTGCCAAAAATACAGAGGAAGTTAAAGTTAACTCACCCTGCGTTCACTATAAGGTCATTTTCTTCAATGAAGTTTCCCTCAGCGCTCTCATAAAAACTAAAATCCGACCTGACTTCAGAGTGAAAGCGCTGTCTTACGCCGTGTTGTCTTTGAGCCAAACAAAGCCACGGTGCATACTGTGCATGTTCACCTGCTTCTGGGAGACTGTCGCTAACTTTGGTTGATGCTGGACAGTGTTTGCCGTGAGTTTATAATAGCGCGGTAACCGAATTCAGGTATCATGGTAACTAAAATGTGTACGGTAAATAGATACAGGTTGCATTTTAATGCCAGGTGTAAATGGGGTTTAAATGAAATGGTGTTTCAGGGCCTTGTTACCAACTAGACCAAACTTTGTCCGAGTCAAACATGTTGACACCTTACAGTTGGTGATAACAGTGCATGTGTGTCAGTACGTGAGCACGTCCTCAAAAACAGCAGTGGAAAAACAGCGAGCTGCAGCACACAGCTCTCCTCTCCCTTCCAAACACCAGCTACCCTCCAGGCAGTCAGTGGACATAAAGTTGTTCCTGTGATGTAGAGACAGAGCTCAGTTAAAACTTTATGGATACAGATTAATAACTCACCACTCTGAAACTCTCGCTCCAGTCCATGTTGCCAAGCTGGTCGGCGACACGTACAGCTGAACCCGAGCCGTTTACTGGCTTCTCGCTGACCCGCCCTTCTCTGCTTCTGATTGGCTAGTAGTCCTTAACTAGGAACTGAGCATGTGCAACTCCCAACAAAGATCATTTAGAGACAAGATGTATCACTCCATAGCTAAAACGAAGCCTTCAACACAGGGTGAAAAGAGGAGCTGCAGCAATGTGCAGGATGACAAAAAAATATGGTGTTTTTTGAAAATGAAACCATATAAACCTGTTCTGGTAATATGATTTTGAACCTGAAAATGAGCATAATACCACCTCTTTAATAAAGCACCCCAATGGGGGGAAAAAGACCAATCTTACCTTTACAGTAAATTGTCCCCTAATTAAATGGGTATCTCTTACTGAATTAAAAACCCCTCACGTGGTTTCCTGTGACGCTGGATGACCGTACATGCTCATCTGCAGTCGGATGTTTGTGGACTGCTCCCTTCGTTCAAGCTCAGCAGGAACAATAACACGAATTAATGGATTGCACTTCATGACAACACTTGAGGAAGATAACAATAAAAAGAGGAGAGTGAGAGGATGTCCTTGGAGGTCTTGACAGGATGTCATGACAACCAAGGCTTGCTACTGCCGGGATTAAATGATGGGTGATGCACAAGATGACAAAGCAGGGGTAATTAGGAAGCTGTGGAGGAGGAGGGAGGGCAAATATGCAAAGATGAAAGGATGAGGGTTAGGAGTATTTTCTTTTCCTTGTTCCTGATCTTATCAGCTCCACTTTTTTTTCTTTTTCAGTTTCAGTATGCCAGTTTTCCATCTGCTTCTTTCAACTATTATGATAAATTATATTCTTTACTTGATTGACATTTTTATGCTGCAAAACAAATCTTTTGAAGGATCTAGATGTAGTTTTATTTTTTATTTTATTTTTTTTAATGAATGAATCACTTTTTTATTGCCTATATGTGAACCTCACATAAAAATGAGTGCTGGGCAACGATTAAAATGTTTAATCACGATTAATCGCATTGTTATGCGCTAAATTGAATAATAAATTCTAAAGTAGTGTATTGCGCACTTTTATTAATTAATTTAATTTAAATGTACTGCTATAAACATTGATTTGCAGGCTGATCAACAATAATTTTTTAAAAACTGCGTTAATGTGCTATAAAATAATTGTCTGTGTTAATTAATTAATGCATTGATGCAATAATAAAGCCAGTTAATCATTTCTGCAAAGCATGTGAAACAGATTGTGATCTGTGTTTTAGGCGGCTCAAGTTGGATAACGTCACCCTCCAATCAATTTAGCTATGCTGACATTAAATGCAGTCAGTGTAAAATCATCATGTAACGAGCATGGATCAGTTCAACGTCAAGCTGATAAAAAAAAAAAAATGACTGTACCGTTGCAGTGGGAGTTTACCTGAGTTTGCAGCATGTTGTGTTATGCCGTCTCCAGTTTGTTGGTCTCTGTTTTGGCTTGCTCATTGGTTTGAGCGTGCGCCTGGGAAGATAGAAGTTGCATTCTGAAACCTCAGCGCTAGAAGTCACTTAAAACTTCACATGGCCCTTTTTCAATAACAAATTAAACAAATTGGGATATATATTAATACAATACAAATTTCATTTTTTAAGTTGAACCTCCAACCTTTTCTCTAGCTCCACCATGAAATCAATACTTCTACTTGTACACATACCTGACGACGAAATCTACTGGATAGATTTACATGGCTTTTCCTGAACAGCTTTCGGGATGCGATGCACTCTTTTAAATAACGACACGTGACCTTTTCTGTAGCGCCACCCTCAGGAAGAAATTCTCCAGTGTTATACAGAAAGAAACATCTGGATTCCTGTGATGTGTAACACCTGATCTCATTGTCATTCATCCGTCTGTCCGTCTCTGTACTATGTGTCTCTTTTATCTTCTGCTTGTACAACCCGCCAATGCCTACAGATTGAGCACCCACAATGCACCTGGACAAGCCTGCTGGTGACTATTGTTACTGTGAGGACGGCTACAATAGGAGGCTATTTATAAACAGAACTGATGGTTGGTCAGAAGTGGGAGGACGGGTGAACAGGTGTCCCGCGTGTCTTTCTGAATGACCGTGTGTGTATTTGTATGCTGTGGGGAGTTGTTGCGCAGTGGTCTGGCCTCTGTGATTACACACTGACTGAGGTTAATAGCTATCATTTGTATATTTGTGTGTGTGTGTTGAGACAAAACATCGTCAGTGACAGTCTGGCTCTCTCTTTTACCGTCTGTCCTCTTTGTCTTTTTGTCGCGGTGTTTATTCTCGGCACCTTTACATGTTCGCAGATAGAAATGGTAAAAACAAAATCTCTTGTTTTGTTTGCTGTCCAGCCAATTTGTCTGTTTCCTCTCGGTCTTTGATTTAAAGCTCTTTTGAACTGCAGCTCTGCTTTTAGTAGTCATCAGCAGTTTGATGTTTCTATCAAAGTGCTGTCTACTTGGATTGTTTGATGAATTAATGAATCGTTCTTCATCCTCCATGAATCCAGTGAGTGTGAAACACGTTTTCATTAGCAAAATGACTGAATGTACAGCTAAAACAAAAGCCAGCAGACTGAAATAATATTAAAATGTAGAGAGTTATAACAATCAGCTTGGGTTATAAGCTTCTACATTTATAATTCGAGAGCTACTGTGATCAGTCCATGAAGATGTGGCAGCTGCTCAGGCGGCGGAGCGGTTCGTCCATTAATCACTAGGTTGGCGGTTTGATTAGCGGATTCGACATTCGTTCCTGTGTGTGTGTGTGTGTGTGTGGTGAATGGGTGAATGAGAGGCAAAATTGTAAAGGGCTTTGTCCGGGTAGGCAGAAAAGTGCTATATAAATCCAGTCCTTTTGCCTTCTAATACACAGTAAAAGCTTGTGTCACGGGGACACAGTACAACGGACGTCTGATCTCGCAAGTGTTTTTAGTATTAAACCATTTCATTTATATTTTATACACTTGTGAGCTCATAGCTCTTAAGATTCAAGCTTCAAATCTGGACCTTTCTATACAGAATCTGGCTCTTGTGTCTGCTTCAGTACAAACAAGACACTTCCGAGGTTTGTGGCCTGTACTACGAAGCGAGGTAACTGGCTTATCCAGGTCTAACTTCGTGACGTCGGGTGTAACTTCCTGATTAACCCGTACTACGAAAGGTGGATAGCTGTTACCCGAGGCCTGTTGCCATGGCAATTTACGCTGCATCTCTAAACTGCTCCGAGGACATTTGGTTCGTGGTTAACTTGAGGCTACCCTGTATACGGACTACACACCACATCTGTACTCAGTGTTAATGATAGGAAGTTGGATATTAGTACACACCAACATAAAATATGTTTAGATTTCATCCTGACTTGTTCCACTGCGGTTGCAGCTGAAATTAAGTTAGGAAACACATCAACATTAGGCTACGTTCATACAGCGAGCACTGCAGCCTCTGCGATTGTAGGGAGGAAATCTTAATTTTTCCTGGATCCTGGAAAAATTGGATGAAAAAATCCTGGATGAAAGTGTCAAATTTACAAGAACAAAACGTCTTAAATACCTTGAAATTCATGCCACAAAAAATCAATTTTCTCCTGAATACGTCCACTCCACGGCAAAGTCTCAAAGGTGCATGATAGTGATTGTGGGCTAAACTCACCTGTTTCCTCACTGCTAAATCTGACTGTGAAGTCTAATATAATTTCCCACCAGAGAATAGGCCTAGTCAAGTTTTTTTTCTTAGATTAATCTCTGTCTCGGATTATTACCCCTCTCCACTGGCTCCTTTTTTTTTTTTTTTTTTTTCTATTTGCAATGGACATAATGTGCAGTTGTACCTTTACATCTTAATCATATTACACATAAAAGAAGAGCCCATAAAATACATAAGAGATTTGAACTACAATGAGAACACTGTGAAGATAATTAGGCTACAAATTTACTCCACGCGATGCCAACAAGCCTCCCTGGCTTTGTCGGCCGCCACGATATTAGATTTAGCCGTTAACTTTCTTTACAATCATAATTTCCTGACACAATCAACGTGCATTCCTCTGGAGAAATACGGAGCATGAGCCTGCCTGCACGGCTGAATACAACCCTCTTTATGCAAACACGCACCAACTCTAATTAAGTTAGCTCCGACTTAACTAACTAACATCTTGGTACCGTTTAACTTCAGAGTTTGTGAACCCTGAGTTTGCTTGATAACCCCGAGTTGACTCTGAGTAGGTTGAACTTCCTCAGAGCTGCAGTGATCCTTGCATGTCTCAGAGGAAGCAGAGTTAATGAGGGGTTTATTGTCTTTTTGTGTCTCAGGGAGAGAGCTGCCTCCGATCTGCAGTGATGTTCGCCAAAAGCAGCGGCTCTCCATTGACACTCTGCCCCCAGAGGTCAAAGCTCCGTTTCCCTCCGACCCCATCATCCCCCTGCGAACCAAGACCACCAAGGAGTTTCTGTGAGTTCCCTGAACATTTAAGACTGTTGTCAGTTTTCTGCTAAAAACTCCCCATGAAACAAACCCACCTCACTTCTTTAGTTATTTTGGAGCCAAGCCTGGTTTCTCTTTATCAGCATCGTGTGTTTGTGTTTGCCAGAGAGGACATGGAGGGTGCCGTCCAATCAGGTGACTGGAGGGAGGTCCGAGAGTTTTACCTGACCACCTTTGATTCCTTCATAGAAATCAACGCTGCCTTTAAGGTAGAACACATAAACACACACGCAATCTGGCTCTCAGCAGCATGCCTGTTGTGAGAAAACTGTTTTAGATGCTTTTAAAATTTCCCCAGACGCCATAACTGTTTTACGATGGGAAAGCAGTTTTTTCCTTCATGCTGTCTCTCTCCTTCCGTTTCTTGCCTCCCTCCTCTGTCTTTTCCCAGCGAGAGGCGAACGGATCGTTTAACACCATAGATGACTCGGGAGTCAACGCCAAGTTTGTCAACGCTGTTTACGACGCACTGCTCAGCACAGTAAGCATGTGACAGCAAGACCACTCCGACAAACCAACACACATACAGGCTTGTGAACAAAGACATGGTGCTCATATCTCACCATTAACCATGACATTTCAGGTTTCGAACCGCCACCAAGTCATTGGACATTTGCAAAGGATAATGTATTTTATCATGACATCACAACCTGTTCTCACTCCCCGACTCGTCACATATGGACGCTTGGTCAAGACCCATCGGCGTCAGTTTGTAACGCACTGGGGATCCCTATAGCGTCACAGTTCAGCGCAGTGGGGAAGCCCTGTAGTGTCTGTTTTTGACGGTAAAGGCAGGTATATGATATTTAACAGAAAAGACGGAGTAAGGAGGTGGTTGGGGTGGATGGAGGGCCAGAATCTAGACTTTGAACCAGAAGTCCGGGGTTCGTGTCCCATTGAAACAAAATGTCACAAAACAAAATGGTTCTTAATGTACGTTGGTTAACTTGCGTGGTAACTGACGTACGTAGTCATTTTAACCAACGCCATGATCTTTTATTAACCTTAACCAAGTAGTTTTGTTGCCTAAACCTAACCAAATTGCAACGTTTCACAACTTTAATAACGTGCCGTTTCAAAATTGAAAGTCTAACCGGACATTGCATATTTATTGTTGCTAAGCGTTGCTAACTTGCTAACCTTAAACAGTGACACTAACGGGTTACCCAGGGAGTTAAAAAGCCGTGACAAAGTGTCAAAATGTGACGAGTTGGGAGTGAGAATGCGTTGGTCAGTCTGTCACACATAAGTTGTATAAAACGTCAGGTACTTGCTGACTTGTTGAGATGACAGGAGATGCTCATTAATGACGCCCCAAAACAAGCTGTAACAACACGTGTTACCTGGATTAGTCAGTTCATTCAGTGAATGTAAAAACAGCCGAGGATCTTTTCTCTTCAAGCTTTCCTAAACACTTCTGTGTTCTTTCTGTTTAAGTAAAGGTTAGACCAGCGTTTCTTTTCGTGCGACCGACATTCTTCTCCTGATTCTTTCTGTTTTGGAAGTTGAATATGTTTTTTGCTTGTGTGTTTAGCCTCAGGACATCCAGAAGTCAGTGTTGAAAGGGATCATCAACAGCCTGCTGAGGGAGTGGAAAGGGTGAGAATATGTCTGCATTTTAAACTGCATTCCCAACAATGCAAACATAAATCAGATAATATGGTAATTTAAATTCATAGAGTAGTAAAGTAAAATGGATGATGCCAAACAGTTTAATGCTAGAACATTTAGAGAACTGCTCTACTTAGGCTTAAAGGAATATTCAGTGATTTTGACAATTCACTTGCTCTCTTATAGTAGTTAGTTTCTCTGTTTCTTCAGTACGGCTCCTTCTTGTTAATCCTGGATTAGCACAAAGACGGAGCTTGCCTAGCTTGGTTTTGTTGCAGTGCTCTTTTTCTGTGACAGGTTTTGGTTTGTCTGTGTTTTCAGGCCTCGGACAAAAGATGACCTGCGGGCTTATTTCATTCTTGTTCAGGTGAGACTGAAACTCCTCCAGACACAGTAAAGATAAGTCCAAGGTGTCCGGTTATATCACAATAAAAGGTGGGGAGAGGAAGAAAGCTACATATGAGAGTGATACTCCCTGCAGGACACGGTGGAGCGGATTATTGAGCTAGTGTGGACGCTTGATTTGATTGAAAGTGTGTTTGAAGTCCGTTTTAAAACAACAGATGTTTAGGTTACTGGATAAATAAAGAAACTGATGTGTGAACTGATTGTGGGCAGCATCATTATTGTTGATATGGTGACCTGTAGGTTAATATACATTGTGCATCAGTTAAGCAGATCTTAAGAGGTGTTGAACTTCTGATGACAGACACAATGATTACTTTGCGAGCACAGAAAACACTGCAGGGACGGCAGCCTGGCTCTTCTATCGAGCCGTGACGTTTAGCCTGCAGACATCTAGGGCTTATGGGAAATGGTGTATCGTTAAAGGGTGCTTAAAATGTAAACCTTGAAGAAACACGAATATTATGTGTTTTTTCAAAAAAAAATGTCCTTATCTAAACACATGAAGTGACCCACCCAACATACTAATAAGAAATACTCTGTTCATTGGCTAGATTTTTAGTTATTAGTGTAGTTGCGAATCCCAGTGGTATTTTGAATAAGGTTTTCTTCCTTCCAGTTTCACTTTGGCCCTTTATATATCACAAGCCCGCCAGGACGCCCCGTCAACAGCATCTCCACCTAAGAAACATCACTGAAACCGAGGCAAAGCCTTTTTTAATCCAGAGCAGCTCTGCTAGTGTTGCACACAGATGCATGCTGTCACGAATCAATATCATTCATCGATACTGTTGGCGGCTGTTCATTTGCTGCCGTGGTTCTCTAGATCTCCACGCTGTGTCAGCTGGGAAGTTGTTCACGACACCCATACTTTCTGTATAAATATACTAATTTATACTTATTTAACACTGGATTTATGACTACAACAACTGTTTTTCTTTCTTTCTTTCCCACGCCCTTTCCATCCATCTTTTTTTCATCTTTTTTTTATTTATCATTGCTGGTGGACAGAAATATTCATCTCGTACCTCTCTGTCTCGTTCTTATTCTGCCCTTTTCTGTTTGTGGGCTCCTTTCTTTGATCCTATTTTTGATCTCTCTCTGTCTCTCTCTCGTGTCTGATTTCCATATATGGTTTTGGGAATTAGACTCCGATAAAGACAGGAATCTGCAGTAGTTCCACTGTGGTTCCACGCTCCATCAGCGCACACATGCACACGGGCCAAATGTCTGATTTTTTTTTTGTCCCATTTGACTTTGACGACTCGCCTCGTCTTCCAACTCTCAGGAGAACACAACCACACACACAGATTGGGACTGGGTGAGGTCATGTTGGAGTTGAGGACGGCTGGTTTCCTGCCTGACGACGACTCCCTCTTCTTTATAGGCTCTTCTTTCTCTCTCTCTTCATCCCTGTGATAACACCCTGTAAAGACTGAATTGAGCTCTTTGGGATTATCTCACTTATTATGTAATTTGTTATTATTTTATTGCATCCAAACACCAGTCTAACAGACAGAACCTTGTGTTCTCAAAGTCAAACTGAGTCATGTCTTTTGAAAGAAACACAACAACAGCAGCTGTACTCGATCTTTTAGTTTACCTTCACAGTGTCCCAGCTGTCTCTTACTAAATATTAACTGTGTGTGGAGCATGTAGCATGTTCACAATGGACCTCTGGGCTTATTTTTGTGGTTCTGTCCAACATTTCTTTCAGTTACAACCAAGTTAATCGCTCAGATTTGAGAACATGCTGACATTGCTAAAAAGAAGTCTGACATGGACATTTATTTTTGCCATATGGTTTCATTTTTTCTTCCAAATAAGTCTGTCTGGGGGTTTGTTGTCTGATCGCTTGAGCGCTCATGTTTTTGGTTGACCATCCGACTTAGTGATGTCGCCACATTCCCAGATCTGAGGTATTAACTTGGTGAGTGAAATGGTTTTTAATACTTATAGAAACCAGAATGAGATCCAAGTTGTAATAAACCCGCAATTATTTTTTTTATTTATGATAGCGTGCAGACTGAAAACCCTGGAGGTTTGAGTGTGATGGACACTTTTTCCGTTCACCAGCTGTGTGTGTCCCAATTCAGGAGCTGGATCTTCTGAAGACGGTAGTTTCAAGGCCAGATATGTGAGTGGTTAGCTTTATCACAATATGATATATCGCTGTGTGTGTGTGTGTGTGTGTGTGTGTGTGTGCAGAACCCCCAGTATTCAAGCACCAGCACCTACGTGATCTACGCTCACCTGCTGAGACAGATCGCAGCTCTGTCTGAGGCCGACCACCACTTCCTGGTTCACTGGCTCAAAAAGTAAGTGTGTGTGTCAACCTTTAAATGTTGGTTTGCTGCCAAGTTGCCATAGCTTTCTGTCTGTGCATGTAACCTTACTCTTCCTGTCTTCCTTTGAGTTTTCATTGAACAGCAAATTTTACCTAAACCTTTGAAGTGCCACAGAAATGAAATGGGTTCTTTAACAGCAGGATTAAAGCAAAAGTATACTTTCTTTACCTTCTGTAGGGTAGAGGCTGTTGTATGTTGAACAGATTGTAAAGCCGTCTGAGGGACATTTGTGATTTGGGGCCTCTGTAAATAACTTCTGGATGTGTAGGCGGATTGAGCCTTGTCATCTCGTCTTTGCTGCAGGCTTAGCAAGTGATTTATTGTGTGATGGCAACATAAATTTTAAGTGTTTCCATCTCTAACTGGAAGTACTTTGCTCTGGCTCACTTTCTTTATGCAAATATCACACACCACTTCCAGCTTTGATGAATCTCTCATGTCATTTAATACAAACCCCAAACTGCAGCAGTTACATTCTTTTCAGCCACCGACTTGTTTTTCATCATGATCTTTGTTTTTCCTCTCTAATCTGAGGAGGTGGGCTCATGCGGCAGTAAAGACATGTTGGCTATATTCAAGTATGCTGCATATACATTAGTACCATTTTACTGTCCAACCAACCCTGGTCAGACGGTTGTTTGTCATGTGTGTGGCATCCCTACCCAGCCTGGAGAAACCATCAAAGGCTTAAGCTCGCCTTTGCCCAGATGTAGTATACAGCCCTGCCAGTACTGTTTTAGGACGGGGTAAATGCATTTGGAGTTCTGACTGAAATCAATTTACAGCAACAAGTCAAGAAAACTGTCAAGAGTTGGCAGACTTGAACAAATGCTTAATTTTGTTTACTTATTCTTTGATCATATACACCGATCAGCCACAACATTATGACCACTGACAGGTGAAGTGAATAACCGTGGCAGTGGGTGGGATGTATTAGGCAGCAAATGTAAATCTGAATGCTCTGTCTTTGTGACCACTGAAAGCGCTTTTTACGCTACATCCCATTTACCCATTCACACACTCAGCCTAAGCGCTCAAACAGAAACTAACATTAACCTGAGCCACAGCCGTGGAAAGTAGGGAAAATGGGCAGTGTAACGTTTTGAGCGACTTTGACGAGGGTCAGACTGCGATGGCTAGGCGACTGGATCAGAGCGTCTGCAGTGGTCAGTACCTATCAGAAGTGGTCCAAGGAAGGAAAAGCAGTGAACCGGCGACAGGGTCATGGGTGGGAGCGAAGGCTGACCCGTGTGGTCCGACCCAACAAACGAACTACTGTAGGTCAAATTGCTGAAAAGAATTTGATGCTGGTTCTGGTAGAAAGGATTCAGCAGTTTGTTGCATAAGTGTCTTCTGCTTACGTGTTGGTGCCAGATTCACACCTTCAGAGGTCTAGTGGAGTCGATGCCTCGACAGGTCGGAGTATTTCATTAGAAACTTCTGTGTTAAGACAAAATTAAACATTATTTTGGTATCTGTTTTTATTGTCACTGGGATTCAAACAGTGTGCAGCCCTACAATTCAAAGAATGATAAATTCTGATCACACTAAAACCACATTTAGTTCATTTTAAACAACAAATACTCCCCAAGGTCAACAGATGTGTTCAGACAGAGAGAGACACTAATGGATATGTGGTTAAGCTGGTGTTCACTCAGAGTAAAACAAAGGTTAGATGTACTATTTCTGCATTACAACTCCACAACCGTGTTTCAACGTAAAGTTAGCTGTTAAAGTTACTCCTATATTTAAAAAAAAAACAAAATCCACTCCCTGCCAGTTTAATCAGATCTTGCAGCTTTTAAAACTTGACACACAGCCTACAATTATGAATGTAAGCCGGGCTCTGTACGTCTCTCTCAGCCTGAATTAGGAGCCCTGAAGAATGCGTCCTTTTTGTGGTGATGATTTACAAGCGAGCTGGTTCAAATTACAAGTTCTGTTCAGTTGTGCTCAGATCCAAAAACCCAATTTCTCCATCCAACGCTGTTATTTTTTCTCTCTTAAAGTGTACATTAACGGTTTATTCTTGTGCATGTGTATATTTTCGGGTGTGTGCAGTTTGTGACTCTGCCAAACTGCTGATGTTAACCAATATTAACTTTGTGTGTGTGTGTCAGGCTGTCGGTGAGGCGTTTCAGGCAGCTGGTAGAGCGCCTCCTGCAGTTCATCTCCACCCGTCTGTTTCCTGCAGAACCAGACGAATTTCCTCCTCTGGCCAAGTGCGCCTGGTGGATTCCCTCTGCTACCAAAGTGCTCGGCCTGTTCAGTGAGTCTCGCACACGCCTTCATATCAGCGTAACGCAGAACAGTAACGCAAATGCCAAGGGTCATTTTGACACAATTGACTTACTCTCTCCTCAGATGCAGCCAACAGTGTCTCCTCTCCTCCCATCATGCCTTTCACCGACTTCTACAACATCACTCTGGAGCACATAGACTTCATGGAGGAGTACAGGACCTGGCAGAACTACGGCAATTCAAATAGGTCAGCTATTTGTCTGTGGCTTTTCCGTCTGGCTGACTCTCACTAAAATGACTGAATGTGTCAGGAACTGCTCCCATGCCTGGTAAATTAAAACCAAGTGACTAAAATATTGTTTGATTTTTGGTAGAAAACATCACTCTGCCTGTATCGAGCGCTATAAAATGGATTTGTTGCTTGACAGAGATTTTGTTGGTCCATAACTCACAGCAGTGTTTTTGTTGGCTTGTTGTGTGTTCCCACAGTTTGAAAATATATTAAACAAATGAACAATCCAGACAGCAGAAGAAGACACTTGTTGTGTAGAACACGCAGCATAGTAGGACAGTGGGCAGGAAAATATCAACTGTCCAGGGTGCATTTCTCCCATAAACAATGTTATATTGGATTGTATTATTGACTGTCTGTCGGAACATTTCAACACTGTCCTGGTTCATTCATGAGTACAAACAATGAGACGCTGAGATGTAGAAGTTCTGCTTCATTGAAAAGACTGTGTCCATGACAGCTTCAGGAGAGAGAGGACTGCTGTGAGAAACATCCAATCAGAGATGATCTTTGCTTTTTGCTGGGTCAAGTTTGTAGAACATGTTTGATAAACTTTTTTTGATAAAAAATTCACTTTTGGTTTTTGGAACAAGTCAGCAGTTTTGGTGCAGAGTTTTGTTTTCCTGATTGCAGCAACAAAGTGCTCAGAATACTTTATAATTCCACGTACCTTTTCAGAAAATGTGTAGAAATATATCTGATGGCCGTAACCTCCTTTTTACAGTTTAGTTTCAGAGAGTATCATGAAAAGTCAACTCTTAATAGGAAATGTGTTTTTGTTTTCATTAATCAATTAATCATTTAATCTATAAATTGTACAATAATACTGAAAAATGTCCGTTTTTTTATATATATATATATATATATATATATATATATATATGCATGCATGCATGCATGCATGCCAGAGCCGGGAGTGACGCCTGCTGAGTGCTTGTTTTGGCAAACCGGCACTCAAGACCAAATAATATTTAGTTGAATTCAGTTCGATGATAGTTCTGTCAACAAAGTGATTGATTGACTAATCATATCAGCAGGAAAAATAATAGTAGTAATAGTAGTTGGTTTATACTCTATACTACAAGTAAATTAGTGATAAATGGATCATATATGATGGAGCAGTGGAATAGACTCTCTGTAGTGACTTTTCCCAGGGAACGACCCGAAATGCTAACAGATGTGACATTAGCTTGACGAAGCTCTACCCGTGACCAAGAGTTCCTTCTGATGATTCTGGCTGGAAGTCAGACTGAGGATCTCCTCCTGAGCAGACACAAAGTAACGTTCCCACAGTTGCAGTTTATCCAGAGTTATGGAAACGCTTTCAGAAGCCGTGAAGTCTGTTTCACGCTGCGTCACGTCTCGTTAGTGTCCGATAAAGGAAATCAAAAGGAAATAAAAGTCCTTGGCTGGTGCGGTGGGGAATTCTGCTCCCGTCGGGCTTGGTGGGTGTAGATTTCAGAGCCTGCTCAATTTGGTAAAGCCAAAATTTTGTAGTTTTCATATTTCTTCTTGTCCTTTCTCAGGTTCTCCTTTTGTCAGTTTCCCTTCATCCTTTCGACTGTGGTGAAGAAAGCCATCATCCAGAAAGACTCTGAGCAACAGATGATCAGTCAGGCCAGGGTGAGACGCTCATTCACACACATGCAAACATATTCGTACTTCTTTACTTGCGAGGAACGTTGTTTAAATCATACATGTAACTTAACCTAAATTGAATTCCAGCCTCTACTCTTACACTGGTTTTGAAGTGAGGACCTCACTTTCCAAATGTTCCCTCACAGTACAAGGTCCTTATAAAGATATAAGTACAGTAATACAGATACATGAAAGGATGTACACAAGCAACAAATGCATGTCTACGGACATTAAATGTGTGTGTGTGTGTGTGTGTGTGTGATTTTCACAGCAAAGCCTGGTCAGTAAGGTTTCTCGCAGGCAGAGAGTGGACATGAACCTTCTGTTCCTCAACATTAAAGTACGACGAGCACAACTCCTCAGCGACTCACTGGATGAGGTTTGTACACACTAGTATTAATTTGGTCAGCCATTTAAAAATTTAGTCTTAGTCCTGTGTCAAATGTCCTTGTTAGTTTTTGTCATATTTAGTCCACTGAATACTAGTTTGTTTTTTGGGTTTTTTTTTTTTATCAAGTTTTAGTTTACTAAAAAGTATTTTAGTCATTAACCATCATTTTCATCTTTTCTTACCCATTAGTATTATTTTGATTTGCATTTTGGTCAATCTGCTGGAACCAAAATAGCAAAAATATTTATCGTTTTAGACTCAATTTCACTCATCTCACATGTATAAAATGTTTTGTAAAATTTGAATGTTAGCTTTGTTCTCATTTTTTTGCAAAGGAGACGTTTAATTACCTCAGTTCCCGGGTGGTCAGCCTTAAAATGGCGCTTAATAAGTTCGTGGTGTTTTTTTCCAGTCCAATAAAATTAGGCGCTCTGTTATTTTGTCCGCCTCACTGTATTAGAAATGGGACCAAGCATGTTGTGTGCGTCACCAGAGTTCGCATCCTCCACAGTAATGGTTTTCCTCCCCCACCAGGCGTCGCCCCGGTCGCCCAGCATTCAAAGCGCAGGGAGAGAAAAATACCGCTGAATGAACACGCTGTTTGAGTGAAAATTTAGAGGGAGAAAATGTGGCCTGGAGCATCTTGTCTTCTCATTATACTGACAAAAAGAAAGAGAGATTTTATTAACGTTTTTATTTTATTAATTCCATTTTAGTGTTGTCATTTTTTCGTCAACAATATTGCACGTTAAGATTGTCAGTGTTTAAGGACATTGTCGGCGTCTCATCATCGTCGATCCTCGAAAAAAGGTTGTTTCGTCTGACAAAAGTAACACTAGTTCGCACACACACTCTCGTATTCTTGTCACATCTGTACTCATAAAAGCAGAAATACATAATGAGCTCTTACTATATAATAAATTCACAAAGAAGCTTGAGAAGAAGAATCATGTTTCCTCTGCAGAGAATTCATTCTTTTATGTATGAGAACACCAGGGAGTTAATTCTCTGTCAAGGCTGGAAGCGAACAAAGGCGCTGTTGTCATCCAAACAGGCAAAGGGTGGTCACACCAAATACTGATTTGATTTAGATGTTTCTTCTGTTAACTCACTTTTCATTTTGTTAATTAAATTGAAATATAATCTGAAGCAATCCCTGGATGCCCAGACATCTGGATCCTTGGTCTTGTTGCTGAAACATCATCCCTCAGGAAATGTGAAAGCAAGTTGGTTCTTATTGCTGGATATAAGTGTTTATTGTCCATCTGTAAACCTTTGGATTAATGAGCTGTCGTCAAGCTTAGCAATGGAAAGGCTTGCATGCACAATTAAACAAAAACAGGCATATTTTTCATATATATGTGATTTATTCCTTACATTTCTGGAATGAAGACCTGATAACTTTTAGTTCCTTAAATATAACACTTACCAGGTGAGGCTGTTTGTTTGTTTTTAACAATTGTAAACTAGTGTTATAGATCATATCAGTATGAATGGCTCACAGTTAAAGGGTGAGTAGTTAGAAGGGAGAAAGGGAAGATTTTTAGGGGGAAATTTAATTTGATGGATGTAACCCAAGTAGTGTGTTTGTGTTTCCTCTTCTGAGGTAGTATTCAAATTCTTTGGTGGAAACTGGACAGTTTAGCTTCTTATGAGGTTCTGATGACGAGCAAAAAAATATTTAATAATCGGAGAAAAACAGCAATTTTGTTGTCTGGGAACTACAGAAAAAAATGGATAAGCTTATATGCCTTTAATATTCTGCGTTCATGTGTTAGGTTTAGGTTAGACTGAGCGTCATGATAAATGTTAGTTTCTTCAAGAACCGAGATTAAGCCCATATGTGTTTAAGTTTGTCCACGCGGTTCTCTTCTTGGGAAGTTATTTAGTCTGTTGACATTTAGGAATATATGATCAGAACGTTTTCAGGTTTTAATGAAACAGCTGTATAGATGATGTAGTAGAGTGAAAACATTGGTTTCAAAACCATTTGTGTGCAACACAACATAAAAAAAACAACAATGAAGTTAAAATTGAACTTGTGTTATTAGATTTTGTTGAACCAGATCGATTCGTTTGTCTCTGTCCATAGTTGATGAGGAAGCGGTGCGACCTGAAGAAGAAGCTGCGGGTGACGTTTGTCGGGGAGGCGGGGCTGGACATGGGCGGCCTGACGAAGGAGTGGTTCCTGCTGCTGGTCCGACAGATCTTCCACACAGACTACGGTGAGACGCACTTTTCATTTCACACTAGTCTGGTCTGGGATGTCGGTAAGCATTTTGGCATCGATGACATCACACACCTTGAGGTGGTCTTATTGGATATAATTCTTAGGGAACTATAAATCAAGTGTGAACAAAGAAAATGGAAAAGCTGGGATCTTTCAACAGGTCTTTTAAGGAGAAGCGGAGAGCAAGAGATGTCTGAGAATCTGGAGGGTAAATCCAGTTTGATGCAAAGTCAATGGAAAGTTAAGCTATACTTTATTGAAAACAAGCGGAAAGGAAATTAAATTTTTACTAGACAAAAATGGAAAGTACGTTTTTATTAGTTGGATGTCTCAGAGGACAAGCTCAGAGTTTTCAGGTCTGTGAAGCTGCAGCAGGACTAGGTGTCAGATGGCTGAGAAAAGCAGCTCAGTGTTGGTTTAGGAAATTCAGCACTGGATCATCTCATTATGTTTCACTTTACTCTCCTGTCTTTACTGACTCTAATTATTTCTGTTATCGCCTCTGTCTTTCTTTGTTTGCGTTCTTGTGCCTGATCCCCCTCCATCCCTGCTATGTCAGAGGAACAGGCCACAGGAGATATCGATCTTTTGAGTATCGACCTCTAACCCTCTGTAGTGGTGAAATAGTTCTGAAAAGTTTGTATCTTGCTCCTTTTGAGCAGCTGCAGTCAGTTTCAGTTCACAGCAGCCACAACGGATTCTAATGAAGACAGTTTCACAGTTAAGAAAAAGCAACAAATCTTCACTAGAAACTTCTCAAACCACTCCACAGAACCATCCGCATCTTTGCCGTCAACCCACATTATAGGTATGTTCCAAACGACCGTTATTTCCAAGAAATCATGCAATATACAGCATCTCTCAAAAGTGAGTACACCCCTCACATTTTTGTAAATATCTGATTAAATCTTTTCACGTGACAACACTGAAGAAATGACACTTTGCTACAATGTAAAGTAGTGAGTGTGCAGCTTGTATAACAGTGTAAATTTGCATCACACAGCCATTAATGTAAGGCTGGTTGGATCTTATTGCACATACTGTACGGCTGAATGGTGGAAAAGTGGTTTATGCAGCAGGAGTCTGTTAAGTTCAATCTTTACTTGGGATCACCACGTAAAAACCCATTATATCCTGGCTGTCCAGGCGGGCTTAGAACTATGACCTTTATGCTGATGCAGGAGCATGTCACCCAATGTAGCAGTGAGGCTCACTGATGGGTTTTAATAAACTTTGTTTGAAAATACAGGAGCTCTATGTCTCGGAGAAAGAAGCTGTATCAGGCTTTGATACGCACAAAGTACCTGTTTGTAGGTTAAACTCATTGGTGCTTTGGGCTTTTCATGGGATTTGCTGGGAAAAGGAAAACTATAGAATATCACCAGTCTGATCCTTTAATCTTCTATCAGAACCAACCTTCCAATTTAATATCCTAGTCAAACGCTTCAGTGCCTGTGGTGACTTTGAAAAGTGGGGACATTGGTGGGTCTTGAGTGTTCTCTTCTTATTTTTTATCAAAGAAGCAAGTTTAGCACAAGTCTTCCAAATTAAAAGATGTTGTTTCTGCATGCTAGCTGGAATGAGACATAACGTTTCCTTCTTTTCTGATCTGACGGCATTATTGGCAGGACGATAACACTCTGGTTAAAGTTTTGTTTGTTGTGGTTTAGGCACAAAAAACTACTTTGTTTTTTTGGGGAACAGTCGTGGTTTTGCTTGACTTTTGCTCATGCTATGTTTTGGTTGGGGGGTCTTCGTCGTCACATCATATTACGATAATGAACACTTGGTTAACGTTAGTGAATTTATCACCGTCATGCTTTAAAAACAACAACCTTGATGGTTGACTGAAAATGGGAAGCGGACATCAGTCTCCTGTGTTAAACAGTGGTGGGCTCAGGGGCGATTGACCCCCCATTTCCCCAAATTTTACAAATAAATGCTGCAAAAGTGTGCCCCATTTGTGAATAAACAAGATAATGTGCCCTCTATGGTGGCCCGGTGTGTGAGAAAATGTGGTAAAGTGCCCGCCGGGTGCCCTTTCAGTGGAAAACATGTGCCGTAGTGCCCTCTAGGGTGCACCTTTTGTGTGAGGAAATGTGGAAGAGTGCCTGCCGTGTGCCATATATTCAACAAAACATGATGAAGTGCCCTCTGAAAGAAGGACAGAAATCCCAGAGGGGCCAATAGGACTTTGTGATCTATGAATGACTATTGCCAAAGTTATGCTGTGCGGACATCTAATTCCTGGGAGTGCTCAAGAATACGACCGTATATGCTAGCTTTTGATGATGCTTAAAAGGCATGAATTTCCGACAGATATGCATCGTAAGATTTTTGCACCAACATGTGAAGCTGGTGCCTGTTTTGTTTTTTTCACCCCTGCCCGTCAGACAGTCCACATTACATTTACTTTAGATGACGCTCTTATGTATCAGAGGTGGCACGCCTCAGGGACACATTGGTGTCTCACAGTGGATTTGAACCTGGGTCTCTTACACCGAAGGCATGTGTCTTATCCACTGTACCATCACCACCATTAGCATTAAAGTCCGGTGTTTAAAGTCCGGTGTTTTGTTTAACCATTAATCCTCCCAACAACCCCCTGACTTCCTCCTTTGTTCCCAACATTATTTTAACCAAAATCCATTCAAGCTGAACTTTGTCCTCTTTGTTTCCGTCATCATTGCTCCAAATTATCCTTTAACCACAAGAAACAGTCTCGCGTCATGTGATGTTATAAACCTTTATTCAAAATATTGATTTAACATTTTCTCCCAAGATTTGCCTTTCTTGTTCAGTACAGTGGAATTTGCATAAAAAGTACTTGAATGGAAACCAAGCGAACATCTGTCTGTGCATCTGCCTCTTCTCTCTCTCCTACTTTCTATCTGTGTCTCTCTCCCCTCTCGTCGAGTTGTTCTTTCCATCGTCTTTCCGCGGTCGTCTGTGTTTTTGGTGCCAGGGGACGTCGGCCCAAAGCAACACACTCAATGAAAGCTGTGTTCCCCTCATTAGCAGCACAGGGAAAGCCCCGGCTCTGCCTCACAAACACACACCGAGCTGCGCACAGTCAGGTGTACACACACACAAACACAGGCTCTTTTACGTATGCGTGAAGCGGTGTCAGTTTCTGGTGTTCAGAGATGTGAGCGGTCCAGATGTGTGTCGCCGCTCAGAACAGACTGCTGCTGTTTCACTCAGTCGGAGCTGGAAAAGCTTCAGCGCTTCACAATCCTGTCGAGTTTATTCTACCGAACTACCTCGTCGTTAACCCTCTGACACTCAGACATCACAAACTGAACACAGACTGAATGTTGACGAGGTGTAAGTGGTGTGTAGCGAAATACTCAAGACAATGCAGATTTGTTAACTGTGATGTTATTAAAAGTGTATCAGAGGCCTGTTATTTAGCACTTTGCAATATTTGTCTTTGTTTTTATAATCAGCTTTAGTCTTATTTCTTAATTTTAAAGTAAATCTTCCAGTGAGTGCTTCCCTCTTTAAAGCAGCTACAGCTGACATGTTTATAATACGATGTATGAAATGACGGTTTGAAAACGGCGTGACAATCTGCAGCTCCTCTCAACTTTCCGGAGCGTTGAGGTGACTTTCAGCTCATTGTTTATTATTCCGGCTGCAACTTTACTCTTGTGTTTCACTCTCACCTCCCATAACGTGGTTTACGGGGGCGGCGGGCAGCTGTTTTCAGAAATAAACCTCCAAAAACCCGCTGTACACTTATACTACCTGCTCAGCAGCAACAAGGCTCTAGACTAACTTTTTTTACTAGGAGCCCTGTGGCCCCTAACTGGAAAAATTCATTAAGTAAACTCAGCCAGGGGTGACTGGCACAATAATTCAGGCCAGGAGTTTGACCATCAGACCGCTAAGTTTGTAGACTAACTAAATTTGTTGATGTAACAGGTACCAAACTATTTATACATTTTCCCACCATGTTCATCTGGGAAGAAATTTATTAAGTACAGTCAATTGGGACTGAGCAAGCCTATTTGAACACTGAGCTTTCAAGGTATGCAATGGCTATGGGTGCACCCTCAAAAACTCCTTAGAAATAGCCACACCAATAATTGCACATACAAATGTACAAGGCAAGACACAAAAAGCAATGAGCCTACACACTTAAAAAAGAGAATGAGATATACAGAGTTTGCTCAGATGTTCAAATTATCATCTTTAAATTCAAACATCAATCATATCAAAAGTATCTAAAAATGTCACACACACCTTCTCTGAACTTGAAGATAAGCTACAACAATGAATGTAAGTACATTCCTACAAATCATACGGTGTCCATAAAGCACACAGCACAAAAACACACACAACTATCTTTCAATAATTTCTACTAGACATATGTTTTCTGTAGCCTATAAAGTTGTAGCCGCTGGTTGAAATAAAGCATCACACAGAAGCCGTAGCCATACTTAGTGCCTATATAGTGGCTGTCTGCCTGTCTGTTCACATGAGGAGCTCAGTGAGACGCAACGGATCCAAGAGAGTCCGCAGGCGGTGCGTCGCTCGCCGTCTGAAAGGCTTTAGACACACACACATGCTTAAACATGTGGCCAGCTGCGTAGAAGTTCTTACTTATTTACGGTCGCCAACCTATATTTGTCAGAAAGACTCGCTCTCTTCTCGTTTTTCAACATGAAATAAAAAAAAAAAACTGCTTGACGCTCTCACACCAAAGGCATGTGTCTTATCCACTGCTCCATCACCACCCCACCCTAAACAGAACCAAAAGAGGGATTATTGGACACCAGGTGACCAGAAACTCTGGACTCCAAATGAATGTTTAATTAGCTTCCTAACAGCTGGATTATGTGTAAATAAGCAACTATTTACTAACAAGTTCAACATTTCAAGATGAATAGAGAGGAAAGTGGAAGCTGGTGTTTCCACTTTCCTCTCTATTGTTTGTTTTTTCATTTAAGTTTTCTTCCAGCTCTATCTGCTTTGTCCTTCCATCCTTACCTCAAGGCTTTCGTCTGTCCTCCATCACTTTTTTTTCTTAATTCCACCAGTGGCTTAATTTGTCATTCTTCCTTCCTAAATATGGGCTCTTCTTTTCACCCATTTTCCCTTTGTTCCCTCCTGACTTTTACCTCCCCTCCTTCCCTTGTCCATCCATCTCTCATTCATCCACGCTTTATTGATTTTTGATCACCAGAGATCTGCTAAATCTAATTCTGTTTATTTTTCAGGAATGTTCACCTACATGAAGGACTCGCGCTGCCATTGGTTCAGCAGTTGGAAGTGTGACAACTATTCTGAGTTCCAGTTGGTTGGGACTGTATCCTTTATTTAGTTCAGGTTTCACATTTTGATGATTTATTTGTGGGTTTTTTTTTACTTTTTCACATCAATAGTATGAGCTATTATAGCTTGTTTCGTGTCTGCAGCCTATGTTCTCCCAATACATTCATAGTTCTTCAGTAAGAGTGTGCAATATTGACAAAAAGGAAAGCTCAGATATTTTCATTGGATTTTGTCCAATAATTAGACAAGAATTGGCATTTTTCAAAAATGTGCTGTCTAATATTGTACTGGCTCGCTCTAGTTAGTAGAATATTAATTGTTGCTTACTAATGATGTTAATGGAAATGGGTATTTTCATGAATGTCATGGTTGTCTCAGTGGTTTTGATTCCATCATTATTAGTGTAGCGGTTTTTGAACCGGAGTTTGTGTTTGTGCCGGGACCTCGGCTGGTTCAGGTCTGTCGTGGACAGCTGACTCCCAAAGCTTTTCATCCGCTTGAGACTGTGCGGTGGTTAGTTTGTGGATTGACGTCTTTTGAGCAACATCCATCGAGTGAGGTTTAAATCTAACAAGGCTGATGGTGACCGTGTTTGATCTCCTGGAGCTGTTTGTTCGCTAATTTTCACCTTCAGTGGTGAATTTGTCAGCCTGTTTAACTCTAGCACACGTGTAGCGCATACATGATGTATGACGCACTGACAGTCGCGTACAAGCTGTTTATTAAAGTGACTAAACAACTCGATAATGTCTGTTTACACATCATTAAAACTAAATTAAGATATTCTCGTAGACAATACATATCTCATAAACCTACTCTTCAGTGGTCTCACAGCTTCTGGTTGTAGGTCTTTTTCTCCTGTTGACAAAAAACTCCAAAACAGACTTTATTTTGTGGGTAATGTGCAACTCACACACACACAGGAACTCCTCTCTTTTCCCCCTCTCCACATACTATATTACTCCTCTATTTTAAACCACAGTGGAGAAAGAGATACTATAATGTGTGTGTTTTAGGCTGTAAATCTGCACACTGAAACATTTCTCCAAAGCAAGACGGCCTCAGTGATTTTACACCCACATGCTCTTACATAACAAATACGTCAAAAACATTTTAAAGCTCAACTGAGCGTTGTAAAAGACATTGGCAATAACTGCAGCTAGCAGTGGTTTAGTCTTCTTAAGGTAAAGGTGTAGGTGTCGATTGAATGTGAAGGTAGTTTTCTCTGGAGTGTTTTTGTAATCGTACAACAAACAGCCAGATGTTTGTTGTACCCTCTCATCGACTCTGTGTTTATTTGTGTTCTTCATCTTAGACTGATTTCACATCTTACCAGGACTTCAGCTGTTTCTGTTCTGTTTCTCTTATTTTTACTCCATACTTTAAAGTAGAGTCCTGCAGCTTTGGCAGTGCCAGTACTCTAAACCAGCAGCCTACATAGCATGCATGTTCAATATTTAGGGTAGTAAATCATGGGCAAATCTATTACTACTGACTTTACTATTGCACTGAAGTAATTCATGTGAATAACCTATTAAAACATGTACACTCCGGCTCTGCGCTGACCATGTCTAGACGGAGTATTTCGAAGTTTATATCCACCAACTTTGTGTGCTAGAAATTCTGTTTATATATTACTAATTTGTTTTGCCAGTTGAGTTTTGTTAGGAAACATAATTGCAGCCTGGGTTGTGTTCAAAAGCAAATCTTATTTTCCAGTTACTGTTTCATTTTTGATCCAGTCATGGATCATGGGGAGCTGGGCGGACAGAGAGCAGGACTCAGTCAGGACCTGAGCATGTTAGGGTAAGGGGAAAGATCGTGGCTTTGGGTAAAGCTGTAGGCAACATTGGAGAACTAGCAAGAGAGAGCAAGATTTTTAAAGTATCCAATCCCCCCAAAAACCACCCCCTCCCTTTACGCCTCTCTCCAAATCCACTCCCCCAAAACACACACACAGTGGGTGTACGGGCAAGCAGGTGGGACAGCCAGTCATTTAATTCTGACCAAATTAAATGACTGTTTGTGTCGGGATGTAAAGACACTTTCAACAAAAAATGCATCTGAATAAAATTGCCTACCCCAGCTTTAAATGTTTATACAATAATCACATTGTACCTCGTGCATGAAGTCACTTTTTACTTACTTTTACAGTTTCAAACAAAGAACCTGATCGAACATAACTAGAAGAAGTTTATGCATTCTTTTGTTGTTCAGTATCAACACTTGGTGACTTGTCAGATATAATAATTAACAATGATTCCTTATTAAAAAACAGAATCAGGTAGCATTGTTTGTTTCATAATGGATTTGTTGTTTCAAATCAGTATTATGGTTATCTACTTTACTGGAGGCAGGGTTGTATCCAGCAGCTTTACACCTCAAACAGCTGCACACTTTCCCCCCTCTTGCACCTTGTTTGAGCAGGAAATGGGCCTATTTTGCCCGACACTTAGAATAACTACAGCATGTGTACCTACATTCATTAGAAAGTTGCAGCAGAGAGTAAGAAATGGTAGGAGGAGCTGACAGACTGTACTCTATTCTTCATGCTGAGCGATGTCATTAATTTCTCACTCAATTTAAAACTTTTTTAACAGTACACGGACGTGTCTTTAGACTCACCTAGAGCAAACCTGCATTTCTTTGCATATTTCCGCCGACTTTTTATCCCCTCACGCCACCGCCTAAATCTCTCTCTGCATCCAGTCAGAAAACACCAACGATCTTGTTTAAGGTTTAGCCATAATGATAGTGCTGCTGATTTATTATTCTAATACAAAGCACAAATGAGGTGGTTGTTTGATACATTTCTGTTAATCATCCATACATGACTCTCACTTTCTTAGTGTCAAACACAGCAGGGTAGCTCTGCTGCTGTTCCTGCTATTTGTAAAATGTACTTTCAAGACTGTGTGTGTGTGTTCGAGTGTGTGTGTATACAGTTTGTGTGTAGCTTGTGTGAATGGAGAACGATCCAGCACTTTAGCCTTAGTTACGAGCCAGATGGGAACTGTCAAAAGGTTATATAACCTAATAGCTGCCTGCTCCTTGCCAGGTTATTGCGAGAGAAAAAAAGTCAGATGGAGAGATGCAAGGCAGAGAAAAAGAAAAAGTAGGAAGGGTGGGTAATGTGTGTGTCTTAGTGTGTGTGCTCCTGGGTGTTCCATGCATGTTCCACATGTGTGCTTGTGCTAAGAGCTAATTTATCAGTCTCCCTCGTTCCTGTGTAGTCACCATGGTAGCTTTGGCTCACTATAGAGAGGCAGCGCAGGAGAGAAAACCAGAGCGAGAGCTAAAAGACAAGCAGAAAGAACGTGTTGCAGAGAGATGGGGGTGAGACAGAAAGAGAGGGTATAAACAGGTGTAAACAAAAAAGATCAATAACAGGTGAGACTGATGCAGGGCCGTGTTCACCTGCTACAAGGCCCAAAATGAACTGCAGTCCCCGTGTTTCCCCTCGGTCTGTGCAAGGTGTACAGTGTTCCTGTGCCGGGTGATACTTTGATTCAACTCAAATTAAGGGTTAGGTCCAGTTTTGTAATCCAGCTTCTGAATAAAATTTCCTACCCTAACTTTAAATGTTAATAAAACAAACACATCGTACCACAAAACAAGTATCAAACAAAGATAATTGCAACCTGGAGCCGGATGCTTAAATGTGTCGATTCACGTCTCAAACTAAAATAAACAAACAGAAATGTCCATATCAACACTGTATTTATTGGATTTCTAAAGCTTCAGCATAGGCCTGAAAATTGATTCCTCTTACATTTAATTTCTTATACATGTTTTTATCATTACTATTATCATTAGTCTTAATGTTATGTCTTGTTTGTATTTATCCTCAACCCTTTCTTCTCCTCATATTTATTATTAACCTTTTCTTATTACACTCTTTATATTAGTCTGTTCACAGATGTAGATGTTTAGCTGTGAGATTGTTGAGTGTTTTTCTTTCCCTCAAAACACAGAAACCTAGACTGTGTAAATGAATATGCGTCCCTTTGCTCGGGGCCAGACTTTAGTGACCGTCCAGCTGATTAATGTTGTAGTACTTCTTATTAATAAATTCTTCAAAGACAAACGTGGTTTGGAGTAGTGATGTGCGATACCACTTAATTCCTATACGATCCAATACCAAGTTAATACCCAGGCTGGTGTTGCCGATACCGATACTTATATTTCATACATATTTTATTTCTAGTTTAATGTGACGTCCCGTTTCTCTATGTATGAGAGAAATAAGGAGCAGGCTGTAGCCTTACCAATTCAAAATAATAGCTGCATAACGACAAGACATCAAACTTAATATTATATAACTCATATTCTTTAATTATAATGAAAATATCCTGCCCAGAACTGCTGCTTCATAAGGTCATATTATTTTGACTTAATCTCAGATGTTTAGCGACGTTTGCGGTGTTGCTAAAGTATTTCACGGTCTTTGCTCACACATCACACACACAGCGTCATTGTTACCTTCACAGCTAAAATACAGCCAGAGTCAGTATTCAAGCGCGGGAAATGTAAAAGCGGCTCACTTCAAAGAAGCTCCGTCACAGAGCTGTAGCGCGAGCATGACTTTGGCAGGCGGAAGTAAAAGTAGTTCCTATGTACCGAGTAGCCTATAATTAGACCATCCTGGTGACCGTAAGATACTTATATTAAAACACACACTCACTCCAAATGGCTGAGTTTAGATATCGATCCTTTTGAGTATCGATCCTGGAGCAGGAAACGTTGGTATCAGAAATATCTACTTTTGATTTTGCCTTAATTACCACATTAAAACACATTTGCTATGCCAATGTTTGGAATCTTTTTTCCAGCCCAACATCACCTGTATCCTAAAAAGGTAAAACTGAGATGACATCAAAGTGTGATTTGATCACGCTGGTGTGATCAGTTACTCCTGTGGGCTAATTAGCAAAACCCAAAGGGACAGTTGAGGACAACGGGAATGTCAGTACAAGTATTTAGTCAAAAACTAAAGTATTGAATTAATTAAAATTTTTCCTTGATGGTGGCGACATTAGGATTTATTATCTAGGAACCATGAATGTTTGTACAAAGTAACACAACAAGCCCTCGACCTCCCTGACTGCTTCATCTGGTCATGATTGTCACATAAAACCTGATTGACTTTGATTGTTGTCGATTGTTTTATGTACAAGTATTTGCAGAAAACCGTCTCGATGGTTTGCGGCTCATCTCGCTGTTTCACCAAGAAGCAGTCTGGCAAATAGAAGGAAGTGGGTAGAAAAAAAAGACTCAGAGGGAAAATGTGAAACAGAGCAGGCATAAAAAGAGAGAGCTGGATAAAGAGGGTGAGAGAGCTTATTATACATCCCTGTCCCATAAAGTGAAGATAAATGAAAGAGGGCCTCTAAATGTTTTTCTGGTACCCTCTTTGATATGTGTGTCAGCGTGGGGGGTGGGGCGTTGACTTCTTAATGACCTTAATGGTTGTGGTAATAGTATAGTTTGTTTATTTTCTGCCTGTGTGTGTGTGTAGGAGATTTGTTTATTTGTGTGTGTGTCACCTACCTGTAATCAGTAGCGTTCAGTTCAGACACACAGTCTACCTCCACATATGGTCACCACATGTGGCAGCTGTGAACACTTTATGTGTGTGTGTTGGCTCGGCAAGAAACGTGCGCACACACACACACACAGAAGTTACACAATGAAGTTACAATAAACTCTTTCTGCCATAAAAGAAAACACACGTGTAGCGGCCCAGCAGTCTGTCAAATTAACCATGAGGTCAGATTTTACACGAGACCGAACACCAGCAGAAGAGCCGTGTCTTCACTCGAGCTGTTTTCTGTCTGATGTGATCGATGTTTCAGCTGCATTTTAGCGTCCGTGTCCACCAGCTTTTACTCACTTTGTGAAACCGGAGCTCATGAAATGTGGGTCAGTTTAGGGAGATGCTACAGGCCACTGCAAACTCCTGGTGATTGTTTGTTTATGATAATTATACTAATGTTTTAAAATGAACGCGGTGATGATTAGATCAATTTATTTCTCTCGACACATGCAACAAGACTTTACAAAGTGTTTTTAGGCCTGTTCGAAAGAGTTTTAACTTATGGCGAGTCTTTTTCCTTAAAGAGAACTATACAAGGTGGTTTTAAGATGTTGCACTCACTCAGAGTAATTTATTCTGTCTGCTGCCCTGTATTGTTTATGCCCTCACTGTATCCGTACCTTTCTTTCTTTAATCTCTTGCCTCCCCTCCCACTCCCATCTTGCCAGCTCGACCTTACAAATAAGAAGTTTTTCTTAAGTGTGCTGCCTGGTTAAATAAAGGTTTAATAATAATAAATAATAATTGTGTCGTGTTTGCCTGTGAATGCTCACTGTATATGTAGGTTGATGTATTGTTCTCAGGCTCCCTCATACAAAAATGTACAAAAGAAAAGACGAGACAATAACTAGTGCGAAAGTACATGCTGCAGTAAATGTGTTTTGTGTATTTGATCTGTCAATAGTTACTTCCTCCTTAACCTACTGTGTTACCAGCTGATGGGCTTGGCAGTTTACAACAGCATCGCTCTGGACATCCACTTCCCACTCTACTGTTACAGGTGTGTGTGTGTGTGTGTGCGCACGTGTTCCTCTGTCCTACTGTGACAATATTTAGTTAATGGACTGCTGCACTGATCAAAATGTCATCATGTATTTTAGTTTAATCGTTTGTGTGTCCACCCTTACAGGAAGCTCCTCAGTCCACCTACTGTGCCATGTGACCAAAATGCCCTTGTTGGGATGGCACCCGCCACCCTGGACGACCTGCAGCAGATCATGCCGGTATGTGTCTCAGTCTGAGATGTCACTGCTTTGACTCCCAGACTGATCAGAATATTTTGGTAAACTATGTGGAGATACAAGCTTCAGGTAATTGTACTTTACTCGAGTATTTCATTTTATGTAACTTTAAACTTCAACGAATCAGCATTGACCAAATTCTCGTCAGTTCTGTAATGACAGATTTATTTTTCTCTAGTTGATGCAAATTTAATTGGGGCATTAGAAACCCTAAACCTTCAACAAGACGACTCAACAGCAAAATCAGCCATGGGATATTTACCTGCACGTGTATACAGGTGCATCTCAAAACATTAGAATATCGTGGAAATTTCATTTGAACTGCACTGAACCAGACGGGAATGAAAGGCTCTGGAAACCTTTGCAGGTGTTCAGAGTTAACGAGCTAATTAGAGCTCTGCTCAGGTCGACATTTCTGTATTATAAATTTATTTCAAAATTCTGAAATATGTAGACATACTGGAATTTTGATTTCCATGAGCTATAAGCTGTAATGATCAAGATTAAAGCTCTGAAATATTTCACTTCACTGGAATGAATCTAGACTATATAAAAAAGTTTCACTTTGAAAAAATAAATTTTCCACTACATTCTAGTTTTTTGAGATGCACCTGTAGAGCTGTGTGTGTACAGAAATAAGACCACAACAATATATTCAGTGTGAAGTGTGTTAAAACTTTAAAGTTAAACCTAAAACTCTATATTTTTATCTCAACCTCTTGCATGCTCACGCTTGCATTTATCTATTCTGCCACTAGAGGGTGGCAGAGTTGCACTTTTGATCTCTCCCTGTTCACGTACACACCTTAATCCCTCTAATCACTGTTTTTGCAGAGTCTTAATTTAACTTCATGTGCTGCTACCAACTTGAAATGAAGCCTTTAATTCTAGATTCAGAACCCTTCTGCTGTTGCTCCAACTTTACTTTACTTTAAATATATCATACAGTATTTGTCCATTAGACATTCTTTAACACAAGTATTCATCCATTGTTAGTGTCATACTCATACTCTTGTTTTTTTAATTTACTGTCTTCTCTGTGAACAAATCTAAACACTTTAGTCTTAATAATAGTTTTCTAGCTAGAGTATTTGTTTTTTGGTAAAAATCCACTTGAAACACTTTGTTGACGTAACAAACAGTTTGGTTTCAGCTGATAAGTGTTCCCAGATGTGAAGCGCTTATTTACCCTCTTCGGCTGACTTCCCACTCTGTCACTGTTTCTCGCACACACTCACACACACACACACACACACATTCATACATTTTCTGCCTCACTCTTGCACGCCAGTGGATACATCACGGTTGAACATACTTTACCCGCATCGTGTACTTTTTTGTTCTCAGACCATGTGAACACGGGTTTGGTCGGTTTATATGCGCGTGATGACACAAGTGTTTGGAGGCAGCTGTGTTTTAGATTCAGACGGAGGTGCGGTTGAGCAAGGCACTGAGCGCCTCACAGCTGCTGCAGGAGCCCACATTCTGCAACTTAGTGAAAATAATATGCTCGCTTTCCGTCCCCACGTTGCAACAGAGACCCACTGTGTGACCGCTGTAGCCATTCACCTGTATTGTGCAGCAGCATTGAGAGAAAGATCCGGAACCGTCTCTCGACAGCCGCTCAAAGTTACCTGACCCGTACGCCACATCCAAAACCTTCCTCACTGTGAAGGTCGAAAACTCCGGTTCTCACTCGGATACCAGCACACGTGTGCGCGCACACACTGGGATGCTAAAACGGGCCCTGAGGTTACATAACAGCAGGATACCTGATCTCTGAGGCCCAAAGTTGACGCCAGTACGATGACCCCTGGTGGCCCCAGACAAGTCAATATCCAAACTTCATTCAGCAGATACATACATCTGCACAAACAGGTAGCTTTGGTGCCTTGCTCAAGTGTGTTCTGATATTTAATAATGACATGCTCCTGTCTGTTTGAAGGGGCCATGTGTAGTTTTTTAACTAAATGGATTGGATGATAATGAAACGGTTGGTGAACTAATTGAATATTATAAATGAGGTCATTGCCTCACTTTATTTTAACAGTTAGGCTGTATTAAGTAACGTTAGTGTACTGAACGGGTCTGCTTCCACCGTGGGGGGTGTTATTTTATTTTATTTTATTTTGTGGGTAGGCAAGAGGCACTGGCACGCGCATGAACGCCTACGTAAACCAGTGGGTTTTTCCACAGGCGAAGCAGCAATAGTGGCTGTTTCTAGAAACTGATAAAAGCAGGTGTATGGTAAATTTCTATGTGAGGTTACAACCTGTTCACAAATAAATTTAATCACAAAAAAACTACATTTATCCCCTTTAAGAGGAATCACTTGTCAGATTCTCTCATTTCATTTGGGATTGAACCAGTCACCTGATCCTGAACTCTTGTGTCTGTCTGCAGGAGCTGGCTCATGGTTTGGGAGAGCTGCTGAGCTACGAGGGAAACGTAGAGGAAGACTTCTACCTCAGCTTCCAGGTATGACCATACATGCTCAGGTAGGAGGTGCTGGGGGTTTTTTTTTAACGTAGCGCTTGCAAAGAGAGGAGGGGTTTTTTTGTTACATGTATTTGAACTTGTTTTCAATTCTTTAAAATGACAAAAATGAAGAAAGCTAAGAAGGAATCGAATAGCTTTTTTTATTTGTTTTATTTTTTTTTTGGTCGTTTCATCCTGGGATTGTGTTCAGCATTAGCAGTTTGACTGATAAGCGATAACATTGTGATTGATGTGAGAAAGGTCTTATAAAACTCTGCAAGGGACTGTGTTTAAGGTCAGGGCGCGTCATGATGAAAGTATCTCAGCAGGTGTGACGGTGCTGACAGACAGCTGTGACTGCTGTCGCTGCTGTGTGATTTTTAATAAAGACCAGAGGGCGATCTGGATCAGCACCAGTGATGTCACGCAGCAGATAAGTCAAAAGGCAAAGTCAGAGTATATAAAATTGTAATTTATAAAAGCATCAAACTGTGATTATGGACAGTTTGGTTCCAAATATAGGCCACACATTCTTACAAAAAAGTTGGAAGGATAAAATGAACATGTTGTGGGCGGGGTATTAAAATCCAGTTTGTTTTTGATCAGATAGTTCCCAGTTAGTTACTCCAGTAAAGAACAATCACCTTAAATCATAATTTTGGCTGTATTTGATGGCTGTTTTAGTTTGGACAAAAAATAACATTTGAGTACTTTGGACTCTTTCGTTAAAGGGGGAAAACAGGTTCAGTAGATAAACCATGTTTTAGTTTGTTTTTGTTTTTTTAATAATGTTTTGAGAAAAAATAATTTTGCTATCTCTACTGAAAACAAGACCCAGCCCTAGTTATTTTGCTTTATGGATAATGGATGACCAAAGATTGTTACGGCAATAGAAAACATTTATGTTTTTACAGAAATGAATGCTGAAGTTTATTTTATTTATTTTGGATGCTTGGTGCTTGAAAATAACAGCCTTATATTGACCTGTGCAAACCTTTACTTTTTCACCTAAACTGAAGCCCAAACTTCAGTCAAGCCATTTGATTTAGCTTGATGTCAGTGGAATAACAGTACATTGACTTGTATATTGTACAATGCATCATCACAAAGCTGCAAACGACGCTACCAACATGATCTTATAGAATATGATGCGTTGCTAAGTAGTAGTAGATTCACAGATGCTTAATGAACTAGAAGGAACTTGTACTTGTAGTATTGCTAATTTTACTGAAGTAAAGGATCTGAATACCTGTATTGCTTGATGAGAAGCACTGCAGACTTGAGTTCATGTCAAAAAGTTCCCCAAAATCCTTAAACTTCCTGGTTAGATATCTGTACTGGTCTGAAGTTTCAGATAACATGACGTCAGCATGTTTCAAGAAACAGGCTTGTCAGATTCTCAGTTACCAGATATAATGGAATACTTCATTGTGCAGCTGGTATATATATATATATATATATATATATGAAGCCATGTAAAAGCCTGAGTGGAGGTGTTATTTTAACCCACAGTGTGAGCTGAGTGTGAGTAAAGGCTGCTCGCACCACTGTGGGACCACTGACCTGCAGTACACTGGATCCCTCGGTATATATTTCATATAGCTCCCACTCACCGTGACTCCTCTTTTTTCCCATATGTTCATCCATTTCCTGCACACATATAGCCCTTCACCCTAAGCTAAACTTAACTCTAACATTTATTTAAATACCGTACATGAAGTGAAACAGATTCTCTTGAAAAAATTGCTAATTCTCTTTATTTTTATTTTTTTTGATGAGAAGATCATGTCTGTACGCTGAATATAAATCTTAGTCCCACATAAATAATCCTACTAAAAACAAAGTTTAAAAAACATCTAGTTGTTACATAAGTGAAAAACAGATTGGCACACTGGTGAGTGTGACGTCGGACTTGTTGTTGTCTAACTAGCTGAATTTACTGTGTAAACCGTGACTGTGCTGTCATTTGAGACCATAGTTAAACCTGACTTCAGCGATTGTTTCTTTTTTTTACCATCTTGGGGCTGTGCAACTTGAAAAACAGCATCTCAAATTTTATCTCCTCGCAATTTCATATCTCTTGAATCTTATTTCTGTCCACCAGTTGAAAGTATGTTGTTATATTTACTCTCCATTCAGCTCTAGTTTGGGTTTTACCAACTCCTTAAAAACATTTGGGCTCTTCAGCTTCTAGATGGTCCACATTTTCTTCACCAGCTATCATGGGCTGTTTGGTGGTATGCAGGTACTGTTCACTGGGTGCACACCAATCAGCCATAACATTATGACCACTGACAGGTGAAGTGTGATTATCTCATTACCATGGCTCCTGTCAGTGGGCGGGAAGATCAGGCAGCAGGTGAACATTGTGACCTCATAGTTGATGTTAGAAGCAGGGGAAAAAATGCGTAAGGAATTGAGTGACTTTGGCGAGGACCAAATTGTGATGGCTAGATGACCGGGTCAGAGCATCTCCAAACCGGTCTGCAGTGGTCGGTACCTATCAGAAGGGGTCCAAGGAAGGAAAAGGCTCAGTGAAGCATGTGGGGAGCAAAGGCTGGCCCGTGTGGTCCGATCCAACAGACGAGCTGCTGCAGGTCAGACCGCTGAAGAAGTTGATGCTGGTTCTGACAGAAAGTTGTCAGAACCCAGCCACGCAGACCAGACCAGTCAGGGTGCCCATGCTGACCCCTGTCCACTGCTCCTACAGTGGACATGAGAGCATCAGAACTGGACCACGGAGCAATGGAAGAAGGTGGCCTGGTCTGATGAATCTCATTATCTTTTACATCATACGGATGGCCAGGTGCGTGTGCATCGCTTACCTGGGGAAAACAAGGCACCAGGATGCAATATAAAAAGAAGGCATGCATCTGTGGGATGTGCGGGACAAACCATGGAGGCCCCCACCTGTCAACTTACAGGACTGTAAAGAATCTGCTGCTAATGTCTTGGTGCCAGATACCACAGCTTTAGAGGTCTAGTGGAGTCCATGCCTCGACGGGTCAAGGCTGTTGTGGTGCAAAAAGGCGGACCTACACAATATTATGCAGGTGGTCATAACATTATGGCTAATTGTTGTATGACTTGTTTGCTGAAAACATTTGCCTGCTGCTGCTGGAAACACTGAGAATGAACCAGACAATAAAGTTACAGGCTATAAAACCAAAGAAATAAGTGGCAAGGTGTTAAAATGCTCCATAGAGCTGAGGACAACGGCAGCGTGAGGTGAAAGTTCTCTGTGGCATAACATCTAATTAAAACGTTAAATTAAAATTATTAAAATGTTCAGATCTGTATGATTGCTGCGGGGCTGCTGGGTAGAGCGGGTCACTGATCACAGGGCTGGTGGTTGATGCTGAAATGAAGGCCACATGTCACCGTGTCCGTAAGAAAGACGATGAACTCCCAAATTGCTCCAGATGGTCAGGTCACCTTGCATGGTAGCTCACTGCCATCCATGTGGGAGTGAATGGGTAGAGATCCTTCAGTCCTGGCGAATCAGAGACATGCACCAGCACCACCCATGTGACATTATACTTTGTGTGTGTTGCAGGTGTACCAGGAGGAAATGGGCGTGGTCAAATCCTACAACCTGAAGACTGGAGGAGACAAAATCCCCGTCACCAAGCACAACAGGAAGGGTGAGTCCCACAGCGAGTCATCGCGAGTCACAGCACGAGCCTCATAGTTTGACGCGGAGGTCATTCTCTGATAAAGCCAAGAAACATGCTCACTGGCATACAGACCACCTTGACACCGGCATGAACCTTCTTCCTGCCTGCTGATCAGACTGGAATAGAGCGAAAAACACATTACATCCAGGATGAAATGCTCCACGCTTTAATAAAGAGCAGATCATCCTAACAGACACCAAGCGCTGCTCACAATCATACATGGCTACTGTACAAATCCTCGGCTAGATGCACCTCGGCTTTAAATCTTCTATAAGTTTGAACTCGCAGTGAAGAACATGAGCTGAACCTGATGAGACTCTTCGGGGCACATTGAGCAAACAGCTCATAGATTGTCTGGAGCTTAGGGTAATTCCTAATGGTTCTTTTTGACAGCAATATCTTGAGGTTCTGTATTTTGAATAAGGGTGAAACGCAGTGCCATGGCTTGCTGCAGGCTACAGGCTGCTGCTGCCCACCTACTACTAAATAAGTACATAGTCAAACAGAGTTGGTTGTAGCTACAAGAGAGGAAGTGGTTAGCGATATTCCATTTTTTAAATTTTTAAATTTTTTAATAAGTCACATAACTACAGTAAAGACTCACAGAGTAAAGAGAGGCTGCACGTCCAGCTGATCAAACCAGCTACACCTGGTCAGGAAAATCCGCCGATCGCTGCTGCGCCACAAAAGCCTTTAATTCATGTGATGTAACGCATCGATCAGTGACAAGTGATGTGAATAGCAAATAAATTGTAATGTATAGAGTGTTAAATGATGCCAGAAGATGAAACCAACGGAACATGCCTGTTAAAATCATGCTTGGACTCGCCTTTTTTAATACAGTTCATAGTGCTCTTCTCTTTCTTTAGGTGTGGTGTTTGCGTGTTTAGCTGCAAGAAAAACCATACAAATATTCTTATATTTTTTGCCGCGATTTGGTTATAAAAAGTATCGGTTGAAATACTGGTTCGACCGAAGACGTTGCCGTCGGTTACCATAAAGGTATCGAATAGCGATACTCATCCCTAGGGTCGTCCCTGCAAGATAACAACTGCGGCGACTCAGATGAGTGTGTCAACATGTTTATCAGCTTAGATCCACTCTGCTCTGGATTTTGGCAGCTGGACAGTTAGATCCAGCATGTTCAGAGAGGTTTTAGTACAAAAATCAATCTCAAAGACAAAAATAGTATATATAGTAGTAATAAATGTTCTCCACATCCCTAGTTGAAACCACGCCCTTGCATGTTCACAAGATTGGCAGCCAGCATCTCTCTCCTTGTCACCTACCTTTACCTCAGTGGATTTACATTTATTCATTTAATCGAAGAGGTCGCACGCCTCTGGAGCAACTAGGGGTTAAGTGTCTTTCTCAGGGAAACAACGGTGGATGTTTCACTGTGGGGAATTGAACCCGTGTGTCTTATCCACTGTATCACCACCACCCACGTACGGCTAATGTTGTATTTACATTCTTAACAATACCTCGACACCCATGATTTCTTTACTGAATTGAACCCAAAGCACTTTGGTGCAACATGCATGACAGACAGTTAAAGTATAAGTTAGGTCCTTCCTATCTTTTAATATCATCAGTGTAGCACTGCTGAGAACTTCAGTACTATTTAAACCCCCCTCCTGTGCTGTTTTAACGTCATGTGAGCAGCGACACAGAAACCTGGCTCAGCTCGAAAGCTTCTTTTGTTGGAGCTGAGAACCTCAACTTTATTTCTCTCATGAAACCTAATTTTCCATTGTTGCCGTCCAGGTCCAGCTCTCTGCCAGAGTCCTTCTGTGTGTGTTTAAAGAGCTCAGGCTGGAGGGTAAATGGGTAAAAGTTTGTAATGGAATATATCTATAATCGCACTGTTCTGTTCCTTCTCTCTCCACAGAGTATGTCCAGCTCTACGTCGACTTCCTGCTGAATAAATCCATTTATAAACAGTTTGCTGCCTTCTACCATGGATTCCACAGTGTGTGTGCCTCCGATGCGCTCATGGTGAGTCCACAGTGAATGCAACAAGCAAGCCGGCACAGATATTATATTAAACTTTCCATTACTCAGCCCCTCCGGTCACTAATTAATTATTACAGCCAATAAATGTTTGCAGCTGCTTTTCAAACTAATCGTGCCTATGGTTGTAACATTTTTAGTGGAACGCATTGTGTCAATACTTTAAAAAAAAATTTGTAATCTCTTAAGACTGACCTCCTCTTGGGTATTTCTGTCCTTAGCCTCTAGCCTGTGGTGTCAGCAAGCCAGGAAGTTGAACGAATATGTAACATAGGGTAGGTTATGTATTTCAAAAACGTTTTTTTATCAATAAATAAATCAAATGCCCGTATCTGTGGCTGTCGCAGGATACAGGACGATCAGTCAATCTTTATTTGTATAGCACTGTTCATACACCTGCCATATAAAACAAAGACATTTTAAATTAAAGACAATAAAAACATGAGGCGAGGAAACGCTACCGTGAAGCCACTACCTGCATAAAACTCAAATTTGCAATGGGGAAACACTGGAGGCAGAGTAAGGCACAAAGTGGTGGGATAACATTACAGGCCCCGTTTGTGTGTGTTTACTCCCGATGATAAAAATGTGCGCACATCTTCTCATCATCATCGTTCAGTCCACGGATGTGTCTGTATCAGATGTAACATTCTTCACTTTATCAAGCCTCTCTAAAACAGCATTGCTTCCTGTCATTAAGGGAGTTTCCAGTCCAGTCATTTTGATTTCTGAGTACGTTATCGATTTAAAGTTGAACAGACATCGTTACAATCTCGTCTTAAGAGATAAGAAAAAAACTGAAGGTATAAAAATCACCTAATCTTCTCTCTTTGTGCTGATATAAAGCGGCTAACTGAATTCAGCAGAGGTCATGTGGATTAAATGTGATGTGATATACTAGTTTAGCAGCTGTGGCCTTACGCAGCCTCGTTTCAAGATAAACTAGATTTCCTAGAAGATTTCGAACATGCTGGTAATGTAGATTTCATCACTTCCTGTGCAGCAACAGAAAGACTTTCCATGTTGAATCACTTTTTAGGAAGTTATAACTGAGAATTGAACTTTTTAATCTTTCCTTCTTTCTCTCCATCATGGAGCTCAGGCAGCCAATTTCTATTTACCTTCCTCCTTAATCAAATGTTGGTTCTCCTGATAAGTAGCTGCTGACTCCGCTGCTCTTTGTTTGTTGAACTCTGGGTGTATATTTTTCTCCCTTTTTATTTATTTAGCTGGAGCTACCATGAAAAAAGCAATTAATTATACATATGTAGTACATAAGTTAAATGTAACAAAGGATTAACATGGAAGTGCTGTAGATTAAGTGCTACCTTCAGGTCCTGGCCCACACTCGGGTTAGGGTCAGGTGTCACAACAGGCAAGTTCACAGAGGACAATGTAGGACTTTGTGTAAGATATTATTGAAGTGTTTTGTTGTTAGTCACACGTCCAGAGCTGACTGACAGAGCTGACTGCAGATAAGACGGACAGTTTGACTGCACTTTATCAGCTGAGAGCCAGAATCTGGGTCAGAGAAGGGAAAGGCCCTCTGTGGCTCTGCTCACCTTCAAATCTCCTCAACATTTAAGCTCTGCTATATTTACTGTATTTAGATCATAAAACCTATTTATATCTGCATTCTTTTTATCTTTCCTTATTTTTAGTAAAGCAGAAGTTTAAGGCTCTTCAGCTGTCCTGTAAGGTGGAGCTGCTGGTACACCTCAACTTAAGAATAGATTGCATAAGCCATTTACAAACAAAACGTGTCTATTTGAACCTTGAAATCAAAGGGGGTCCCTCTCTGAAGAGCATTAAATGGTAGATTCACAATTTGTCATGTGCCAAAATGAACGTTGACACAGGTTATGCTTCCTGTTATTTAGTCCTCCTTCTAACTGACAGTTAAAAGATCCCGTCCTAATGTATATTTCATTCAAACATTTATCTGATGCTTGGATAGTTATTAACTATCCCTCCACTGTAGCTCAACAGGGAAACACAAAGAGGGCATTTCGTACTAAAAATCACCTACATTAAAGGTGGATTAGGAATGACCCGTCTGAACTGTGAACCCATCCTTTAACAGCGCAGTACATTAAAGGTTTATCTGTATAAATTTTGTGTGCAAAGCTGTGAAAGTGGCCATTTTAGCCTGCAGGAGGTGCTAGAAGGAAGCACATGGAGTTCATGGAGTGTTGCATCCTCTGGGGAGGATGAATGTAAATGACCTGTTGACTCTTTAATGTTTGGAGGAAGTGGAAACTTTGTCTAAATGAAAGTTGAGACTAGATGAACGGTCAGGAAGTCGCCATAATCATTAGTTTTCATCCTCTGGAGACCATTAAATGCAATTTGGCAAGACTGTAATTGTAAAGATATCTTGCTCTGTACCAAAGTGTTGGACATACAGATAGACATCCCCGTCATAATGAAGTCTCTTTTGTAACCACCACTCTACACTTCTACTCTGATAGAAAGATGCACACGTGCCGCGTTTAGACCAGTCTGGGAAACGTTAAGATCTAGAGAGACACCGATCGTTCGGCTGATCATTTACACCACAGCACAGACGTTAACCAACTATTTTCACAGGCACACTTGAACATCTCATTGCTGTGGAAGTTCTTCACAATTACTGTCAAATAATTTCATGAAGTCTTAATGCACTGCACACAGTTTATTTTATATCATAATTTATATTTGGGCTTAGAGAGGGTATCAGGTCAGTTTGAGTAAAAAGATTAAAAGTACAAGTGAAGTCAAAAGTCATTGGTGTTAAGTTTTTTATTTTTGTCAAGTTGAGCCTAAAGTCATCATATTTGTGACTGGAGTCTGACTCAAGTCCAAGTCATGTGACTGGAGTCTGACTCAAGTCCAAGTCATGTGACTGAAGTTCACACCTGATATATTTGGCAGAGAAACGGAGAGTGAGACTTTATCTGGTATTTCGTTAGAAGGCATGGACACGTGGATACACCACTTATTAGGTTTTGATCGTTTCGATAAGCGACACTTTACACTTTATTGTCTCGAAGGGAAATTCTTTTCTCAACACTGTACATCTGCAATTAACATCACATATCACTCCCAACAAATGTACAACATATACAACATGCAACAACAACAGGACAGGTGAAAGCAAGACTCCCGGTGTCCTCCCCGAGACACGGTGTTCATGGCACTATGGCTGCAGGTACCAGGCTTTTGCCAAAACGGGTCCTTCTGCACCTCAGGGACCCGTGCCTGCACCCAGATGGTAGGAGAGTGAATTAGCAGGTGTGTGATGTCCTGTGCTGTTGTGATGCGTTTGATGGCTTATAATTGAGTTCTGATACGCTGGGTGTGGGCGGACCGGTTGTCTTTTATTTGTACATCCCTACCTGCCAGGAAGCTAAGACGTGTAACTCACATGGGCACAGTTACTGTGAAAAAGGATAATACCTTTTTGTATTCTTGCTGATGTTCATCAACTTTTAAAAAAAACAACTTAAAAACAGCTAAAGCACATCTGAGTCTCAAACTCAGCTGTATCTGATTCGTTTTTGATTGGGGTCAAAGTTCAGTGTGTCAGACACACTTCTATATTCGTCTTTCTATGTTTCGTTTGTGTATCTGTCGTCAGTCACGTCCACACTGTGTGACGTGTTAGGATGTGATGAGGCAGGCCTGTGGTTGATTTGTGGGTGTGTGGTTTAATGATTGTGTGTGATGGTGTTGTGACAGAGTCTGGAGTTTTTGCCTGTCAGTAAGTTTGTAAACTGTTGTCTCTTCCTGACAGAGAAACTACTGAACTATACTGAACATATTTTAAATGATCTGTGGATTTAACATTATAAAACTCTAATCTACTTTTTATAAATTGCTGTTTTGGTGTTCGTGACCCACATGACCGTGTACAGACTTGCCCAACAATGAGTCATTAAGTTGTAAGTTGTGTGTCTGTTGTACAGTTTGAAGCAGATTCTTTTACAGTTTGACACACTTTGTTATCAGCTGCTCGAATGAGGCCGGATTTCCTGTTTCGCCTCCTGTTTTTACGGGTTGTGTTCTTACACCATTCAAGCAGCGGAAATGACTCTTCTGTTAAAGTGGAAATTCTACTCTAGAGCTGATGTTGCGTCCGTCCAGCTGATTTATTCAAATGTTTCCTCATGGTGACAGTAGATCAGTGGGCTGAGCCAGGAACTGAAGCCGCCAGGGCTCAAATCCAGCTGATACTAACATGCACGGAGGCTGAAGTTATAATCCTGAAGACTTTCATGAAATCAAACTGCTATTGATCCTTTCTGATCAGCAGTTATTTCCGCTGTAGCTGTTGAATGTATTTGATAATTACCTCACTGTACAGTAGTTCAGTAGTTCGTCGCCTGTGGCAGGGCCCACCATTCTTGCGCTGGACTCGGCTTGCCTAACTGTGAATGAGAGATTTACGGGAAATGAGGCTCGAGTGTAATTCAGCATTACTGTTATTAAATGGATATTGATATCAGAATCCCTGTAATGCAATGGAATCATATTTTTTTGTCAGTATTGTTATATACTTTATAATAACTGAACTATACAACAAATGTGTGCATAAGAAGGCAGAATCCATCATGTCTGATGATTCTGCATGCAGAATTTAAGTTGCTGCCTTCTGGTTCCCACTTCAGTCCAATCTAACAGATATTCATGTAAATGTAATAAGGCACACTATTTATGTGTTTTATGGTCTGGTCTCACCCTGTATTTGTCATTACTGATGTTGTTGTCGTGTTTTGTCTAATTCTATTTGCTACTGCGGCAAAACTATTTGCCCCTTGGGGACAAATAAAGGTCTTAAATTGAATTGAACTGAATTGAATTAGAAATATAATCAGAAGAAACTGCTGAATTCATGTTGGTCTGTTCTTTCTATTTGTCATGTTACACTGTGCTGACCGGTGTTGCATTAGTTTGTTACTTTACAATACTTTTATGTTATGTATGTTTTATGTTTTATGCGTAATGTTACCTAACATTTTTGGTATATTGTTTTACGTTGCATTATCTCATGAGATAATGAAAACTATAATTTAGGAAACTGCGTTTTTTGATGTACATCAATGTGTGAGGTTGTTCATTAGTTGTTAAAAAATATCAACAACTTCTCTTTGTGTAGCATGTCTTCTTTGACTTTAGAATGAAATAAATTCTTAAGAAGCTCAATCTCAAAAAGTTAATTTGAGTTAAATTGTACACCAAAGTGTGTATTTATTCTTCTTCTCTTTTTTTTTTGCAGTTGCTGCGGCCGGAGGAGGTGGAGATGTTGGTGTGCGGCAGTCCAGAGCTCGACATGACCGCTCTGCAGAAAGCTGCTCAATATGAAGGATTCAGCAAGACCGACACGACCGTACGGTGAGACACCTGCACTTCCTGTTTACTGAAACTAACCTACTCTGCTGTGCAGGAAGTCAACACATCCTTTTTTTTTCTACTCAGAACAACTTAGTTTTTGTCCGTCATGATTGACAGATGGTTTGTGTGTTTAGGCTGCAAGCCTGTAAGGCGTTAAGTTTGACACACACACACACACACACACACACACACACACACACACACACACGTCCATCCTTCCTGTAGCAGGGGAAGAAAACAAGCCAACACTTGTCAGCCACAGATAACGTAACTCAGTATGGTGCTGACAGCTGACAACAAGCAGCTGCAGCCCTGTTACACAACTTCAGTACTGTCTGTCTGACTGTAAACTATTTATTTGTCACTCTGTAGTTTTACGAGCTCTCTGCAGGCAAACATTCTGGAAAGGTTTGATTTTCCTTGTTCACAAAATCTATTAATGCATCTCTTCTGGAGAGCGTTTTTAAAAAGCACATTTGTTTGGAAATAACAAATTCCAGCTTGGCATCACACATCAAACAGTGATGTGCACTCTTATCCCGGTCACACTGAGGCTTCTTGGTGTTTGGCTACACATAAATCTATTTGAGAGAGATTTTCTTTGTGTTGCACCAGGTGTTTCTGGGATGTGGTGTTGGCTTTCCCTCTGGAGCTGCAGAAGAAGCTCCTCCACTTCGCCACAGGAAGTGACCGCGTTCCCGTAGGAGGAATGGCCGACCTCAACTTCAAAATCTCCAAGATCGAAGTTCCAACTGACTGGTAGTTTACAAAAACCGACCACACTGAGACCAGTACTCAAATTAAATGGACATAGAAAGAACCTGATGACACAGGGGTCCTGAGAGATTCTGAGATTCTACCAAATACTTTTTATTAAAAATGTTTTATTTTAATTTGCTTCCAAAAGGCTATGCTGAATCAACACACTGAGTAAGAGAGACACGTGGTCTTGCACATAATTTTAATGTTTTAGAGACCTTACTATTGAACTTCAAAGCTAGAGTGCAGGACTCGCCAAATGAGTTCACACCTTGCTGATTAAGCCCGTCGCCTCCAGGTAAACTCTCTGTATTTCAGTGTGACGATTCCCGCGCTGGTAAACCAGTAGTGATGTGTTTTATGTCAACCAGCAATGATTGGTTTGCCAGAGCAACCGTAGTGACAGCAGCAGCTGAGTATGGCGCAACCAAGTCACGTTTGTTGAGTAGCTGTGTTGAGTAAAAACCTTTTTTTATATGTGAGATCAGTTGAACGGTCCCAAATTTCTCCGCATTTTAAGAAAACTGCCTGTTTGCGGGCTCATGAAGTTTTTTCAGAACCATCTAGAAGATGCTACAGCAAGAGTGTTTGACTAAAAAAGTTATTTTGGACAGTTCTTTTTTTATTTTTTATTCTTATGGTTAAAAATACCTTTTTTTTTTTTTCTTCTCATTTTTCTTTCTCTCTGTTTTTCTGCAGGTTGCCGATCTCTCACACCTGTTTCAATCAGATTTGTCTGCCTCCGTATCGAACCAGGAAGGAGCTCAAACACAAACTCACCATCGCCATTTCCAACGCTGAGGGCTTCGGCCTGGAGTGACCAGCCTACACACACACACACACACACACACACACAGACACACAGACTATTAGTGGCGTTAGCTATCTGTCTGCCACAGCTATCACAACGCACCTTATGTATCTCTTTGGTCGTAGATCAGACTGTAGAGGGAATGAGTTTCTCAACAATATTATTATGTACTGTAACGCAGTTTGTATTGTAAAATCGGGGTCTGACAGCTCAGTGTGTGAGTGTTGTAAGAAGATGGGAACTTCCCACCGCAACAGCCACAGAGAAACACTAGAAATGTTTTTATTTGCACACGGACTATGTTAGTTTTAATGTTAGACAGCCCTGACTGAAGAAATTCAGATTTTTAGTTGTTGTCACGGGGGGGGGGGGGTATATCAGCGTAGGCCTCCCGAACCCGTTGCTGGTCCAAATCAAGGTTTCATGAATGAAATTTTAAACATGTCTGGGCCCATACCACTGAAAAGTCATGTGTGTTCTCCAGAAACCTTGTATTTAAATAATAATAGGTTGCTGGTTTGCTCAGGTAATTATTATTATCAATATTAGAGAACAAGGTATTTGTACACCATGTTCAATGATCCTGTATTTTATGGTGCTGCGTAAACTGAGACTAAGTCTGCATTAAGCCGGTCTTAATTTTTAAATGCATCTTTTTCTTTCCATTTCCTGCCAGAATAGAGAAGTTTTTCTCCCCCCAAAGTGGAGCTTTTCCAAAACGGCCTTCAGGGAGCGTAAATGTTAAAATGCCTGCTTGGTGTTCCAGTGAGGGTCGGAAGGTGTGTCCCTGTAAAGTTAAAAAGGTAAACATTTAGTCGTCTCTGTGATTATTCATTTTAAAAGACGTTAACAACGTTAACAACTACTAAGAGTAGTTGTCGTAAACATGGATTTATTATTTATTTATTCATTTTGTCAGACGATGTTGCAGCTATGAATCAATGACTCATTCTCACTCCTAAGTCATCACATACGGACGCATGGTCAAGACCGCTTGGCGTTAGTTTATAAAGCAATGGGAAGCCCTTTTTTTTAAACGCTAAAAGTAGGTTGTGTAGGCCAGAAACCGGACTTTCATCAAGAGGCTGGTGTTTGTTTAGAGTGGTGTTATAACTTATTGTACCCCAAACCATGATGTTTTCCTAAAAATAACCAAGTAGTTTGGGTGCCTAAACCTAACCAAACTGCAGTGTTTCACATTGACCATGCACGTTTCACAACGTTAACCGCTAGTTTTATTTTGAAAGTCTAACTGAATGTTGCATATTTGTTATTGCAAATTCGACCGCGGAGCCCTACACGTGCAAAAACAGGTCCCAGGGTGTTGACTAAGCGTCCAATGTGTTGTTTAGTCAGCCGGCTGTCTGTCTGGCCCACTCCTTACATGATGTTGGCTGAGATGCAGTTTTGATGTCGACCAACTGAAAAGTCAGATTTTTTCCGGGTTGTTTTCAGGTTTTTTCATGCCATTCAGGTGTGTCACTGTCATTTTCATACGGCTCAATGTAGACATAGTCTGAGTTGAACAGAAAATCAGGCTGGAGTTCAAATTACAAACGCAACAGATACAGTACAAGTAAAAAAAAATGAAGGTTAGGTCAGTAAAAATATTAATTGGAATATAAGATTTCTGGAGAACAGTCAAGTGTTGATGTTTTAATATTTCCTGTTTGTGTGGATTCTGACTTCACTGCTTTGGTGACTTTTTAAATGTATTTTTATGAAGGCATAGGAAATGTGTTTTTAAATCCCTTGCTTTGTTTGCAGCACACTGTCGGGATGTAAAGCTTTGCTGGGAGAAGAACGCTATTGTGTATCATGAGATATAGACTGTCTTGTGATTTGTTTTATTGTTGTTTTTTTGACATTGCTGCCTGTTTAATTGAACAAAAGGCTGCAGCACAACTGTTTCTAATTTAGTTGTAAATGTTGTAATGTTGTGGTACAGAGCTGATTGACAGCTGGGTGTTTGTTTTGGCTCTCTCGGCTGCCGTCAGGTTGAGAGGTGACCAACGACCGGCAGCGGGAAGCTGGTAGATGTTAGTCGAGAATGGATCAGAAGATGAAGCAGGATGGGAAAAGAAGTCATCTTCTAGAGGTCCTGTTATTAACAAGTAGTCCAATAGTCAGACTGGTTATTTGAGTATTGAGATATTTCAGCTATTGTGGTGAAGTGCTTACAGATTATTACATCATACCGAATGTCCTCGGAAAAATCCAAAGAAGCACATAATTTCTTTCTCATGTAGGGACTGAAGTTCTGCTTTTAAGCGCTGTGCATTATCGATTATGGATTAATATTCTCGATTAATCAATTAGTTGTTTGGTCAATGAAATGTCATAGATGGTAAAAAAGAAAAATGTCAATGAGTGTTTACCAAAGCCCAAGATGACGTCCTCAATTGTCTTGGTTTAACCCAAAGATATTCAGTTTACCGTCATAGAGGAGGAAAAAAACAGAAAATATTCACATATAAGAAGCTGAATCTGAGAATTTAGTTAGTTATCTTAAAACGATGAATCAATTATCCAAATAGTTGCCAATTCATTTTATATTTGACAAGTAATCGATGAATCAGCTAATCGTTACAGCTCTTGTGCTCGCTGCTGTCAAGTGTGGTCAGAAACTTTGTTACTTTGTGGAAAGTGATGCTCCGTTTTCAACAACAGGTAAATTACACTAGGTGCAGCTCTGAGGAGGACATGGTGCCATTAGTTTTTTACATGGACTGTGTTCAATACAAACGTTTTCACCTGCACTTAGTCTTAGTTTTTTCTATTTTGAATTTAATCTTCCTTCAAGTGGGAGCTTATTTTTTAAGATTCAATTAATGTGGAACTTCACGAGCAGAATCTAACTTATAGTCAGTCTCCCCTACCCCCGACCTTATTTTAGAACCTGTCTGTCAGATCACAGCGCCCTTCTCTCCAATGATTCTTCTCCATTCAACAAGAAAGACATCACATTAAGGAAGTTAAGATGCTAGTTCTCTGGGGAAACGCTGAATCAGGGAAGTAGAAATTCAGACAGTCATGATTTAAATGTTGGTGGCATCCAGACTTTCTGCCTTTGGTTTAGCTTAACTTTTTTGGCTTTCAATCAGAGCTGTGCTGGTTTTAAACACTCAGCACTCTTATTTAAAGCTTGCCATGGGAAATGTCTGAATTCCTAAAGACGAGCTGGTAAAAAAAACAACAAAAAAAACAGGTTACCAAGCAACAGCCGGATCTGGGTCACTCATTCAGTCTCACTGAGCGTCTATAGGGTCTGAAAAAGCTCCTTATACAACAGCGGATGCTTTTTTTTGTCATTTAACGACAAGTCCAGAGCAACAGCAGGAGCCAGAAGCATCAAATCATCTGTTTGAGAAGGACTTCATTCCACATTCACACCATGGACTGGGAAAAATGTCAGCATCACTATGCTGAATACAAAAAGGACACATTTTATGGCCTTGAAATGGGAGAGGTTGTCAGAGGAGCTTGGATAAATGGGATAATGTGATGTCTGAGAAGTTGGGGGGGGGTTTGCTATGTGAATCTGACCCAGGTCTGTTGTATGTGAATGGGACCAAACTGTGTCAGGTTATACAGTGGGAAGGCAGCGTAAAGACCTTGTTAAAAAAAATCTGTTTGAAAATAGTTTGAATGGATTCAAAGGATTTGTTGAGATGTAATTATTTGAACTTGTCAGAAAAGAGCACTTAAAAAGTAGAGAAAAGTCATGTTTGTTTTTATTATTTAACAGTTGTAAACCTTCAGGTTCATCGGTATCTGTCCGTTAAATGTATGTACAATTCCTTCTGTTGGGTTTTAACATGAATTACATCAGTTTGTAATGACTGTCTCTCGAGTGAATGACCATGCATGACCCATTTTGAAAACGTCTTGTGCTTCTCTGTTGCCTAAGTGTTATATAATATACTGTATGTACTGCAATGTTTCCACAAGTATTTACTGTAAAGTAAAGGTTGACAGGGGGGTCGTTCCTCTCTAGAAAAAGATTTGCTGGCTATATGTGTTTGTTTTTTTATTTTAAGATGCACCTTGCCTCACATTCCTACTGGGAGCTGCACAAAAGAACCAGTCGTCTGGACAGCACCAATCCAGGGTTAACTGTAGCTTCACACTGACTTTATTTACAAGAACTAAAAAGAAAGTACTTTGAGAAATGGTAGTTGAGTAAATATGGGATTTATCAATCAAAAGCATACTTCTATTATTAATAGCTGAATTAATAAACCTGACAACAAGTTAGTGTGAAAGGTGAAATGAGCTTTGGATTGGCAGGAATTTAAACGGTTATTTAATATGTATTAACTGAGCAGTCAGTCATTGTGTAATTTTGACATGAGTCAGTGTTTCCTTTGTTAACTGTAACACTTTGACCAACTAATATTGACCAGTCGCTTCAGAGCATTATATACACTCACCTAAAGAATTATTAGGAACACCGCTTCAATGCATTTAGGGGTGTGGTCCTGGTCAAGACAATCTCCTGAACTCCAAACTGAATGTCAGAATGGGAAAGAATTTTGAGCGTGGCATGGTTGTTGGTGCCAGACAGGCCGGTCTGAGTTTTTCACAATCTGCTCAGTTACTGGGATTTTCACGCACAACCATTTCTAGGGTTTACAAAGAATGGTGTGAAAAGGGAAAAACATCCAGTATGCGGCAGTCCTGTGGGCGAAAATGCCTTGTTGATGCTAGAGGTCAGAGGAGAATGGGCCGACTGATTCAAGCTGATAGAGCAACTTTGACTGAAATAACCGCTCGTTACAACCGAGGTATGCAGCAAAGCATTTGTGAAGCCACAACACGCACAACCTTGAGGCGGATGGGCTACAACAGCAGAAGACCCCACCGGGTACCACTCATCTCCACTACAAATAGGAAAAAGAGGCTACAATTTGCAAGAGCTCACCAAAATTGGACAGTTGAAGACTGGAAAAATGTTGCCTGGTCTGATGAGTCTCGATTTCTGTTGAGACATTCAGATGGTAGAGTCAGAATTTGGCGTAAACAGAATGAGAACATGGATCCATCATGCCTTGTTACCACTGTGCAGGCTGCTGGTGGTGGTGTAATGGTGTGGGGGATGTTTTCTTGGCACACTTTAGGCCCCTTAGTGCCAATTGGGCATCGTTTAAATGCCACGGCCTACCTGAGCATTGTTTCTGACCATGTCCATCCCTTTATGGCCACCATGTACCCATCCTCTGATGGCTACTTCCAGCAGGATAATGCACCATGTCACAAAGCTCCAATCATTTCAAATTGGTTTCTTGAACATGACTGAGTTCACTGTACTAAAATGGCCCCCACAGTCACCAGATCTCAACCCAACAGAGCATCTTTGGGATGTGGTGGAACGGGAGCTTCGTGCCCTGGATGTGCATCCCACAAATCTCCATCAACTGCGAGATGCTATCCATCAATATGGGCCAACATTTCTAAAGAATGCTTTCAGCACCTTGTTGAATCAATGCCACGTAGAATTAAGGCAGTTCTGAAGGCGAAAGGGGGTCAAACACAGTATTAGTATGGTGTTCCTAATAATCCTTTAGGTGAGTGTAATTGACTCTACGATTTCCTCTTCATGCTAGAGTGATGAGTTTAAGTTTCTGTACCACAATTATAAGCACTTTTACTTGTAATGAAATGTGCTATACAGATACAACTGCCTTGCCTTGTCAGAATGTAAGAGGTCACTGACTTTCATTGACAAAAATCTTCTTTCCTAAAATTTCCTTGAAATGACTCAAGCCAATGAATCTGTCACTGCAGTAATATTTTAACAGTTTCCAAAGCAAATTAACTTGCAGGCACACGTGTTCTAGAAAATTGTTGAAACGGTATATATATTTAAAACAGTATAATATTTTTACTGCACACGCAGAGACGTGGGGCCTTCTCTGATGTAAATGTGACACCTTGCAACTGCTGACTGGGACCATAAATGCATTTAAAATTCTACAAAAAAAACACTGATTATTTGCTCTACATGTTTTAATAATCCTCTTCAACCAGTTTCAGTTCAGCTGAAACTAATGCAGAGGTTCAGAGTTTGGAGTTCGGCTGCACTGCTGTTGAAGTGAGTTTTCATCACAGGGTGTTCACCTTTACACCCCACATACGCAAACACACATTCACTCTTATTCTGTGTTTTTCTGTCCTTTACTGTGGACACCAATTAATCCCCAACAATGTTTTTCTGAGGCTTATTATCTTTTATTTCCTCTCTCTCTGTCTCTCCGTGGTGGTGAGGTGCCCTACTTTAAGGCCCGGGAACGAGGGGTCATATCATTTGTTAAACAAACAGAAATATGTAGGCCATGGCCAGCTCTGCTTTGTCACTCACTAACCTGCCAAGAACCCACCATTATCTTTTTTTTAATAGGAGAGGAGACAGCTGACTCAGCAAATTGCACCCTATTAATTTTCAAAAATAATCACGCTATAGTGCCAAGTATTGTGACAGTGACCTAAAGTTGATCCCTTTTATCAATTTATTGGTTGCTGTTTCAGTGTGGTCTTTAAAATCCCTTCATTAAACTAAAAACAGTTCATCCTCTCATTGATCTGTTATTGCCATAGTATATACACATGACATGAGGAGTGGGGGCGGCGCTGTAGGTATTGGTGGCTTGTTGTTGGCACTTGGCATACATGCCCACAAACCCATGCTTTCGAGTTTGTTTACTGGATTTTACTTAATCTATTGTTTTTATCTCTATGTGGTTCAGTTTAATGTCTCAAGGTTTTTGCTTCATTTCTATTATCGTTTTGAACTTGTTGTTATCTTGAGTGTAGCATTTTGTAACTTGGTTTATGAAAACTGCTCTTCTGATAGGAGCTGTTGCTGTTTGGGCTGCACACACAGAAATCACAAACATTAACCCCATCAAACTCAAGTTGCCCAGTAAAAAGATCACGATGCAATGGAAAATCACAGAAAGTGATGTCAAAACCATTCTCCTATCACCAGTTCATGGATCATTGGAGGGTCTCCAGCGGGGCTGACATAACCCTGTCTCATCATTTGTTATTTATACTGAGCTTAAAAAAGATGGTTGAATTAAAGTAGATCATTTAAATCATCATTATTTATAACTTTGAGATATTTGGCCATTCATCTACAGAACTTGCGGACCAAATAAGCCCTCCTGTTAACATCCACATGGTCATTTTGTGCCATGAAACAGTAAATATGGCTCTTTGTTTCCATTTAAATAGTGGTAAATAGATTATATTTCATTGATTGATGCAGGTGTGAATACAGGATGGAATCACAACACAGATCTCTGTTATAAAATGTCAGATTCTGTTATGTGTGGTTCCAGCTTGTGTTGACGTGGTCAGAAAACTCCTTCAATTGAAGTTGGCGGTTCACAATTTTTGCTGTGAACTTTAAGCTAAATTGTCTTTTAAAAAACAAACAGAGTGTTATCAAGCATGATGAGTTTAAAATTCTCTATGATTAGTTCAGGCTTCGAGGGAGACCATCCTGTGTCTTTCTTCATCTTGATCTTTCTGAGAGTATTGCAAAACATGAGAACAGCGGGAGTCAGCTGGACTGAGCTTAACATTACTTGGAAGGGTAAACATCGCTTCCCAACAGGCACTCCATTGAGAAGCAGGTGGAGGAAAACAGCTATGAGCTCAGTGACCGTCAGATCATAATGTTTATTAAACTCTGTGGAAAATGTGAAACAGCACCGTGTGGCCACTACCAGTTGGCGGACTCCCTGAGTCATCCAGAAGTTTGCTCAGAGGAAAAACCACTGTGCACTTTCACATTGCTTTATTATCCGGGATTATTACGCTAATATGCCGGCAATGTAGTCAAGACCGCCCAAACCGAGACCAAGTCAAGACCAAGACCAGAGTTTATCAAGACCGAGACAAGACCAAGACTTTTAGGGGCTGAGAGCAGTCGAGACCAAGAACGAGGGAGGGCGAGACCGAGTCAAGACCAAGAGCAGTTCCCTGCATTGCGTGGCACACAATAAAATGTGAAACGAGATCATAGGTAGTTCTCAAATTGATCTGAAAGATCCACATTCCCATTAAAACACCCACATACAAACACTAAGAGTAAGCATCGCAGGGAGGGGTGACAGTCATTAATTAGGGTTTCTGGTTGTATTTGAAGCAATATGTTTTACTTCCAATCAAAGTTAGGATGTTAACAAATAAATCAGACAATGCAAAAGCAATTTATTGATATTCCCAAAGTTATGGTCTTGACTGGTCTTGAAATAAAATCCCAAGTCCTCAATGTCCGAGACCAAGAAAAGACAGAGCACAAATGCGGTTGAGACCGAGACGAGACCGAGACGAGACCAAGACCATCAAAAAGTGGTCTTAAGACCAAGACCGGTCTCGAGTACTACAACACTACCGGCATAGCACTGGTCCACTGCGCTGTATGAAAGGTATAGAGCCAGTGGACATTCCTTCCGTTTTGATTGCGGGATCTCTTGTGGAAAGCAGCGATAGAAAGGGTCTGGATCCCTAAAACGTTGTCTGTGCGCTTCCTTGTGGCCTTCAGTGGTGTTGATTTAAGTAGTCTAAATATTGCAGAATAGAATTCCTGAAATTCAGCCATGGTTTTTGGTTTTAGTGTGCCACCCTAAATTTTTCAGTGGCCCAATTGTCATTGTCCTGTCTAACACACCTCATACCTGATACCCAGTCAGATGCATCGAACAATACATTATTATTTCTCAGTTCAGTCTGACTCATGCGACTGACATTTGGATTTATTTTTCTTGGCGATCACTCAACCTTTACTGTCAAACATCTGAGAATATGTGGCGCATGATTCATCTCTTCGTGTAAAGGTAACCTGATCCTGGCATCAGGCCACAAGCAGTTGTCTGATGTGAAATACTCACATCACCAAATCACAAAACACTTTAAATTAAGAAACTGACACACATAGTGGCTCTTCAAAGGTTCTATATATGAGATTCTGAACATTAATATAAGAGTATACAAGTATTTGTGTGTGAAGCTTTGAGGAGAGCAATACTGCTGTTTGTTTTCTAACACCGTATACTACAATTTTGTTTCTGTCCAGTTTGAATGAAGTGTTTTAAGATGATCTGCAGGGTAAAATTTCAGTTTTTTCCCCAATGGAGTCTGGTGGGCCGGATCGCCCATTTGTTTGGTCTGAGATGCTGGTGCTCTGCTGCAACATTTAATGTCAGGGAATGTTGCATTCAGCTGCTTTTAAATAATAAATTAATTGATTAATTAATTGTTTTTTATTTATTTTATTTTCGTTAATGCAGAATCTGCAAATGGTGAAAGGTTCTCTTTTTAAATTCAATTTAAGCTGTATAAGAGCAGAGCACTGTTTGCGTGGATGCTAAACTGAGTCTGAATTGAAGAGAAATAGCAAAGTGATCTAACATGTGCAGCCTTGTATTTAGTTACTTATTTTGATTTTATAGACAAAGATTTGCCGCCACTAATTGGTCACCACTGTGTTTCGGACGGCAGGAATTTCGCATCCTGCAATAGTTGCAGCAGTCAACTTCACTCCCACATTAAGTGTCCAGGTGCAGGCAAGTTGCAGTCTTTGTTACCCAATCACTTTCCCACAGTGATAATGGGTGTAACAGGTGCAACATGTTTTTCTAAAGTTACAAAGCCTCCCTAAAATATTTTGGTTTATTGTGACACAGCAACAAGTTTATTATTTTTTTTAAATGGGCTGATCAAAGTTTATCAAGCTCGATTTGTAGTATAGAGACATAAACTGGAAATTGTATTCCCATCCCCATCATGTCTTCAAATTCAGAGTCAAACATTAATCTGCAGACATTTATCAGCTGAGCAAAGGGCCAATGGTTTTGACCTAAAAATTAAGTATTTTTACTACCAGGGGCCGTATTAAACTCCACACACACACTACTGATCCTCCCGTCTGTGATGCTACAGTAAGTTTTCCCCCTGTGGTTAAATCCTCCTGCAGGCTGCTGTCCTCAGTTGACCCCTGAGGCTGCACTCTTCAGTCTTGGCTCCATAAAGCAGGTGTGTTGCCAAAATAATAGACTGACTGCTGAGAATAAAACTGACATTCATTATGCATGCACACAGTCACACACAAACAAACACTTGCATCCCAGGCATACGTGCACAAAACCACGCAGTTTGTATGGTACTGAAATTGGAATTGACACATGACAAACAATTAAAACTTTTTTTGCAAATTCTTCCAGAGGTGAATATGCAAGAGACAAAGTAAAACAGAAAGAGCAGCATTTAAATTTTTTTTATTAAAAAAACTAAAAAACTTAACATGCAGTGTGGAAACGTGAATGTAAGATAAACATCTTTAAAATAAAAATTCCCTCGTGTTTGTTCTCACTATACTTCTCTCTCCCTCGTGTTTAAACACACACGTACACACAGCCCTACAAGCTCGTGTTGTTTCTGCTCCAGATGTGAAGAAGCAGCCTCTGTGTGCAGCAGAGTCTCAGCCCGTCTGCGGTCTGGAGAAGTTTCAGAGCTTGACTCGACAGATTTACAGACTTTAACAAACTACTCTGGTGGAGAAAAAAAAAGAAGACTTGGCAAAAAAAGTGAGAACAGTTACACAAGCTTTTTTTGTTTGCTTTTTTGCTTCCTCACTGCTTCCTCCTCACTCTGAAGGGACAGTTTTCCATCTCCCCATCCTCTAAATTCTCCTCACATTATTATAATTTGCCAAATAAGTGAGTCAGGGAAATATTATGCTGGAGGACCAATTAGCTTATGTGGGCAATGTGATTATTCAGTAACACTGCCCACATTGGTATAGGTTTCAAGTTATTATTGTACCAGATGGCTGGGTGTAATCTCTTCTTGCGATCACATTTACACTATCTATGCCACTAGCTAGTTAGTACTGTTAGGTTTCCCTCCAAATCTGGACAACATTTAGGCTACAAGTCAGTCATCATCATACTACTGTCTCAAATTACGATTTATTCATGGGACGTATGTAGCAGCTCTAAAAAGGCCTCAGCCAGCTCATAATTCATGCTAAACTTGGTGACAGTGCTCAGTCCTTTGCCCAAACTGCCATCATGAAGTCCTGTTCACCCTCTTTCTTAACAAAAACAGAAAAATGTGGGTAATAAAGAATTGCCTCTTTGAACAGATCGCTGTGATAATTTGAAGCAGAAGACAGAACCTGAGAGTAATTATCCTTTCCTGCAAATTCCAATACTCCTCTTTACCAAATTCCCTTCTTGGCTAATATAAAGTATCTTTAGTACGTTCATCTGAAGTGACTGAAACCAGACTCACATGTAAACAACATCAAGCATATTCCAATTATCCAGCAGTAAGTCTGACCTGCAGTGGTGTCCACAGGGTGTCTAGTAGCAGGGGATGGAATGAAAAGTTTTAGGGTTAGGACTATATTTTGGCCATAAACTTTGAGACATCCCATTAAAAAATTAGATATGCATGTAAGTGGCAAAGCTCGCTAGCAGTGGCAGTAATTAAGGAGGAAGTCAGATTACTTTGTTTGACAAAGAGCGACAAAATCTGCAGAAGGAGGAGGTTGAGGTGAATGCATGGAACATAAAAACATCTGACTTTTACACAGGAAACCACTGTTTCCTGTTTCAGTCAACGCTGGTTTATTTTAACTGATCTTTGATGAAATCTAACAAAGTTGTTTTTGTTTCTAGATAGAAGAAGTGTTACCACATCATAAAAAGATTTATTAAGATGAAATGATGTTGTCCTGCTGATCAAATGAGTTACAAATGACGTATATTGTCGGTTTATTTAAATGACACTTTCTATCATCTTTTACTCTTCATTTTTGAAAATTTAATTGAATTAAAGAAGCAGAGTTGCACTACACACTACAAAATATTTTTTTAAAAGGCTCACCATGGCATGATAGGTTAAAATAAGCTGTTTGGCAGATATTTGTAGTCATAGTTAGCGCTACTAAGAGGCTTAGGGAGGTTAAGTCTCCTCAAAAAGGTCATGAAAATATAATGCTGAAGCTTTATGTAAATGACTTTTCTTGCTGATGTTGCTGGATTTGCATGCAATAGTTAACACCGGTTTTGGTTTGAAAGAGAGAGAGGTGGAAAGCAAGAAACAAGAATATTTTCATAAATTTTCATCCTGCTTCGAATTTGTTGACAATTTTATAAAATTTGTTGGAGGAGTGGAAGAACTGTTTTGTAAAACTTTTAAATGAACCAATGAATTTGGGAAGAAATGTTACTTTTACGCATCATATTAGGGCTTAATTTAGAAATCCATCATCTCACTTTTTCATCCAGCCAGGGGAGAATTTGTACAGCATCTCTGCACCTAAACAAAATGTGAGGCAACTACTCCAAATGTACTTTTGTATTGCAAGTGCTCATGGAAAGAGGGAAATGTTGCATGTCTTTGTCACCATGTGCTCTCTCTCCCCCCTCTCCACCTCCCCTCTCTCACCCGAACCAGTCGAGGCAGTTGGCCGTCCACCCTGTGTCTAGGTTCTGCTCGAGGTTTCTGCCTGTTAAAAGGAAGTTGCTTTCCTTGCCACTGTGGCCAAGTGCTTGGTCATGGTGGGAATTGTTGTGTCTCTGTAATTATTAAAAAGAATATGGTCTATAAGAGAAGTGCATATACAGTGTTATAAATTGGCGCTATAAAAACATATTGAATGGAATAATTAGGGAAAAAAATTCCAGCAATGAATATCAAAGTCAGCTGATGCATGAGTCAGGATACATTTGGTCTCTCAAATGTGACTGGTGTACATTTACCAGTCTGCTCAGATCAAACGGAGACTTGATGTTCCTCCATATGTGCTCCATGTTCTTAACTGATATGCAGGGATGCTGTCCAATGAAATTTAACAGGGGAACAATGTGCTGCAGATTAGCTGCAGTCAGCTGTGGCTTAAGGTGGAAGTAAACATGCACAAACTTGGGTTGGAACTTTGTGGCCCAAGGTTACAAACATACACAAGGGTGGATATTTCATATGACTTTTGGAGTGGGGGGGGGAGGCTAAGTTGGCAACACTGTGTGTTTGTGTGTGGGGGTGCCTGGTGCCTGAATGGTGTGTATGAGGCAATATAAAAAGACACAATCGAATAGAGTGACTAGAACATAAAAACAAGATCTGTCAGTTAAAAGTTACAGGGCTGCGTTAGATATTGATCAAAAACCTTAAATTTGATTTAAGAAAAGGCAGCAGCAGAAAGAAAAGTCTTGAGAGTTGCAGCAGTTTTCTGGGAGTTTGTTCCAGATAAATGATTCATAAAAACTAAATGCTGCTTTAGCTGTTGCAAAACAGCATTTTTAATGATTTCACTCAAAAAGGGGATGTTGCATATGGGCCTATACTGTTCATTAATGACTAGTTGTTGCTTTTTTAAGAGTGTCTTGATGACTGCAGTTTTCAGGGCCTGTGGGCAGAAATCTGAGAAAATAGAGAGTTTCTAGAAGATCTAAGGCCATGCAATGGTTTCAATTGATTCCCAGGAACCAGAAACTGTTCACCTGCTCCACCTCGGCTTCACTGATGTAGACAGTAATCTGAGTTCCCGGATGACATGGAGTCTCTGCTGGGATTGTTTATGGATAAAAGTGATGTGTTGACTAAAACTGAGATCGCCAGGTGTCGTTCCTTAAGAGGGGGGTACTGTCATGGTACTGGTGTGGTGGGTGTGTGTTTTGAGTATTTCCTGTTTTAGTTTGTAGATGCCCACCTCCAGTATTGTTGTCTTGTTTTACTTCCTGTGGTTGTGGTCTTACTGATTGTCTAGTGTTTTCACGTGTGTGTGATTAGTTTCTCCCTCACCTGCATTTAAGTGGTTTGCTTCCTTCACTCAGGGCTGGTTCATTGTAGTAGTCAGATCCATGTCTCTCGTGTGTTCCCACTTTTTAGAGTAGCTGTTTCATGTTTTGGATGTTACCTTTCAAGGACTCCACTCGTTTTCAGTTGCTGCTCCCTGTGTGTATTTGGACTGCCACAATCTCAACACTTGTAAGTTTCACCTGTTTGTTCCAATAAATCTCACCAACTGCATTTCTTCTGTTTTCCGTGTCTGCGTTTGGGTCCAGACTCTGATACTCCGTGTAGCCTCACAGCTACACGTAACAGAATGAACCAGCCCAAGATGGACCCAGCGGACACTTGCATTGATTTTTGGACCTGATGGAGTTGAGGAAGAATGAGTAGGAGTGGGAGAGTGGCTGTAGTGTCAGCTATCGGGATGCTATTGTTTCTTTAGCACGGGAAAAGGCACTATCGGACCACCGGCTAATAGACTCACTGCCAAGCCAGGCCACAAGCTTTTTCCTCACCTCAGCCCTTCAGCTGCCAAGCCTCCACATGCCCGATACCCGGCCTGCTAGCACCCAGCCTGCTAGCCTCCTGGTTGGTAGCCTTTTTCTGGCTGCCCCTGTTCCGGCTACTGCGTCGGCAGCTAGCCTCCTGTCCGCCCGCAAGCCTGTTCCCCGGCGCACTAGCCCTGCTAGCCGCCTGCCCGATCCCTGGCCCGCTAGCACTGCTAGCCGCCTGCCCGATCCCTGGCCCGCTAGCACTGCTAGCCACCTGCCCGATCCTTGGCCAACTCCTGCTCCCCAGGTACCACTCGGTGGTCCTACCGTCACCTCTTGCTGGTCCCTCGTCGGAGGTCCGACTGACACCAGCTCCGTTGGTGGCCCAGCCAATTCCTGCTCTTCATGCTTCGTCGGTGGACCGACTGGCACCAGCTCCGCCGGTCCCGTCATTGCACATCCTCTTCATTCCCTTACAATTTTGTAATAATAAATACTTTTACGCATCATATTAGGGCTTAACTTACAAATCCATCATCTCACTTTTTCATCCAGCCAGGGGAGAATTTGAACAGCAATCTCTGCACCTAAACAAAATGTGAGGCAACTACTCAAAATGTACTTTTGTATTGCAAGTGCTCATGGAAAGAGGGAAATGCTGCATGTCTTTGTCACCATGTGCTCTCTCTCCCCCCTCTCCACCTCCCCTCTCTCACCCGAACCAGTCGAGGCAGTTGGCCGTCCACCCTGAGTCTAGGTTCTGCTCGAGGTTTCTGCCTGTTAAAAGGAAGTTGCTTTCCTTGCCACTGTGGCCAAGTGCTTGGTCATGGTGGGAATTGTTGTGTCTCTGTAATTATTAAAAAGAATATGGTCTATAAGAGAAGTGCATATACAGTGTTATAAATTGGCACTATACAAAACATATTGAATGGAATAATTAGGGGAAAAAAATTCCAGCAATGAATATCAAAGTCAGCTGATGCATGAGTCAGGATACATTTGGTCTCTCAAATGTGACTGGTGTACATTTACCAGTCTGCTCAGATCAAACGGAGACTTGATGTTCCTCCATATGTGCTCCATGTTCTTAACTGATATGCAGGGATGCTGTCCAATGAAATTTAACAGGGGAACAATGTGCTGCAGATTAGCTGCAGTCAGCTGTGGCTTAAGGTGGAAGTAAACATGCACAAACTTGGGTTGGAACTTTGTGGCCCAAGGTTACAAACATACACAAGGGTGGATATTTCATATGACTTTTGGAGTGGGGGGGGGGGCTAAGTTGGCAACACTGTGTGTGGGGGTGCCTGAATGGTGTGTATGAGGCAATATAAAAAGACACAATCGAATAGAGTGACTAGAACATAAAAACAAGATCTGTCAGTTAAAAGTTACAGGGCTGCGTTAGATATTGATCAAAAACCTTAAATTTGATTTAAGAAAAGGCAGCAGCAGAAAGAAAAGTCTTGAGAGTTGCAGCAGTTTTCTGGGAGTTTGTTCCAGATAAATGATTCATAAAAACTAAATGCTGCTTTAGCTGTTGCAAAACAGCATTTTTAATGATTTCACTCAAAAAGGGGATGTTGCATATGGGCCTATACTGCTCATTAATGACTAGTTGTTGCTTTTTTAAGAGTGGCTTGATGACTGCAGTTTTCAGGGCCTGTGGGCAGAAATCTGAGAAAATAGAGAGTTTCTAGAAGATCTGAGGCCATGCAATTAAAAACATTTTTGAAAAAGCCTGTTGGCAGAATATCAATGCAGCAGGAAGAGGATTTCTGATGATTTACAAATTCCTCCAGGTTTTTATAGTTGATAATGATGAAATTGTGTCATGCTACTTTTAATTGATTTTGAGACAATTTAAATTAAGGGGTTTAAAGTGCAACAGGAGTTGTGGGAAATAAAGTACACGGTAGGTTTATTTATCACATTATAACAGGCTGTAAAGTAAAATAAGTTTGACTCTCTTCTGCAATGAAAGATAGTGATGTTTCCAGTCAGGATGCTTTTTATTGCTCCTCTGTAAAAGCTGACAAGAACTTGGCGTGGGAATTTTGCCTTCTTAGGCTTCCTCAAGAGTGGAGAGAGTGGAGATGCGAGACGACCATGTCAGGTTCTCTGCTATGTTGATTCCCAGGAACCAGAAACTGTTCACCTGCTCCACCTCAGCTTCACTGATGTAGACAGTAATCTGAGTTCCCAGATGACATGGAGTCTCTGCTGGGATTGTTTATGGATAAAAGTAATGTGTTGACAAAAACTGAGTTTGTCTATAATACATTTTTCATAGCAAGAGGGCATGCTGCTGTGAAGTCTCTAGAGAAGCAATACGGCAGCTTAAACATGCATCACTTCCCTTCGCTAGACCTCACATCGTCACTTCAGAGGAACAAAACATTGCACATCCTCTCCATTCCCTCAGAATTTTGTAAGACTCATTTTGAGACTGTTTCGTTGAATTTGATGTCGATATTTTTTACATTTATTGTGCAATATCAGTTTGAGTGGTTGGATTGCTATTTGACTGATTAAGAATGAAAAATAAAAAAAAGACAGATGTATTCAAAATACATTCCTGTTTTACCTCAGGCCTAAATAAGCACATTTCTAACAACAGGAAAACATTAAATAATAAACCAGTTTCTGGCTCACACAACCACATGTTACAGACACAATTAACCACGCAGTTTAGAACATTTTTCCGTTCACTTAATACTTGAACCAGACTGCAGGTTCATCCACATGTGCTACATGGGTATTACTTGTAGAAATCTCTCTAGAAGTCGGCATCTGTCATTCAGTCTCTTGATCTGTTGACCTCAACCTTTTACCAACTGCTGAGACACGCTGGCAGTTAAAATAACCCTCTCTACCCATGGCATCCCACGCATATGGTTTCTCATTACTGTAATAGACCATACCCATACATGGTTTAGCTCATTTTCAATCTTATGTACTTCACATCTCATTCAAAAGTGGTTCAATAAGGAGGCACAAATTGGTAGTGTATAAGGATGGGCAGAAGTCCTTTGAGTCTAGACGGTGCTGGTGGTGCGGTAAAGCCAGTAGGTGGAAGATGAAACCTCTCAGTTGAATCTTGTAGATTATCCAGGGGGACAAGTTGGGACAAGGTTTTGCCAAACCTTCATATGAAATTGCTTTACAGAGTGAGTAAATGTATAAATACATGAATGAAAACATATTCCTACTTTATTTTGGCTAAACTAGTTGTGGTGATCATAATGTTAAAATAGTATTTCAGAGCCACACAGGAACATAGAAATGTATTGTTTCTCTGTTGGACTTTTTGCACAGCAACAAGCGTAGCTGAAAGAGAAAGGAACAACGCTACTGGTTGGTTCGAAAAAGGGGAGCGACTGGTGTGAAAGTGGTTTCGTTTCAAAAGATCAGATAACAAACCACGGTGACATTGTAGGACGTCGCCGTTGTGGTCGTTGGAGTCACATGAGGCAAAATGTCAATGATAGTTGTTTTGAGCGTTCACTCTCCTGGGAAGAGATGAAAGAACGGTACTCTCTCGGCAGGTGGGGGATACGTGGTGTCTCAGCCCTTCTCCCCTGTTGAGTAATGGTCTCTCTAATCTGGTTTAAATTGCCTCTTTAAAACCATCTGTCCTCCCTGATGGACATTGCTGTCATCAAAAGAGTGTCTGCTGTCCTTCAGATGTAGGGTAAACTGCCAAGTTTAGACCTGAGGAGTTGGCCCTTCCGTGCTGAGCCATGCATTGGTGTAGTGGTTGTTTAGTTTCCTCAATTTGCAGGTCTTTGCATTCCTCACTGCATTGGACCGCATACACTAGATTGTTTTTTTGTGTTTGGGTGTTCTGTCTTTCAGTTGGACCAGTGTCTGTATGTTTTTGCTCTCTCTCTTTGGCACTTGTTGGTGTGTTATCAGCTTGGTGGTGCAGGGTTTTGTAAACATTGTTCTATGCGTGTGGGTTTCCTGTATACTCCAATGTAGGGCTGCAGCTAACGAAGGTTTTAGTATTCAAAGCTTCTATAGATTATTTCAACGTGCCGTTCACACAACTTGCCGTCATATGACGGGAGTCTTGAAGTCGTGTTGTTCACACTATGTGACTGATCGGTGACAGAGGGTCACACACACTACAGGAGCTGACAGCAGCTGTGTCACCTGACGCAGGTCTCCAAACCACGTTTTGTCAAGAAAACACACGTGAAATGTGAAACAGGAAATGAGCCATCCTGCACACGAAACAGCTGTTTGTTATTATAAAGATGACAATTATAAAGACAAAGAATCTGGGTGAAAGGATGGATTAGCACACAAGTAGCAGCGATCGTCTGAGCTACAGAGAGAGGTGGAGGGGAGTTAAAAGGTGCAGCTCCCGAGACACAGTTAACTCCTGACTGTGAGGTTACAAAAAGGAGAACAACAAACGCACATGGTCACATTTTCAGCTGAGGACTGCAGCTTACTTTGGCTTCAACTCAACAATCAATCCTGATTTCAGTTAAATGCTAAAGTTGCTTTTACCTTGTCTGTGGTCCACTGTTGCCAAGGCGACATACGTTTCGTTTTACGGTGGACGGACTGTAACATTACAGAGTTGATGTTTTCTTTAGCTTGAAATAATCCCAAACCCATCTTTGCCGTTACAGGCTTTCCCCATAGAGTTTTATTGAGGATGTGATTGAGTGGTGTGTCTCCTCTATAAAACGTCACTGGGTTTGTTTTATTATTCAAGGTGTTGTCTTGTAGCAGTCACATCCTTACGGTTTCCACTGCCTCCGTGGTGGGGATAGATGTGAACAAGATAAGACAAGATCAGCCTTTATTTGTCTCACGGGTGAGAAATTTCAAACATTACAGCAGCAAATGGATAACATGGAATAAAGTAAAGTGATAAGTGACTTTAAACATAATACTAACAATTAGTGTTGTAGTACTTGAGACCGGTCTTGGTCTCAAGATCGGTCTTAAGACCCCTTTTTGATGGTCTTGGTCTCGTCTCGGACTCGACTGCATTTGTACTCGGTCTTGTCTCGGTCTCGGACATTGAGGACTTGGGATTTTATTTCAAGACCATAACTTTGAGAATATCAACAAATTGCTTTTGCATTGTCTGATTTATTTGTTAACATCCTAACTTTGATTGGATGTAAAACGTATCGCTTCAAATGCAACCAATAACCCTAATTAGAAATGTGTTGTCACAGTTAACAACAACTGTCCCCCCCTCCCCCTAAGTCTTGGTCTTGTCTCGATCTCGATAAACTCTGGTCTTGGTCTTGACTTGATCTTGGTTTGGGCAAAATAAAACAATAAGAAATAAAATATACAAGACTAAATTTAAATATATGTAATTATACAACTATAAAACAAATTACCAAAAAAACAGTGCAAGTGACAATTTGCATGTTGTTGTGCTTATCCTGGACAAATTCCAATATTTAAACAATGCAAAGTGACTTTGTGCATTGATTTTCACTCCGAGTTGTGGTTACTGCTTTAAACAGTGCTGATTAAGAAGATTAAGAAGATTATAAAGTCTCCCCGATGCAGGAAGAAAAGATCTTCTGAATATCTCCTTCACACAGGGGGTCACACCGTAGGACACCATGATGTCATCTGGGTCCAGTTTCAGTCCTCAAACTTTGTTCAAAGTCTGAAGTTTTGAATGTGGTGAAGCGTGTTGCCGACCAAGGGAGCTAGGACAGAAGACAGTGTTTGGCAGTGTTGTATGTAACCTCATTGATGCTGCTGCTGTTTTCAGTGTTAGGTGTGAGTTTTGAAGCCATTTGTGTTTTACTGGAAAAAGCAATGATGCTACAGGTGAAACTCAAACTCCGCTTTTCCTGCAGGTCACCATGATACTCGATTTGCTGCTGTTGTTTCTGCATTTTGCCACAGTCAACAAGGAAGGGACAGAGAGTATTTAGCCTTGTCTGGTTTGTTGCTTTGTTTGCTTTGTTTGCATCTGGAGTTCCACCAATGCAAAGACTGATTTGTAATAACAAAACCAAGAAGAACACTCTTCTCTTGATGATGTAAAACACCTGCTTTCGCCCACTCATTTCTCAGTGCCAGCTTAACGATTCATTACTTTCTTAGTAACAAAAAAACAGGATGTAGATCAAATCAGGTACAAACCTTGGCAGTACAGCCTGCACACATACAGAGAAACTCTTGACAGTCTTTATTAAGTTTAAGTCGCTCTTCAGTTTTATTATTTTGTAGGTAATAAATTGCATTCATTTCTCATTTGTTTTAGCAAATGAGTGTTAGCTTTTTCATGCTTCAAGAATGCATGAGCAGAGAAATATTTTCACAGTTTGAGGTGCACAGCCCAAATATTTACTCATTTGACAGCTGCTTCAGCTGTCTCTTTGCAGGGGAATCTAGTGCTGTGCAGGTGCAGGATGTTCCACACAACAAGTAAACCTTCAGTATGTTTATCCATCATCCTTAGCCATCCCACAGTCTCTTATGAAAACAAAAGGGTGATCGTGCTTTTTCAGTGGAGGCCCTGAGACTGTGGAATAATCTACCCCTGATTATCAGATCATCCCCAAACATCGACACTGTTAAGTCTCGTCTTAAAGCGCATTTTTCATATTACTTAATCATGTTTTCACTATTTTCACAGCATGAGCATACAGTTTTAAGGTAGGCAAACCCTGTACCAAACCCAAAGCTGGTATTTTTGGAAGATCTTGAAAGAAGTATTCAGTGATTCACTGATAAGCGGTAAGCAAACTGGATTCACATCTTGGGAATGTGTGTATTGTGCAACTATGGAAAATATGGGTTTATTTACATAACAGGCTGAGTCCTGTCCTACTAAATGGACAGTAAAGTAATTTTGTTGTATTAGTCAAAATTCATGGGAACTCTGCTTATAAACAACAACAATGGCATTTATATTGCATCACATCAGCATGTCATGTCGAAACAGTCAACGATGATAAGGCACGATATGCAATTACTCAAACTCTAAAAATGTCACAGGTTTTGTGACTGTGGAATACAACAAAATCTAAAACTATTACAATCATAAATATCTTCTTCCACCAAGAGATATCCATCTCCCTGATAAGGACCCCACAGAGGGTAAATAGCTGCAGCTCCCTTCAAGCCAATCACAACTGAAGAAACCTTTTGAATGAGAGGACATTTAACATCTTCACGTATCTTCAACCAAGTCCAGTTGCTCTTGCTGTCGTTTGTGTGTGTGTGTGTGTGTGTGTGTGTGTGTGTGTGTGTGTGTTGAAGAGACACAGGTAAATATTGTTACAAATTTAACAAACTGGATAAAGCCATAGAGTTTTAAAAGAACTCCAGCACAGAGAAAGCAACACAAACGTAATATTGTGACAGTTTGGAAGGTTATTAAAACATTTCCAGCCGACAAGAGCTGCAGATCAGCTGCAGCATCACGTCTGTGTTCCCTGAGCCGCAGAGGAACTTTAACGAGCTTTATTACCTGCTGTAATCAGCTGTTCCGCTTGTTTTGGAGAGGAGATTGACTTCAGCTCTGTGTAAAAACTTCCTGACTGATGAAAACCCAGCATTTAGCGCAACTCCATCAGCTGTTTGCCATAAACACACCGCTGCACGCTGGCTGCTGTTTCCGAGCAATACATTTAATGCAGACGTACGATCTCAGGTGGACATCGGCGAGACTCGTGTAGCTATTTGACTATTGACTGTGATTTATTGGTTTGCAAACAACAGTGGAAAAGAGGAACAGTTGTAGAAAAACAGCTGACATTCTCGATTTAAAGCCAGTTGCCTCTAGTCACCCATTCAGAAATTCACTGCAAGGTGATCCCCGCCCTCTCAAAGTACCAGTACTTTTCAGATTTTAGCAGGTAAAATAAAGCCCTTGAACTAAATTTAGACCCTGGTCCCTCCGGTGGGAATGCAGTGAGTTCCTCCAAAAGGTTCCTTGTTCCAGGATATAGTGCTCAAACTGCAGCTATATATATTATCACTATTGCTTGTACACTTTTTTTCTACCACATCTTTTCCTTCCCTCTCTATTAATGTGCTTGGACACAGAGCTCTGTGAACAGCCAGCCTCTTTAGCAATGACCTTTTGTGTCTTGCCCTCCTTGTGCAAGGTGTCAATGGTCGTCTTTTGGACAGCTGTCAAGTCAGCAGTCTTCCCCATGATTGTGTAGCCTACAGAACTAGACTGAGAGACCATTTAAAGGCCTTTGCAGGTGTTTCCAGTTAATCAGCTGATTAGAGTGTGGCACCAGGTGTCTTCAATATTGAACCTTTTCACAATATTCTAATTTTCTGAGATACTGATTTTGGGGTTTTCATTAGTTGTCAGTTATAATCATCAAAATTAAAAGGAATGAACACTTGAAATATATCAGTCTGTGTGGAATGAATGTATACATTATACAAGTTTATCTTTTTGAATGGAATTACTGAAATAAATCAATGTTTTGATGATATTCTAATTATGACCAGCACCTGTATATACATCCCCAGATTTGTTGTGGACTATGGCCAGTTAAAAGCTTTATGTACTAGTTGTTACAAAACATTCTGCAATGCAATATATTTATTATTTACTCATTTGAAATGTTTGGTATGGACAGTGTTTTCTTCTAATAAAACTGATAAAGTTAGATCTAGATCATTATTTGTAGGTTTTGAACCAGAGGTTGACCTTGTCTTCCTTTTTGTTGTGTCCTCCGATGTCATCCGAGGACTCTGTTGCCGTTTCTGCACTCTGGACATCCTGAACCGCCTGAGATTAAATTTGTGCTCCCAGGTCTTTCACCCAGTGCCCCTCTCTGTCCAAACATGTCTCTTCTCAACCTCTTTTACTTTTACCAAAATTTTTCCCCACTTACTTTTATTTTTCCCCTTTCAGCACCCTTTCTAATCTTCTTTCACCCCTTTAACACTCTCTCATCTTCTCTCCTGCTCTTTATCACCCACCCTCCCTCCCAGCATCTTATTCACCCCCACTCTCTCTGCGGTGTTATATACAGTATTTGGCCTTTACCCCACATAGCTTTATTGAAGCTCACATGATCTGTCACCACCTCCATCTGTCTCACAGCCAACTGTTTGAGCTGTCTGAACTCAAATGTCACCTCTTGACAGTATATACATTCAGCACTCTCTGTGAGTTTCTTGTTTTATTTGAACTGAAACTATGTCACATGATGGATGATGCATTTACTATAAATCTGCCATATAAATATAATCGAACATTTAGAATATGGCTTCCAAATCAAAGGGCAGTTTTGTGACATTTTAGTGCACAAAATATAACTTTTGCATTTCAAGAAATGCACAAAATCTGTAGCTCTGATCACTGTTTCTCTTATGTCTGAGGATTCCTGCCTTACTGTTCATAACCAGACTTCCACTACCCGCTCTTAACGTTTTCACAGATGCTAGCCTCCGCCACCGTTCACCTGCCTGCCCCTCGCTCAAAATAAAAAATCTATCTCTCAAAAATAAAAGATTTTAAAGTTTGATTTGACATCTTGCCAGAGGCCTGAAAGATAAGCTTTGCCAACCAGATTAAAATATATTGGTAAGTGCTGAAATGAAACAATGATTAAAATTAGTTTTACAATTGACAATTGATTAAAACTATTTTCATATCTGAAACTTATCTGATCCTGTCATACAGTCTCCTTCCCTGCTGTGTGCTCGTGTGGCTTCCTGTTACTTTTTGTCCTGGACATGTGTGTCAGCACCGTGTTGTGTGACTTTCAACACCATTTAATCAAGTCAGGCTGTGCTCGCTGAATTGAAAGCCCAAGCAATCTCAAGGCAGCGAATGCCCTCTATCTGCACTACATGTTCACCTGTTTAACAATAAGTCAAGTCTGTGGGTGATTTCCCAACAACCTGTCATACTGAGACAGAAATAAAAGTTATCAGTCATCACATCTAACTCCTGATGAGACAGCAAACAAGCATATTTCCTACAATGTTGAATGGAGTATTCCTTAATTTGGTCAGAAATGAAGGCTTTGTGATAATGTGAACAGACATAAAGAGGCACGTGGCTTCATTAGAGGGTTAACAGCTCACACAGGGTAATATGGACCAACAAACTCCCAGCAGCCTCACAGTGAATTTCACCATGACCATGTTATTTTGCTCTGCTCCAAATAAATTGTGTTTATGTCACGTGATGAGATGAATTTTGTCTAACTCTAGGTTTGTGAGTGCATGTGTGTTATGTTTGTCATGTAGGACTCTTCGCCCGTTTGCTTGCACGTGTTTGGGCACTGGGGTCACAAGAAAGCTTTTTTTTGTTTTTTTTTTTTAAGCGGTCCATACTAACTGTCATGCGTCCAAATGTGACGACTTGGGAGTAAGAACAGGTTGAGTACAGAGAGTGACCATGCAGCTGTTAACATCACTTTCTCTGAGGGCAACAAACTTACCTTGCCTGTCTGTGAGTGTGTTTGTGTATTTGAACATTAAGAAAGTTTATTTTATGGTATATTAAGTCAGATATAAAATGTTGACTCTCTCGGCTGGACTGTGGTTGCTGAATTGTTTGTCCAACAAATGAAGCTCCACATAAATTATATCAGGAAGACCTATCTTTATGCCTATTCATTCCTCCTCTCTGCTTCTCTCCCCTCCTGCTTCTCTTGATCAGCTGATGTGGGTGTCTACTCGTTCAGTTGACCAACCAGAATTTGCTACGATCTTACATTAACCAATCATATTGCAGCTGTCAAATCTGTTCTCCCCTCTGCTCACTATCAGCTGTTATTTTGGTGCAGAATCATTATATATTGATAGGCTCTCAGCACATTGTGCATCTCACTGCTACTACAAATACTGCCTTCCCAAAGTCACTGAGTAGCTGAAAAACGTGCATAAACAAAACTATCAGAGTTTCTCCCTCATGGTTTTTAAAAATCTGTTAATTGAGTCATAATTTTTGCACTGTCACGCATGAACGGACGCATGAATGGTGTATTATGGGAAAACAGCCAGTGCTCATACATGTGTGAAGGTATTTTGGAGCGGCCTCTGCTCTCTTTGTCTCCTCTCTGTCTGTTCAGAAAGACTCTCTGTGATGTTCAGACTCACGTGGATTCGGGTTCTTTTCAGACTCCCCTGTCACATTTCTCTGACAGCAGACACAACAAGACCCCATTAACATCCTCCCACAGTCTTTAAAACAACAACAACGTGCATTACTTGTGCCAATGGATGCTTTTATATCTCTGACGGCCCAATAGTCTGAGGCAATTTTAATGATTTTTCTCCATTCTTTCCAGCATTCATTCGTTACCAAAGAGCAGTTTTAAAATTATATTGCAAGTGTGTCATGTGTTAGCTGGAACAGTCGCTTATATAGAGTAATTTAAAGAGCTTAAGTCCTTAAAGTAAATGACCCAACAGGTCAATGAGCAAACAAACTTTAATGAACTTCTTGTTTTACTTCATGTCACTTTCAAAACTAAATCCTTACATGTTAGCCAAATTCTATCAACCATATTATCAATGAATATATTATCCTTACTCAACTCAACCTTTGAAAAGTACAATAGTAGAGTAAAATATTCTCAGGCACAGATACTCCAGTAATGGACTGAGAAGATTTATTAGTTACTACTGTAATTAGTTTAGTGTAGACCAGCCTCTAGCTACACTAAACAAGACAGAAATTCATTTAGATCTTAATTACTTTCTTGCACCTACTCTACCTGTTCTTGTACCTGTTTTTTTGGCTAGACAACTTAATCATCTGTGGAAGTCATAAAGATCTCTTCCAAGTATTAATTGGACAGATTTACCAAGCACAGGACCTGGCTGTCTTCATTAGAACTCAAATATATTTTTTTGATTGAATGAATTTTCCACTGGAAACAAATCAGATAAAGATGGTCTCTAATTCTTAATGTGAATCTATTTTAGGGTTGGAAACACTGAAGCCCTGCTGGGTTTGTTAGTCTGGATATGATCAAGGTCTAGTTGAGGTCAGGACTCTTTAGGCCTGCGTCACCATCTCTCTCCTCCACTCTCCGACACACTTACATTTCCTTTCCCTTCCCTCTGCTCTCTCTGCTGCTTTCTCTTTCTGTCACCACTCTCCTATTACCCCCCTCCCACATCTCTCCAGCTGAGCACGCTCTCACAGCATGCAGACGTGGCGTCACTAGCGAGGCATCACGTTACAGCTGCACACTCCTGTGACAAACCCAGCTGCTGCCAGTCTACAGGAACAGCTGCTCTTTCATGGCAGCTTTTATTGTAACTAACAGAAGACAATTCACAAACATTTCACTACCCAAAAACATTTTTTATTTGTGTTGTGTAAAGTCGTATCCACCAAAATATTGAGCAATTTGCTCTGTGTGTAGTGTTTCTAGCTCAACTACTTCCAATGAAAAGTAACTTGTAGCTTCACTTTCAAAGTAAATCTCCTGGTTGACAAAATGCAGATATGCTGTCTCACATGAAGGTTATTTTTGCATGTTACTGATAAAAAGTGACACAAAAGTGCAAGGGAAAAAAACAGAGGCTGCTCTTATGAGGAAGAAACATAAATAAGTCAGGGTAATTATTCCGTCAGCGCTGCTCGACTTTCACCGAAGAGATGTGCAAATTAACGATGCAAAAGTTAAAGCTTCAGCTCTCTTTTTAGTGCACAATTTGAGAAAATACTAACACCTGCTTGCAGGTTTGGGTTGTAATGTCTTGTCGCATCACCACAGTGGAGCTCATAACATAGATAGTATGTTATAGCCTCAGGCAGCAATGCATCTGAATTATTTACTAACTTCCTGTTTTAGTTTAATCAAAGTCAGAGATGATTGGTGTTTTGAGTTGCACTGTGTTTCAGTTTAAAATATTAGTGGTAAGAAAGGACCCTGCCTCTTTCTGCATGTGATATATTTTCCTCCGCTTTGTGTCCGTAAACATTTTACATTTAGCTGACGCTTTTATCCAAAGCGACTTACAATTGCTATATATGTCAGAGGTCGCACGCCTCTGGAGCAACTAGGGGTTAAGCGTCTTACTCAGGGACTGCGGATTCGAACCCTGGTCTCTCACATCAAAGGCATGTGTCTTATCCACTGCTCCATCACCACCCCCACTCAAACCGGACTTCTGATCAAAAAAATACTATTTTAAACTTTCAAATGTGTATCTTTGACTGGTGCTACGGTGGCCCTGAAGTGCAAACCACGTCAGCAAATCGCCACAAATTTCTGTCGTGTTGTAGCGATTTGCTGTTGTGGTTTGCACTTCAGGGCCACCGTAGGGTTCCAGACTGTTTCCCCAGACGTAGTTAGGAATGAGGACATAGTCTTCCTATAGCAAAGCCAGAATCCATCTTGACCAACAATGAGTGGATGAAATACAGGTGTCCTCTCTGTGCAGGTTGCTGTCAGTAGACTCAAAGAAATAACAGCTTCGCCATCAACATATTCCTTTAATGGACAACTCCGATCAACCACTGCCACAGAGTGTTCATGGGCAATGCAAAACCAGCTTACATGAACAAAATGTCAGACTGTGAGGTTGTCAGGCTAGTGTTTGTTTCTTCTTCAATTCTCAACCAATGGTTAAATAGTTTGTGTTGAAAATAAACTTGCAGAAACTTGAAATTTGGTTTAGATAGTTAATTAATCTTAGCATAACATTGAAAAAACATATTTAAGGTTAACACTCTGGTGTGCTTTAGTCCTGCTGCTACATTTGGAGCAAGTTTTGAGGTTAATGTAAAATACTGTTTTGATTCTTGAATGTGTGGTGTAGCTGGGAAAGAGGCTCTGCTTGGCTTTGTTTACACACACAAGCGCACACACTAAAACATTTCTGCGACAGAGGAATGTGATCTCCTGCTTTTCGAGTTCAGGAAACAATATTTCCCTGTTGTTTCTGACATTTAAAGCTGAGCCAGAATGTCTGAATGTTCTCAGTCATTCAGGTCATAGATATCAAGGAAGGTTAAATCAAGGGCAACTGGACTTGGACATAGATACTTAAAGACTTTGTCACTTCTGACTGACTGTCCCAACTATTTGACCTGTGTGAGGTTGTTAACAAGGGCATGGACCGTCAGGGCTCCTGGCTGTTGTAACAACAGTTATTGTGTCCGTTATAGTCACCTGAGGCCAAGTGTGTGAGTGTTTGTTCACTCTCCTGTGAAGGGATGAAAGGACAGCATTGTGGTGTTGCAGACCTCATCCCCTGTTGAGAGATGGGCTCTCTCTTTTGGTGTAAATGGTTTCTTTCACTCCTCTTTCAAACCGTCTGTCCAAAATAAGAACATTGTTTTCACTGAAAGAGTGTCCCTTATCCTTCAAATGTCCTGAGCCAGAATCATCGCTCAGACACAAATACACTCTGACGCACAATCTGCTCACATGACACAAACATAAACACACAGCAGTTCTGTCTATGGTAAAACATGCTTTTAGTTCGTGACCTCATAACCTGAGCTGTCTTCACAGAGTTTATCATCAAGCAACGCTGCAGCTAAGCATCGATTGGAAACAGCTACTGTGACAAGGCAGATGAAGAAGAATCCTCACCCTTCTATTGATTTTGCCAATTGGCGTTTTAACAGATCAATGTAGTCCAGTGCTCCAGTGGTTGCAATCTGCTATCACCTGAGAGGAAGCTCATCAAACATTCACAGTACCTCCTCGTACGCTGCACAGCAGTCACATGTGAAGAGAAGAAAACATCAGAGAGGAAGCTGGATGTCATTTGATTTAACTCTGCATGGGGTCATCTACTTCTCTTGGCTCAGATAAGAAAAACACTGGAACAATGACTCACAATGTATATCGGAGTGACGACACAAAGGCAATTTTGTAGAGTGGCCCCACATGTGATTTTCTGTTTTTCTAACACGTTTTTTGTATTTGGTTGTGTTTTCTGACTTTGCAGCATTTTTTATATGTTATGCATGTGTGGACAAATTGTTGAAGAAGATGGTGTTTGCTTGTGTTTTGTCTATTTGCATGTATTTTCTTAAGGTTGCAGCGCGTAGAGCTCTCAGGGCCACTGTAGTTTTGGCACTAATAGGGGTTGTTGGCAGTTGCCGTTGCTGACGACAGAATGAGTCCCGTTTATGTCCAAACAAGGTTTAACAGAGATGTGCTGACAGCTGATGGTATGAGAGCTTGTGCAATTCAACTAAGATGTACAACAGACTAATGCCTAAACAGGGATTTTTGAAATACGGTTTATGTATGATGCAAAAACAATACCCATATTTCTGCTTTTGTTTAGTCTGTCTTCTTTGTTTTTCTTTTTGCAGAAACAGAAGCAGGCGGCAAACGTGTCTCCCAGTCAGCCTGTCTCTGTTTATTACGTTTAATAAAGTGCTACTGACTGGCTGACGTCAGGTCTTGGAGCAGTGAGCTTTGTTAAACACAGGATGCCATTATACATTCTTTTTACTGCATTATGTAACTGACCTTTTATAAAGAAGCTCTTTGAGGAGCAGTTTGCTACTGGGCAACAATCATCCTCTTTGCTTTTATCTGGGGCACAAAGAGACCGAGCTAAAAGGTCTGTATCAGATGTGAAGGTTGATATGGTAGGGTGAGGCAGTTTTCATTAATCTGCGCAGTATGTTCACACTTGCAGAAGCAAACAAAGTTGTTTCTGTGGAATAAAGAAGTTAGGTTCCCCCTGTTCCTTGTTAAAGCCTGAACCAATCATGTTTCCCCACAAACCAAATACAGAACTATTTAATCATGTGTGATATACTACAGTTCCTGAGCCAGGAAAGTGCCCGATATGAAACTCTCAGCGCAGTAAAAACTGACACTGGCCAGGTTCTCTAGACTCTGTCCTTTTCTGCAGCAAAGTACTGTAGATTTAATCTACCTGAACAGCACTTTGTACCCAGATTTAGTGCAAGACCACTATCTACACACTGCCCTGCTAATCTTCTATAGGATTCATGACCTCCCCTGCCTCCCTGCTGTCTCCAAATAGTGCATGATTCTCTCAAAAGCTAAAGATTTCAAACCTGAGGCACAGAAATCAGTTCCAAACAGTGGTTTATAGGTCCTGGTGCGTGGACCTCGGCCCAAGAAACACCCATGCAGGTTCTGTGATGAAGCCAGCAGTGGTAGCATGGAACAAGAACGCCTTTGTTGGTTGCTATTTTTCTTTTTTACTAAAATACTCCCACCTGAACACCATAGAGTCACTACTGTGTGCATGGTTGGGTGTGTACAGAAGTGCTTGAGTCACAGTGGGGGTTGAAGGATTTTATTTGAGTTTCCCCATTTGAGTATTTTTTTCCATTTCTGGTATATTTAGTGTTGTTTCAGGTTTTGAGTCTTTGTTTACAAGCTTCTGATTTAGCATTTCTATTTCCTTCGAGACCGAAACTCTTATTGAAACAACACAAATTCATTCTTTCGATAGGAGCTCTTTTAGACAGAGAGACACTCAACACAGCTTTCTAGTGTTCGGGAAACCCTGGAATTTATTAGTGATTAATCATCATTTCAAAACAATTTGTTGGCAACAGAAAAATATATCACCACATAATTTGCAAAACAGCAACACCAAAAGATGGCTATGTTTGTCTATTCATCCATCATTTTAGACAATACAAAACAAAACTATTACGTCAACCTGATTCTAGTTCAGCATTTACTGTCTGCTGTTCTCTTGCCATTTACTAACTCTCCTGTCATTTTAGATCCTTCCACTCCCCCCTGCCCTGCAGTTACCCCCGTGTGTGTGTGTGTGTGTGTGTGTGTGTGTGTGTGTGTGTATATATTATAAAATTTATTTAATACACCACATGTCACAAAGTGCTTTAAAAGAGTAAAAAATTAGAAATAAGACCATCAGAAAAGAAAAAGCAATAATGGCCCTTAAACACACATGTTGGCACACTTTAGACAGCTCATGGCGAGAATGAGGCCAGCTTAAATAACAGAGTCTTCAGCTGTTTTATTAAAGACTTCAGCAGAGACCGCAGAATGTGTGTCTAAGGGAAGCGCATTCCACACTGTCAGTAAGTAGTAAGCCCTGGTTTCCAGACCTAAGTGACCCAGTGGTGATACAGGGGTGAAGCAGGTCAAGGATGTACCCAGGTGCCTGACCATGCAGGGATATGAAAACGAGTTCTTTATGTGAAATGCCAATGTAACGATAATATAGATTTAGTTTTAACTTACCAGTTAATAGTCAACACAGGTTTCTTTCAACCTTGACCTTGGTATTTTATTGTAGCTTTTATTAAAATCTAATTTAATTTTGGACTCCACTTTACTTTCTCTTACGGCACGTACGTGTCGGCTAACTGATAACACGAGTCATGGCTTGTGTCTTAGCGCTAATTATAGTATTTTTCTCCGTGCGCCTCATGGTCACCTTTCAGCTCAGAGACAGACTCTCTCCAGAAACTCTTCAGGCCTCAGCAGACCAAAGTGGACGACACACATACTATTTCCATCCTGGTTAACCACCGTTACACAAGCGACTTATAACTGCTATATATGTCAGAAGTCGCACTTCTGGTCACCTCTGGAGCAACTGGGGGTTAAGTGTCTTGCTCAGGGACACAGTGGTGGATATGTCACAGTGGGGAGTTGAACCTGGGTCTCTCACACCAAAGGGATGCGTCTTATTCACTGCACAGAGAAACAATCAGAGCCTCGCTGTTACTCAGAATAAAATCATACACGTGAATATTGAAAATTTCAGTAGGAAAAATATTTCATTCTTTTGATTCTATTTTTTGTGCGATCATGCATCTGTGCTGTTGTGTTGATGACTGTGTGTGTGTGTGTTTTTTCTCATGTGCATTAAAGAAGGATGTGGACATGTGTTTGAGTTCCTAATACATGTGGGCAGCGTTTATCACTGTGTAAGTCACTCCAGGTCAAACAGCAGTGATAATAATGACACCGCTTGTAAATTGGAAGAACACATTGTTACAGTGAAAACCATTTAAATGCCTCCATCCTGCTATGCATCCAAAGTTTTGAAATCAAACAGTGGTTATCAGCATTGAAAGGACAGCATTGTGGTGTTGCAGGCCTCCTCCCCTGTTGAGAGATTGGCTCTCTCTTTTGGTGTAAATGGTTTCTTTCACTCCTCTTTCAAACAGTCTGTCTTTAGTTTATCATCAAGGCTGCAGCTAAGCATCAATTAGAAACAGCTACTGTGACAAGGCAGAAGAATGAAGAATGAAGAAGAATCCTCACCCTTCTATTGATTTAACAGATCAATGTAGTCCAGTGCTCCAGTGGTTACAATCTGCTATCACCTGAGAGGAATCTCCTCAAACATTCACAGACTTATCTTAACCTCTAATTGCCTCATTAACCTCTATGCATCCAAAGTTTTGAAATCAAACAGTGGTTATCAGCCAAGCTAAAAGAAGTCTGACTGTCCCAAATGTCATGAGAAGGAAGAAACAATTCTAGGAAATATTTTTCTATATTTTTCTTTTATCTTTTTTTTATTGACAAAACTCTTTAAGGTTTAATGAAGAAGATAATACAACTGCCATGCAACTGAAACAGGTGTGTTGTACAGCATACTTGAGCTTGTTCAGACAAAGGAACGCAAGGTGTAGTAATGAGAAATAACACAAAAAGCATCACAAAAGGGGGAGACACAAAGATAAATTGCAACCAGCCAATAGTATTCCCTGATCCATTCATTCTGCTCATTGGTTGCACTTTTGCACTTTGAACTATAGTTAGCATTTATTTCATTTTGTGTTGCATGACACATGATGTGGCCACAGCACTGCACCTTGAATATAATTTTCTTATCTATCTGGTCATGTGCCAGAAAGAGAGCTGTCCTATCCGATGACCTTTGACCTTTTAACTTAGATAACGCGCATGCCATACCACACACAAACACTGTAGTAAAGGACAGTCGGTTCATTTGTGTGGCCTTGTAAAGTCTGAGTACACACACAGATGTATGTACCTCAATATAAAGTACAAAAGTTAAGCTTATTATGTTAACCTCCCATCAAAACAAACATACACACCAACATCCATCTGTCACCTTATTCTCAAGTTTCTTTTCTTTTCACTTGAGGACCTGAAAAGTGGTGGAGAAACATATCAAATGCAGATGCTTCTGTGCACCACAGCTCACTAAAGCTGCGTTTTGACCAAAGGAAATATATCCTGGAACAAGGAACTCACTGCATTCCCACCGGAGGGACCAGTGTCTAAATTTAGTTCTAGGGTCTTTATTTTACCCCCCAAAAAGTCCCTGCTTAGGGGGGGTAGTACTTTCCAAAAGTACCGGTACTTTGAGGGGGTGGGGCTCGCCTTGCAGTGAATTTCTGAATGGGTGACTAGAGGCAACTGGCTTTAAATCGAGAATGTTGGGTGTTTTTCTACAACTGTTCCTCTTTTCCACCGTTGTTTGCAAACCAATAAATCACAGTCAACAGTCAAATAGCTACACGAGTCTCGCCGATGTACGTCTGCATTAAATGTATTGCTCGGAAACAGCAGCCAGCGTGCAGCGGTGTGTTTATGGCAAACAGTTGATGGAGTTGCGCTAAATGCTGGGTTTTCATCAGTCAGGAAGTTTTTACACAGAGCTGAAGTCAATCTCCTCTCCAAAACAAGCGGAACAGCTGATTACAGCAGGTAATAAAGCTTGTTAAAGTTCCTCTGCGGCTCAGGGAACACAGACGTGATGCTGCAGCTGATCTGCAGCTCTTGTCGGCTGGAAATGTTTTAATAACCTTCCAAACTGTCACAATATTACGTTTGTGTTGCTTTCTCTGTGCTGGAGTTCTTTTAAGAACTTGATAGTTTTATCCAGTTTGTTATTAAATTTGTAACAAACTTTATCGTATTTTCGTTATATTCCAATCAAATCTAATGTTCGTTTATAAATTTTGCTCATGGATCGTTACTATATAATGATGCCTGTGCATCGCTTTGTACGCAGTATAGGCCTACAGCCTACGTCAGCGGGTTAATTTTCCTAATCTTCGCAGGTCTTTAGACCACGGTGGAAATGCACAAAACAATGGGCTGAAGGAACCTTTTAGTTCTTTTCAAAAGAGATCCAGGGACTCAAAGGTCCCGGGTACATTTGGTGGAAATGCGTCTTAAATGGTTTGAGTATGAAAATGATGTGAATACAATGCTGTCCACCAGTACCTCCATAAGACCATCTTCATCTTCACATCTTAAGTGTTGTCTGTCACTGTCTCTGAAGTGTTATTGTGGTCTCTCTGCTGTACTCAGGTCTCTCTGGATCTCAATTAGATGACCTGATTAAATAAAGGTGGTGTGCATAAATGAGGAAATATCTCGTGGAGAAATGGTGTTCATCCCTCCAGTAGAGTTTCACAGACTTGGAAAGGAGCGCTGAAGCTGTTCTGGGGGCTTGTATTGGCCTGACTCCCTACTGAGACACTTCATGTTGTCCCCCATCTGCAGCTGTTGGTTTTATTTGTTCAGGGGGGACAGAACATCTGTTCCTTCAGGTTGGACAGTTGGATGTGTTTACATGCCAACCTGCACACTGTGTCCCTGCAGAGGCGTATCTGCCCTCCGTGTTACTGGACCCAACAGAAATGATTTACATTTTTTCCCCCACCTGTGTCAACCTGTTAACCTGATTTTCAGATATTAAAATAATGTAGTCAGTGCACTGGCTCTTTGAGGCAAATAAAAAAATACTGCAAAGATGCTACAGCTGCCAAAATGCCCAAACTGAATCTGTTGCTTTCTTGTTGGATGCCTCAGGCTTCATTACCACTGTGATGACCTGAGGCTGACTAAGAACCAAAAGGGAGGCTGTATCAATACCAGTACTGAGTCCAATGGCTGTACATATCTGCTGTGTTATCCTTTAAGCATACAGAGGCCTACAGGTTGGTGGGCATGGTTTGAATCTATCCGGATTAGCTTACAATTTAGACTAACTTTAACTAGAGAGCATTTCATTTATTTAAACTATGACCTGGTATATTTAGATAAATGATTCATTCCACAGTGTGTACTGTAGCACTTTAAAAATAGGATGTTTTCAAAGGTAACTTGTCTGGAGGACAGTTCAACAAAATTAACTTAATTTCCTTAATTGCCCATTAAGTCTTTATAAACAGTTTATAAGTTAAACAGTTTCCCCGGGAAACCACGCAGACATGTGAATCATCTCTTGCCGAAAATCAAGTGCTGGTCTTACCCAAGTAGATTAGCCATAAATGGCATTTGTTTTCCTCTGTTTAACTTCCTCTTCACGTTTTATACCACATTCTTCTTTCATTTGTCAGAGTCTTTCTCTCTTTCACACACACACAACATTATTTTCTTCACAGGCACTGGCCCATCAGCATAAAAGGTCACAAAGCTGTTTTGTGTTTTCACAGATTCTTAAACTCCATAAATCCTTTAAAACCAATAATTTCCTATTTCTCTGAGGCGTTTCCAAATATACAGTAAAATCTTTAATAAATTTGAAAAACAACCGGAGCCTTTACTTCAGTCTGTCCCAACACAGAACCTTTTGTACTTTTAGTTTTTCCTTGCTTATTAGTTCTTTTTCTGGTGATTTATTTCATATTTTAATTATCTTTAAAGTACTCCTAAGAAGCTGTTTGTAAAAAACCTTATAAGATGAACCTTACATGACTTTGTGTAACCTGTTTAAATCTTTGAGACTTGGATTTGTTTTTGTGACCTTAATATACCTGTATGGGAGGTTTCTGTCTTTTCATCGTCATTGCATCATTTCAGTCCAGTCATTGTCTGGATGCAGCCCGGCCTCATTTAATGTTTGACCAGTGTTGGACTCTGAGCTACACATGACTCCAGTTGCACATGTCTTGACTGGTAATGAAACTGTATGTTACATGAATGTAAACACAACTCTTACTTATTCTGATGCGTCAGGCAAGAGAGGATTAGAGTCAGGAGGCGCTGACAGGGTAACTGATCAATGAGGGATATATTATTCAGTTGCACAGTTATGGTGGTTGGTGCAGGTGCATTTCAATGGAAATGGAAAATAAGTCATAGTATTCCAAATCTGTGACATCACTTTAATTAAAAAATATATATAAATAATGGGACTTCTGTTCATTCTTGATAGAAGCCAATCATTTGCTTGTTGGCTGCATGGCGGGTGTAGGTGCATATGATAATTAGCTTTTTCTTAAATCATTTTATTGTGCCTTGGCTGTTGCATTGAGTGCGTTTCCATCCACCTTTTATGCAGATTTTCAATTTGCACCTGAATCTGAAAAATCTGAATGTAAACCAGAAATTCAAAAGATTTGAATACTGCAAAAAATATCATGCTTAGTTGAAGTGGAAAACTTACAATTAATAAGAAAGAACATAAGTGAAATGTAAAAAGACAGAGAATAAATCATAATGTACATGAAGCACATGAGTTGTGACGAGACCAAAAATGGAGGCAGACGGAAACATCAGACCTGTGTGGAGAGATGCAATAACTGTACCGTTCCTCAAATTAATACATAATAAATGTAAATGCAATATCTTCATCATGTTTTGAATTCAATTTTATTTATATAGCGCCAAATCACAACAACAGTTATCTCTCTGCACTTTTCATAAAAGAGCAGGTCTAGACCATACTCAATTCCCAGCAAGAGCAAGCACTAGGCGACAGAGGCAAGGAAAAACTTCCTTTTAAGAGGCAGAAACCTCAAGCAGAACCATGGCTCAGGGTGGGCGGCCATCTGCCTCCATTGTTTAATTTACGTCATGTCATTGCCACCTTTTCTTCTGCAATGGTTTGATGGCACTCATCTAGAAGAACCAACACTTGGATGGAAACGCACGTTCATTTGCCTTTTAGTTTGCCAATTGTCTGGAAATTCTGTTAAATTATGCATTACGTCAGTTGACATCTACTCCAAGACAAAGCCGAGGCTGGTGAGAAGGCTAAATGCATGCATTGTGTTAAAACATGGTCCTCAATCTCCTCTAGAAACAACTCACCTGGATGATTACAGGTTTGTAGAGAAAATTTTTTTTTGACGTTCAGGTACATTTCTTTGCTTTTCAATATGGTTAAACTGGACTTTGTAGATGTCTAGTAACACAGATTTACATCAGTTAGTTTGTGGAGTAAAATGCATCATAACTAATAGAAATGAAATAAAAAAATCAAGTTTATTGTCACATACACAATCATACAGAGTGCAATGTCTAGTGAAATTCAGTCTTCGCATATAACCCAGTGGGCAGTAGGCAGAAAGGAGAAAGGAATGTAAACAAGAAAACCAAACAGAGAAAAGGAAATGACAGTAGGGCGTGCAATAAACAGAAAGACAGTGAACCGTACTGTAAAAAACAGACCTGCATACATATGTAAAGAGAATGAAAAACCGAAAGATGGAGGGCTGGAGAGAGAGAGAGGCTGTTTACAGTGATCCATCAGGAAATTACAGGTATTAAAGGAATGTGATTCCATCAGCCAGGTGGAGATGAGCTGGAGCTTGAGGGCAAGTTGAGTTCAGGATGTGTCTTTTGAAGCTGATATGGGATCAGCTTTTCCATTTTCAACTATAAAGCCCACAGTGAAAAGTGGAGGAACAGGACGGCGATCTTTCAGTCATCAAGGTCAGATTCAGCTCTGAAGATCAATCTGGAGTCTGTATAGATTTTTCAACAATCCATTTCAAAATGAAAAGCTAATGCGTGTTCAGTATGCTTTACACAAAATTTATTCTTCCATTTAAATTCCAGCAGGGTGGCCTAACAACAAGAGGGTCCTGGGTTTGAACCTCAGTCATCCCAGGCCTTTCTGTGTGGAGTTTGCATGTTCTCCCCGTGATTGCGATGGTTTGCCCCACCATCAAACACATGTCAGGTTCATTCTCCTGTTGTTGCTCCTGACAAAGGCACTGGCTTAGAATTGGAGCTGGTCCCCGGGCGCTGTAGAGTAGCTGCCCACTGCTCCCTGTACTTAGGATGGGTTGAATGAATTTCACTAGACATTGTATTGTGTATCACTCTGAATGTGACAATAAACTTGATTTGAATTCATAATGACATCTTTGTTATATATAAACTTGGGATGATTCTGTTTAGCAGGTTGTTCCATGTTTGAAGAATTTTTATTTCCCAAAACCTTGGTGGGTAAAGGCATCAAAAAACATTCTGATTTACAGTGTCCGCACAAACACCACAATACCATTGCTATGACCCCTGAAAATGTAATGTCATAGAATTGTTAAGTGTTTTGAGTAAAGATTCTCGAAATATGAGTAATACCAAGAACAGCAAAGTTAAGCCTGTATTTAAAGAGTTAAAACTATGATAATGCAGGAATCTTTTAGGCTTCAGAAGGTCATCCTAGTGCAGCCTGAGGTCTTTCCTTTGTGCATGCCAAAGAAAGGGAGTGAGCGTTCTTCCTGCTGAATATGAATCCATCATGGACAGGACACATGGACATGGATAATTGAAATGAGTCTGAGGAAAGCAAAGAGAAATGCCTGCAGGCAACTGAGACTTTCAACTGCATCCAACTGAACAATAAAAAGAGGGTTTTGCATTATTTTAAAATCTTTACTGTTAATAGTGTGTATTCAATGTGGGGTTTGAGGTTTCATTATTTAAAGGTCTTGTAAGTTTAAGGAAACTGGATAATAAGACATGAATTCTAATTTCATGAAAGAGCTGTGTGTGTATGTATTACAACAAAAGGCCACTTGAAAATGTGCAGTTCCATCACACAACACAATGCCTTTTTATTGTGGCCAGCCTAAGGCCTTTTATTGTGGCCAGCCTAAGGCACAGCTGTGCATGCTGTCTGATCAGGACCTTGATATGCCACAGCTGTGAGGTGGATGGATTATCTCGGCAAAGGAGAAGCGCTCACTAACACAGCCATTGTCCCTATTACATATCAGTATACCGTCAAAATGATTTTGAACCGGTTATTTTATTTCCCAACAGACCACCACAGTGTCGTAGAATGATCTTTACAATGTCCTGCACGCACCAAAGGACCTCAGTCTCCTCAGCAGATGAAGACAACTTTGGCCCTTCTTGTACAGGACCGGTGTAGTCTGGGGCACCTTCCTGCAGAAGACTACCATGATCTCCCTTGTCTTGCTGGCATTAATTTGAAGTTGGTTACTCACACCAGTGCACAAAGTCAGCGATGATCTCCTGTTATTCCTGATCGTTCCCTTCTGACGTCCGTCCAACAATGGCCGTATCATCGGAGAACTTCTTCAGGGGAGTACCGTACCCTGTGGGACCCCTGTGCTGCAAAACACTACATCAGAGACGTTTTCTCTCCTCTCCAGACCCCCCTTGTGGTGTTATGTTAAAGGCGGTCGTTCGGCTTTCTCCTATAGCTGATCTTTCCATTTCCTATCTCCAATCTAAGTTGTCTTTGTACCCTCCTCAGCTCTTCTTTGTCCCCAGATCTGAAAAGTCTTTTCTTTTCATTCAGCAGGACCATGGTCTCTCTCAGTGCTTCGCTGGTCTCCTCAGACCATTTTCTCACATATCTTTTGGTTGGGGGTTGTCTATTTACCAAATGTATGTGAACAGGCAGCAGATAGTACTAGGTTGTGATTAGAGTGGCCGGGCGGGGGTGGGGCTGAAGAGCTGTAGCTATGCATCCTTTGTGTTTGCTTACAGTAGATCCAATGTTTTATTGTCCCTGGTGTGGCATTTAACACACTGGCTGAGGGTGGGAAGACTGGAGGACAGGAAAGCATGGTAAAAGCAAGGGCATCTCTTTGAGTTGAAAAGTGGTGGGGACATAAGGTCTGAGATTAGGGGTGTGATGAAAAACTGGTCACGAGAACAAGACAAGAAGATATTTTAACACTTCTTTGAAGAAATATTCAATGCTGAAATATATGGTTCGGGTCAGGGGATCCTGCCCCAGAAGATTTAGGGCATTAAACTCTTAATTTACTGCATTCTGGAGACATTTTCTGCCCCAATTTATGATGTAAGTGTCTTTTATTTATATGAAGAGCAACACAAAATTCATGAGGAAATTCAAAATATGATGGAATATAATGCAGTAATCAATGGCTTTTTTTGTTGCTTTCTTGGACAATGCACATTTGTTTCTTCTATTTTTAAACTGCATTGCATGATTTCTTTTTGTGCACATAAACCTTTCTAAAAGCATTTTCATTTATTATTCAACATTTCTTGTTACAAGCTATTTTTCAGAACATATTTAGTTTTTATTTGGGTTAAAGTATCCGGAGATTAGTAGGAGGGACTGTGGGTACGATCTCTGCAGCTCTGATACGACTGTGTACAAAGCCTAGTTCACACTACACGATTTTAACCCGATTTGCCGCTCAGCGACCGTCAGGCTGTGATCGGGGGTAAATCATCGGTTGATCAGCAGTCGCCAGTCGTTATGTGTGAACTACTCAACACATCACACATCACATCCCTGCTACCTGCGTGTGCTAATCCATTCTTCCACCCAGATTCTTTGTCTTTATAATAACAAACAACAGCTGTTTCGTGTGCAGGTTATCGTCATTTCCTCTTTCACATTTCACTTGTGTTTCTTGACTAAACATGGTTTGGAGACCAGCGTCGGGTGACACAGCCACTGTCAGCTCGTGTAGCGTGTGACCCCCTGTCACCGATCAGTCACGTAGTGTGAACGCCACAACGACTTCAAGACGGCAAGTTGTGTAATGTGAACAGCACGGCGATCGGCTGACGCTGAAAGTCGTGTAGTCTGCACGAGCCTTAAGTGCTCCCAGGCTGATGTAGCATCGGCTGAGGGGGTGATGGCTACAGTTATCGCGACGATGAACGTCCTTGGCAGGTAATATGGCCATATGCTAACAGCTAACAGCTCAATGTCAGTTGCTCTTTAACATGAATGTGCCCACCATCTGTCACTCACAAACAGTGATATTCCCCCGACTTTCATCTCCTTAGCTCTCCTGTCCATTGTCAAAAAATTGAAAACCATCCGGAGTTACTAGTGAGCCCGCTGTGAGTTCATTCAGCCATGTCTCTGTGAAGCACATGATGCTACTTCCATGATACTCCCTCTGCAGCCTGGTTAGTACTATACTATACTGAGATGTTTAGCTGTTACTGAAAATCATTATTTCCTGCCGATGTTTCAAAATAATGAGCTCTCAAGGGAAAGTAATGCATTACATTTCCTCCCTTAACAGCTTTAAGCTTTTTATCTGAAACAGATGAAGTGTTTATTTTTGTACTAAACTTACAGGAGGAGGAGCATATCAACACAACAAATAAGTACAGTATATCATTAGTAGCAGTAAATGTAGTAGCTCTTATAACAGCCTTTCTCAAATAAAGGCCAGGTTTTCCCTTTTGTTGAGGTAAATAAAAGCCTCGTCCTCTATATGTATTAACATATTCACAAATTATTCATTTAACTCAAGTGTTTACACTTCACACTGTTCCTGTGTTTACAAACACCTCTTATGTAATTAGACATTTAACAGCATCGTAAAGCAAGAATAAACCTGAATTGTTGTAAGATTCACGGTTCTGAAGGGCCTGTCTATGAAATTGCAGGTAGGCGGTTACAATATTTTGTTTTGATTAGTTTTTTTTCCACTTGTTTGATTATATTTGGATCACTAAATGTAAGCTCATTCATACTGTATGTTTATTGTACACCACAAATGCATTGTAGAAGGCTCACAGTACAAAACAAAGTGAGAAATGTGTGTACTGAAAAAATATTAACTGAAATTGGTTTTGATTTGTAATTTTATCATTGTGTATTTTAAATATGATAAATACATTAGCACTTGCTCTAGAGCACGTAGTATTTTTATGTTTATCTTGATGAGTTATTCATCAAAAACAACGTAAAGCATAGTATGCTAAACTACCAAAACATTTATAACAAAAGGGTCAGGAGTCATGTTTGCACAAATATAGAAATTTATTTCTGAAAGGGAAATACATGACTGACATTGTGCACGTCAGCAACACACACCTTCAAGTGAAATATATGCTGGGGCACAGACCTCTCTTTACTATGAGAAAAAAAAGTAGATTCTTTTCAAAAAAAGGAAAATCTCAATTCCAGCCAGACATACTGTACACTCAGCGCATAAAACAAAACAACCTGTCTTTACATCAACCCTTTCTTGACATACCATAACCACAGAGATTTCCAAACTTCTTCCCTGTTTAGGACAACCAATCACATGCAGAGTCTCTCTCGTGACACATCTGTTGATAGCAGCTCAGTTCCTTAACTTACCTCAAAATTACATCAGCCAAACATTTTTCATCAGACAAACATGTGCAATCTACACGAAGGGAAAGAAAGGGCTGCATGGCTAAAAGTTTAGAAGTGTGACCATTTATAATCACGTTCAATTATTTTCTTTCCTTTTGAAGGTGCAAAAGTTTAGTGTACATTTTTCATTCAAAATGAACAGCTGTGTTTCTTTTAGCAGAGAAGCATTTCATTGTCATGCACTCCTCATACTTTCCCTTCAATATGAAGGACTAAATCAGCCCCATTTCCACTGCTTCAGTTTACAGACATAACATTGAGAGGGACATCTCAATCAGTGCATATTTAACCAATACATCAGGCCCTCAAAAGGTGCTTAACATTTGTCGTGGACTGTACAAATAGTCTGTATTTTAGTGGGCAGGCACTCTGAGAAGGCACATATTTTACAATAGAGGAATATTTGAAACAAATGGGAGAGAGATCTTCCAAACCACAGATCCTCAAGTCTCTCAGGACAAATGACCACTTTACAGCAAAAAGCTGGTAAGCTGAGCACAATTACAGTTAGTCTGGTTTGTGCACTTCCTCTGCAAAAAAAAAAAAAAAGCAGTAGTTTGCTTGAGTTTTTGAGAGCCAGTCTAAGCTCAAACCCACAACTGGATTCGTACTCAATGCCACACCAGAGTCTGTTATCTTATTTTAATGCCATTTCAGCAAACATTCTGATGTTTTCACCAATAAGGCACGGTGGTATCAATCTGACCCCAGCTCTGCCAGCCAGGAAAGAGTCCGCTGGACATGCGTGGGCTGCCGAACTGGTCAAGCTCCATCTCCAGCAGCTTCACATCCCCGTTTTTGTGCTCTGAAGGCTTCTTCTGTGCAATAGAAGATGGGGGTCTCTTCAGGTCCTCTCCGTTCCAGCCAACATGTTTGAGAACATAGTTCTTGCCGTCATTATTGTCCCAGAAGGTCTGGTCCTGGACTTTGAAGCAGATGCAGAACTCAACCCGATTCTGTGGTGGGATGTAGGGGGGCAGCTCCAGGACAAATGCAAAGGTGTCAGTATCCTGGCAGCTGTAGACGTTGTTCATGAAGGTGCATTCGACATCAGTGAAACTGGCCCACGAGTCGAATGTGGTGCGCACCTGCACCGACTTCTGAAAACCCATGTTCCGAACCTTGATGGTGCCGGTCAGCGAGCGCTCCTGCAGTGAGCAGTTCTCCAAGCAGACCGAGTTACGAATCAGGCGGTTCCTAAAATCCAGGTAGTCAGCTGAGGGCTGGTTAAAGTCCAGCGCAAGGCTGCGCACCGAGCTGATCTTTAGATCCATTGTGGCTGCTTCCAGGTCTGTCATGTCAAACTGTAGATCCTCCATGATTCCTTTGCAATGCTTGTTTTGATATGGCTCATCGTCAAACTTAGAGAAGACGTGGATGGCGGTGAGTGACATACCCTTAGTGTCTGCAAACACCACCTTCTTCTTGCCAGCCTTGTTGTTCCAGCCCATGCAGACGCCATCATCCAACGCTTTCTGCTGGTTGCTAAGGCAGGGCCGCAGGGGTTTGTAGAGCTGCTGGTTGTGGCTGCGGGTGGTCTGGTTGACCCGGTTCTTGGCCCTCTGCAGCTCATCGTAAGAGCTGAGGAAACCCCGGAGAGGAGGCGGAGAGTGACTGATGTAGAATCTCATAGCCACATCTATCGGCATTACTGGGCCAGGCATTGCTGATGGACTGAAAGACCTGAGCACACTGAGGGAGGGAGAGGGGTAGGGAAGAATGGAGGTGGTGTGAGAGAGGAAATTGAGAAAAAATATGAGGGAGGTGGAGAGAGAGACAAAGGAAGAGGGATTAGAACAGTGACGACAGTTTTTAGAGAAGCTTAATTTTTCTGACTTTAACAGTTCCATGAAAGTCATCACTTCTGCCAATACAATTTCTGTACAATAAAAGTTCTCATCTCACAACCTATGCTTATGGTTTTATAATGGCTTAACTATGCAGAACACATTCAAACACAGTTTTCAAAATCATCTTCACAAAAAAGTGCTAAAGATTTAGATTGGTAAAGATTCTCTATGTTTTGGCATGACATGCGTCACTTTTGCAAAACCTAAACCAAACTCTTTCTGTGATCCTTACCTTGCAGCACTCATGGAATAAAGAGATAAACAATTCCAAGGAGAAAAGATACGTCTCAGTTGTCAGTCCCTTTTGACTTTTGAAATCTATAAAAAGGAGCTTTTTCTGAAAGTGCCTGCTGTCGTCACTCCCCCTTTTCTTCCACCTCTCTCTTGCTCTCTTCCTGCCTTTCAGTGCTGAGTTTGCTCAGCAGTGAGGGATTTCTACTGCCACATAGAGACAATTTGCATATGCTGTCATGTGGTTTCTCAATCAGCCAATGAAAAGTTAGTGGAGTTCCTCGCCAACCAATCAGTGAAAACCTGAGCTGGCTGCCGGCCAGCTGATAGGGGAGTGTCGCCTACTAGGGCCCCATCGTTCGGATGCCTGAGCCTGTTGCCTCGGTTGCTATTTGAGAAACATGATGGACCCCTTCTGGTGCTTCAGATAATCTTAGATTACTCACTGTAGAGTGCTGAATAAAGCTTCTGGCTCTTCCCTGACATGACTGGGATACCCATAGCACAGTCCCAATGACTTTGTAGAATGAAAAGTGTAATCTATTTAAAAGATGATTACCGGTAAATGTGTTCTAAAAATGGTTCCTGGCACAAATCAGAGTAATTATTTTTTCCTACTTAGACAGAAATTTGTTATTCAGCAAAGGGATTCTTTAAATTTTAAACATTATAATTTGTTTTGGAAAAGTGATGCTTTGTAAGCCAGGGACTCACTCTCTCTTCCACAGATCCATAAATTAATCCATAGTTTTCTTTGACAGTTTTATAACAGACTTTTTATGCTTGATATTTCACTTCTAAGTTGGAATTTAAATTTAGTCTCATTCTGCTTGTTCAGCACATTTGTGGACCAACAAGAACAAATAGACAAGCATTAACAAACACCCAAAGCAAACATTTATTTAAGAAACAAACAGGCTTACATAATGAGGGTCATATGGGTCTGATGTGATTTATCTGATGGCTTAGGTATCAATGAAATAATGAACTCAAAGGCTTTTCTTCCCTAGTCTTCGTTACAAGGATGTCAATGTAAATGATGATATATGATGAAATTATCTGAGAAAAAACTTTGCCTAATGAATGGTTACTGAAGACTTTAATACTTTGATTAAAGCACATGTTGCTTTCAACAATCCAAGGAGAAATGTTGGTGTGACAATACTAATGACAGTGATTCAGACTTGTCCTCAGGTGACTCCAACCACCATAACGACTATTGTTCACAGCCAGGAGCGCTAACGAACCAAGCGGTATCAATCACCTTGATAACAACCCCACAGAGGTGAAACAGCTGGGAGTCAGAACTGAAGCAGCCTTTTGGATGACAGTCCAGTTGCCTTTGATTTTAACCTTCCTTTGATAACTGTGGCCTGAATGAATGAGAATATTCAGACACATTTTAAAGATGTTCAGTTAAATCTATCCATGCCCAATGATTAAAAAACTACTTTAAATATAATTAAAAGTTGAGGGGTTTGGATTCCTTCTCTTGGTCACAGTTTTTGGTGTTAACTTCCATACATGTTGACAGAGATGCTATTTTTAAACATTCATTGATTTTTCAGCTGTGGGTTAATTATTATCCTCAAAAACATCAAATGGAACAGAGTCAACTTTATTTGGAGAACGGAGGCCGATCAGACAACAAGTGACTTAACTCCTTTTTTAATTTTAATCTTTTTACAAGAAAACAATTCACTCAGTTACACTGTGAAATCTCAGTTGAGGGTCATCCTGACCACATTTTTTGATCATCTCGTAACAAGACTTTGAGTTGCCCTGTTTTGCCCCCTAGAGGCTGTGCTGCTCCAAACCAAAACTAGAATACAGTGGTCTGAACTGAACCGAGGGACAGACTGTTGTCCTCTGAGCTTTGTGTTCTCACTAACAAGTCTAATAAAATGGTACAGAGGTTAGTCCAACATCTGGTTGATCTGTATTCAGTTCCATATCATTCACCTGTACCTGCAGCCTCTTCTTAGCTGCAGAAGAAATCCCTGAAATGCCCACTTAGTCTGTTCCAGGATATTTCTTTTGTAAATCTAAACAGTACTTTTTGCATTAGGGATATCTTTGAATTAGAGTCAGAAACAGGCTGTTTTCTTTCCTCCGCAGACGTCTAGGTCAGAGGGCAAGATTCCTGTTGTTGCTCCCATCACTGGTGGGTTTTCCCCCTCAGCGATGCCTGTGTGTACCATCATCTGCCGGGAGACTTTAGACTCAAAGCACCAAACACGCCACTTTCACATGCTCAAAGACAACAGACAGTATTTATCACAGCCTTGTCTGTCTGTCTTGTGGCTTACAAAGATCAATCTCAACATGACCTCAGGATTGCATCAGAAACAATATTTCTTCACATAGCAGAATTTACAACCAGGTGAACTCAGCAGTGATAGAAAATGCTATAAAAGGCAAAATGTAAAACAATTTGTAACACTGACAAGTAAATATTATGGTTTATGAAGAGACCTTACATCCAAAATGTCAAACGTAACAAATAAGTTGATGTTTTTACCCATATTGTTTGAGTTGTGTGAAGAAAACATTTTCTGCTTTTGGCTGAAATTTGGTGGACATGTCCTCTCTGCATGGATCAGCTGCAGATTTTTGTGGTAATGCGCATGAGAGATTTCCAATATTGGGTTGTAGCTATAACTATCACGCCGTGTTTGAGTGATCATGCTGAAGTTAGAAGTCTGGGATTTTAACAGTAAACCTTGAAAACCAAGGTTAAACAAACTAAAATCATACTGAGGCAACACTGTGGATGTTAGGATGACCAAATTAATTATGAAAGGGGGGAAATGACAACACGTGGAAGGAGCATTCCACTCACTCAGAAGATGTTACCTCACAGTCAGTTGCAGTGTTGTGGGTGTGTCGTTTATCAGAAACAGTGTTGCTCAAGAAATTAACAAAAGCTGCTGAATTTACCAATATCTCCCTCCCTCTCTCTCTCCCCACTGGGCTCTGAATAAAGTGAAAATAATGATGATGCCCGTCATCTAGTACATCTTGTATGAGAGTGAGTGTGTTTTGATTTATTTTGAGTTTTGGAATGATTGCTGTGTTCTTGATGTGTTTTGGTTTTGTCTGTCTGTCTGTGTTATGCTCCTTCTCTCCTGTTCAGCATGGAGATGATGATGTAGCGGACCTGTCATTCAGCTTCCCTGACACCAATCACCACACACGCACCTGTTCCACATCAATCCAATCACCTCAGCCTGCTTCGGATCAGACCAGCCTTCTAGTCCCTGCTGGATTGCTGTGTCAATGATGCAACCAGACCCCTTGCACCAAACCCTGGACATACCCAGCTCACGTTGCCTGAAACACCAGCCTGTCTCCTGTCTGCCATATTCTGCCTGCACCGTTTGGACCTGGGACTCAAATCGAACCCCTGCCCCACTCACCGCCCACCCACTATGCCTCAGTTTGTTATTGTTATAAACAAATAACCTTAAATCCTCTACTCTGGCTCCGGTCTGCTTTTGGGTTCCACGTCTGGAGCCTGACACTATTTCCCCAGAGACCATGATAATGTTCTGATACTTTAGAAGCTGGAACGAGACAATTTGGGGTGTAGTGGCTTACTATTTTTAAAAGTTGGTATTTATTAATCACTGAAGTAAACGAGCAACTGTTTCACCACAATTCTAAACCCATTTACTTTAGCAGGAGTCATAGGGGCCTTAGTCCCAGAATGCACTGGGCAGAAGGCTGATGAACAGCTGGAAGAGGCTGCCATGTCATCACAAACAGAAGAACATTAATCATATATATATATATATATATATATATATATATATATAAAAAAAAAAAATGTAAAAACAATAAATTGTATAAAAACCATTCAGCATCAATTGTGTTGAAGCTTTTCACATTTCATTTGATCACTTTCTTTTGCAATCCAATTCAAAGACCTTTTATTGCACACATCTGTGCTGCATGTGTACATATTGCTAAACCAAAAATTCAGTCCAAACAAACATAAAACTGGGGCAATAAACTGTAGAAAGGAAAAGGTGAACAATAAGATCAACATTTACACAACTATTTACACGGTTATGTAACTGCAGCTTCAAAATACAACATGTTGAACAACAAGTATGCTTGAATATTTTCATTGTTATACTCAGGGAACTCTTTTTCCCAGTACATAATATTTATGTAGTACTTGAGATCAGTCTTTTTGAAAGTTTGGGTCTTGTCTCGGAATCGACCGCATTTCTATTTGGTCTGTCCCAAACAAAGAGGACTCGTGATTTTATTTCAAGACCACACCTCCGGGAATATCAGTACATTGCATGTGCATTGTCTGATTTATTTGTTAACATCCATACCTTTTTATTTGATGTAAAACTTTATTTAGCAAATATTAGCTATACATATTAAGTTAGCTGTTTCAGGGCACTAGTTTCAGTTGCTTGCCAGCCATTCACCACCTAGCTAGGTGCACAAGCTACCTAATTTAGTTAACATGTTGAGGGAAGTAGAGAATGCCGGGTTAACTTTGTGAGAGACTTAAGGGACAGGGCAAGGTCTGAGAACTTTTTCCTAAGTAACATTCTTGCTTGTGACAAACAATGACAAGATATAAAACTATGAATGTGTGCGTTAAGATACTGGCTAATTAGCTAATGTCGGCCCAATACAGCTCCGAACATTAAATCTACGTGTCGTGGTACCGCTCCCTCATTTGGGTGAGAGCTGGGCCAGAGATGTGACAGCAGAAAGTGGAGACTATGTGTATCCTCCACTTCTATGAAAACATACATGTTCAATAGTTTGCTCTGTTTGCACATGGCATGTTACTTTAAGAGTGCCATTTTTGATGTTGAATACACAGGTGCGAGGCGTCAAACAGAAAACCTAATGCTTGCACAAAAAATGTATTGTGTTAGGTGGAAAAAAACATGGAAAAGGAGTGTTTAATAAAAGGTGGTTGAGTTGATCTCATTTCTTAGGGCCCTATCCTGCACATGGCGAAATGCGTAGCGCAAGTATTATTGCTAGTTTCCAAACGACAGTTGTCATTTTCATGCTCAGCCTGTTTGAATAGTAAATGCATTTGCACTCATCTGTGCACTGACGTGAGTGTTGGTCTTAAAATGAGGTGTCGTTAGGCAAATTGTTGGCACATTGCTATCTTGAGGCAGCAGAAAGTGATTGCGCCATTGACCCCCCCCCCCAACAAAAACAGGTCTAAAGTCAATGGCGCTGTATTTCACTGTTTTTTGGTATTACTTCATTGATTATTCTTCTACACATCCAAAAGTTCTCATACACAGTCCAGGATCATACAGTAAAACCTTTTGGAGTAAAGCAGCTGTCCTCCTGAACAACCCTGAGCTCCATCAGAGTGTCTAAATTATTTCAGAAGCTAAAAGTTGAATTCTGTTTTCTGTGGAGAGTGTCCTCTGTCCTGTTACATCACATTTATAACAGTTGTTTTGGGAGATGACACTCTGATTGGTGATTGGTTACGCCCATAACACACCCATGACTAATTCACAAACTAAGTACAACCCTTTTGAACCATGCGCCTGGTGCACTGACCAATTTTTCGGCCGTTAAACTAGCAAAATTTGAGTTGGACACGCCCCAAAATGCAACTGTGCCGTTCTCTTCACACCATGTGCTTAGATCGTAAAGAGCCCTTAGTGTTTGTATGTGGGTGTTTTTATGGGAATGTGGATCTTTCAGATCAATTTGAGGAGTGCTTATGATTTGCATGTTCCCCATTTTATTGTGTGTCCTGGGGCACTGGCACTGGTCTGGACTCAGTCTTGCCCTCCTTTGGTCTTGTTCTTGATTTGGTCTCAACACCTCAAAGTCTTGGTCTTGTCTCTGTCTCGAAACACTCTGGTCTTGGTCCTGACTACAACATATACACATACATACATACATAAATAACATAAAATGTCCCCCTCTCACCCCTCGTGGAGTGGTGTGTGTCATCCTCAAGCTCGGTCCTCTACCAGAGGCCTGGAAGTTTTAGGGTTCTGCACAGTATCTTAGCTGTTCTAGGACTGCACTCTTCTGCACAGAGACTTCAGATGTTGCACCTGAAATTTGCTAGAGTACTTGTAGTCTTGTAGTTTGGGGGTCACAGTCCCCAGTGCTCCAATTAATACTGGCACCACTGTTATTTTTACTCTCCAAATCTTTTCTAGCTCCTCTTTCAGCTCTTGGCATTTTTTGAGCTTCTCATGTTTCTGTCGCTTAGGATTGCCACATCTATCACTGCAGCCTTCCTCTACTGTTTGACGATCAACATGATGTCTGGTTGGTTGGCCATCAACAGTTTGTCAGTCTGGATCTTGAAGTCCCACAGGATCTTAGATCGGTCATTCTCAACTACCTAAGGAGGTGTCTTCCATTTTGACCTTGGGGCTTCCGGTCCATACTCATGGCAGATGTTCCTGGACACTATGCCAGCTACCTGGTTATGGTGTTCTATGTAAGCTGTTCCTGGCTGCATCTTACACCCTGCTGTTATGTGCTGTACTGTCTCAAGAGCATCCTTGCATATATATTATTAAATTCACATAATGACTACTTGTACTGTTGATACATTTCCTGATATATATACTTCTACACATATACTTTAGTAAAATGTTGAATGCTGTATTCTTTTTTTAATAGTGTATTTATATTGTGGTATTGCTACTGTTCACTTTATTTAAGCAGATTCCTGTTCAACTTTGTGTGACCAGGGTTTCAGATAAAATTTTTTGTCCTTGGAATCCACTGCAGAAAAGACCATTCCTGTGCAACCCCGATATCACATTTTCTGCTTTTCAGTCTGTTTGGAAATGTCTGTATTACAACAGAAACCTGAGAGGAAAAGATGCCAGAAAGGTTGTGACACCTTTTAGTAAATAAGAGAGAGAGTGAGAGAGAGAGATGGATAGAGAGAGAGACCTTGAGATACCATTGGCTCTTGCGTGATTTCTGGGCTACCAGCTGGCATGGTTACAGTTCACATAGTAACCACTGGGCCTGCAGACAAAAGGGATCAGGAGAGGCTATCAAGCACCGTGATTGGCTTACAGCTGTCACATGAAACAGATTTATTTTAAGATGTTGACAGCTCTGAGGTTATGTACGACTATTTCCCTCAAGCACTTAGATCCAGCAAATCGCAGTGAAATATCAGGCATAGCTGTATGATAGCCAGAATAAAAATACTCATGATTCCTTCCATGTGTTATCATTTTTATTTTCATTTATTCGGGTTGTAAAAATGCGTTTCAGTGTGGGAAGAGAAAAAAAAGCAGTTGAATAGAGTAATTAAAGTGTCTCCTTGGCAACAGTTTTGCTGTTCCTGACCAGAGGCCGTTGCCATTACCAGACCAGACTCATTTCCGCTTGCACGCATGGACGAGTGAGGATCAGCCAAGTCTCCAAATTAGACCTCCTTAAAGGCTATTGGCAGGGCCCTCTGACCCACTTATTTTCTTGACTCCTGACCACTTTTTACAGTATACAGTAATGCCATTCAGTCTGGGAAACGCCCCGGCCACAATTTTAAAGGAGTTCAATCAGGGAAGACACAATTGGACTGTGGTTGATTGGATAGATGTGTAGGGATAAAACCCTATAAATAACAGCCAATTTGAGAGCCTCATATAAGTGGCTTTAAATGGAGCCTTGACGCTGGCGGCAGTGGGTGGAGGGGTAAAGTGGCATAGGCTGCAATGACAGCAGAAAGAGACAAAAATGGGTGAGATGGTTAAAACACTCCTCAGCTATGATAATCGTTGGATAACAGGAAAGCCCATGCATTAAACCCAGTGAAATGATTGGTTAAGGGTTGAAGTGGAGCCTCAGTGTGATGCAAAACAGGCAGACAGTTGTCTTTCTGCACTAAAAGCTTCATATGTGGCATTTTATCAGCATATTTTGAGAAGAAGCCAGAAATCCTGCACAAAATTCTAAAACCATTACGTCTGTAGTTTTTCCATGGGTACTGCAAGATTTAGAGGAAAGCAACAAGATTAGTTGAGTGATCTTTGTAAGGAATCAGATCTGTGCCGTAAAGTATCCTCGTCTCCTCCGTCCTCCTGCCTGTACCCGGAAATAAATCTCAGCGCCATCTTGAAGTACGTCTGAATTCCTTTTGCCTCAACTCGCCTCGCCTCCACAGCTCACATCTCCGGTGGGAGGGACAAGTATCTGTAAAGCACTTTAATTATATATTATGATCTACAGACACAAACTTTAATTTGGCTTTTGAGATTAAGCGAAGCATTGATTTCTGCAATGCCTTTGTGCCAGCTAGTCCTAGTCGAAGGAAGAAGCTTGAGCAATAGTCGAGGCTTTATCTCATCTGTTGCTATGATGAAAAAGATCTTGATCTATGGTTTACATATTTACTCTATCTACAATGTCTTACTTTATTTAAGGAGCATGACTGATGTTGCTACACAGAGCATGAGTGAGATGTCTTTTCACAAAGAACACGCCACAATAATGTGAGGGAGGGTGAATCGAGAAAACGGAGACAAACTGCACAGGATGGGTTAACCAGGTATAAGTAGGCTTGACGGGTGATTGAATGTGTGGTTGAGGCGTGGCCCTGCTCTGAAACCTCATCACAGTTGTTTACAAATGTGTTTATTGTGAACTCTTCTGAGCTTTCTATGCAGCTACTAACCAAGGATATTATCGTCAAGGAAAACTAGATGTGAAAAAACATTGTCATTAAATAAACATAAAAACGCCTCTACATAAAAATAACTACAACTGTAATGTAGCTTTGCAAAACTAACCAAAATAAACTAAAATGAAAGAGAAAATGTCCTTAGTTTTTGTTTATTTATTTCATAGGACTTAAATAAGCCTACATTTTGAGTGGATATGAAGCTGGTGGAGCTGACGTTGCAGGGCACTTGGTCTGGCCGGACCGGCAGTTCAATCAGTGTGATTAGCCGATAGGCCGTGGGTGTGTTATGCTGTTGTCTGCTGCGTGCCGTGTGGCTGTCCAGCCACGATTGCTTTATCCGTCAAGAGAGCCCAGGGTCAGGGCGGCGTCTGGCAGACCGCTGTTACAAGGAGAGCCCCAAGTAACATTAGGGGTGGGCTAACGTAGCCTGGGAGACCCAGGTGGGGATCGGCTGCGTAGCTGGTGGGATTTAAACATGTTTTATATTATCTTTTATACATACATTTGTACAAAATAATATGAGTGCAACAACTGGACAGAGCTGTGTTTAGTTTGGGTTGCAGGTAACTTAGTGAGTCACTGTGTTGGTGGTTTTCTTTTCCTTGTTTTGTTCTGATGGTCTGGCTTAGTGCTCATCCTGCATGTGTGATGAAATTGCCCAATGTCCACTGACTGTGAGCTCCCCTTGCTCTGGGTTAACGTGTGTGCTGGTCATTATATTTACTGCATGTCAGCTAGTGTGTGTTTTATGGGCTCATTGGTATCTCAGCCAAACTGTCTCTTTGTGCTTCACATTGTTTTTAATACCTATTTTTTGATTAATAAAGGTTTAGATTTTAATAGAACTGCTTTCCAGTCATACTTGCCTTAAGGGTGCTAGGGACCTGTCGTTTATGGCTCCAAAGGGGGGCCTCCACTATCTTTCAGTTTTTTTTAACCAAGAATGATGGAGCTAGAGATTGATGTAATGAATTTCTCAGGACCACAGGTTAGTAGGATTAGGGTAGTTTGGTCTAAGGGTTTTCTGTATGTAGGTTAGAAATTATACTGTAGATTTTTCGTGCTTCAATTATTTGTAGTATTTAGACAATGTCTTAGTATTTCAAATATATAGATTTGCTTAGTGTTTGGGCCCCTATATACAAGCTTCAGATATCTTTAAAAAAGGTTGTCCCATTTCACAAATCTACATTATTTCTAGTGATTGTACTTGTATTTAAATCTTTGGTGAAAAAACTAAACTGGACTGAACTAAACTAAACTGAGCTGAGCTAGGAATCCTGCAGCTACAAAGACTAAAAATAACACTAAAACTAATAAAAACTAAACTAAAATTGAAAACAAAGTCAAAACAAACAAATGAAAAATCCAAAAGTATAATAACCTTGCTACCAACTAATAAACCTGCCTGCAGACGTCTGTTTATTGCCCAACCCTTGTTTGCGCATTTCACTTCTGTTACGGCACTCGTGACCTTATGATGTACTGACTTTTGTGCATTTTCATGGTTATTTATGATTTTTCAGGGTTTGTTGACATTTTCTAAATTACTGTCAACTTTAAGTTTTCAGATTAACTCTGACTGTCAGGTGGCCTTACTGCTGACATTTCCACGTTATTCACAACTTTAAAAACTGTCGTGCTGCTATTTGGACATGCAAAGGATTTGTTTCTTAGCATTAAAACTGTGTAGAATAGATTTTATAGACAAACCAGCATGCAACTGAGACTTTAAGAACATAAACTGTATTTATGCTACTCGTAGTGCAATGCAGTGTATCCTCACATTACAACTACAGAAATAGAAACAGATTTTAGTGCGGAGGTCTCCTGAGGCAGCGCAGGCAGATCAAATGGGTCAGATAGCAGCATGTGCGACTTTAGTCGATCGCCAAGTGAGACGAGGTGTTTATGGTCAGCTTTAGATGACGGAAATATTACAGCAACAAGCATTTGAGAATAATAATAAACTGGATTTTACATTTTTTACTGCAGGTATTATTGCACATTGAAGCAGCATTCGGTAACAGTTGAACACATAACACAAAACCTTCCGTGCCTCTGCTGCTCGTATCAAGGCTAAGCCTGCCCACCAAACCCACAAGAAAGAGCATGTTGCCCTGGCAAACCTAATCTTGCGCAGGGCTCGCTTTATACTGCGAGAGTCTCACCAGGACCCTGGCCGCTCTCGCATCAACTCATCTTGTCAAAGATGTCCCTCAGACACTTGGCGCCCCAAGGCAGAGCGCTCCAGGCTTCAGAGGCAGCTGCTACAACAGCACAGTAGAAGGAACCAGATTTGTCTGATTGTCTGTCGTGTGTACTACATTGACGTTTAGCAAATATGACAAAAGGCTATTTTTAAAAGAATTCTCTACTGCAGCTTTAATCGAAATATGACACAAGTAATGCAACCAACTAATGAGCCACCACACAACCCAAAGTAATTTATCTGCACCAGCAGTTCCCCGGAGAGAAATCTAATTAGCCAAACACCTGTGTGAGCTCTCGTACAAGCTGTTTGGTTGTATGGAAAGTGAACACCTCATTTAGGCAATCAGGTGATCTGGTGGCAGCCAAAACAAACATTCAGCTGTTTGAGTGTCCGAACATGATGCTACATTGTTGACTGTGTTTAAGGTAGGAGGATTAGAAGAGGGAAACATGACTCTAAAGGTCAATGGACAGAGTCCTTGTCAATACACATTAACCAAAGAGTTTCTGTATTTATTTGGACCTGTGGCCTGCAGCTGTCGAACTACTGTGTCGGCCATGAACACTGGTTTGCACCAACCTCCATGGCAGAAGATTGTGCAATCATTAGTTTAAAAATTGACATTACTGCAAGTAAAATGTTGATATTTTGACAGAAAGAAGGCTGGTGTAAACTCTTTCATTTGAGTTGTGATTCTGTTGAGATTGAGGCACTTTGATTCCGGTCTAGGGTAAGGCGATAACCACAGAATTTGGTTCAGGTCAACGTAGATCACCACTCATGGGGGAGGGTACTGTGTCATTAATAGGGGCATGCATAACTAATAATACTTAATATCCTTCTTTTTGGTATTGATCTTGCTGTTGCTTAGTATCAGATGTATTAATTACATTTATTTATTTATCGTAGTTACATTTGGTCTTAGGTATCGGTTCACCCCTGAGCCCTGACAGAAATGGCAATTGCAAAATCTTTGCAAACATTCATTTTTACAGTCACGTTTGTTTGATTATAGGTCAATATGTCCACAATGAGAAAGACTAATAACTAATATTTAAAGTTAAACCTAGACCTTTAGGGATAGACTGATTTTGTTGAGTATTTTTCAACTTTGCACTTTCAGACAACAGACCTATTGTCAGTTTAATATTTTTATGCCTGCATGAGATCACGCAGGTAAATATTAGCAGCCACATGGTGTTTGTGTTGAGGTTGTTGAGACAAAGGTGTGGGTGTGTCTGCAGCAAACCTGCTGATATGCATGATCCTGCTTGCAGCCTACGAGCTCCAGGAATTGTTTTCCCTGATTATGTTTGAGTTCTATAAATGTATTTGGCTCCACCGATTCAGTTGACTGCGCAGAGAATCTGGGTTGCAAGCTGACCTACTGTAACCCTGGACACACCCCCATGACACTGCACAACACAAGTCTATTCCAACCCCCCAGAGGACACGGGTACAGAGATTAGCCAACTGAAGCAGCTGCAGCTCTCCTCACCTGAACTTAATCCTGAGTCTAACTTTGGAGGACAGTTCCAGTCTCAATGGAGTCTTTGCTTTCTGATCATCAGTGTTCTTTAAAGTCAGGATTGCGACCTACTTGTGGGTCAGTGGATGTGAAAAGATTGATTATTAGATATTAATGTGTTGTTGTTCTTGTTTTATATTGGGAATCTTATGCGTGTTGAAGGTCTATGACTAAAATGTTGCATTTTTAAATAAACTTTCTGCTGACAGTGTGCGGGAATTCAACACTTTCTTTTACTGCTTCTCAACAGGAACATGGTCAAAAAGTTTTTAAAATATGACAGAAATGAGAGTGATAACTGAAAAGGAATTTGATATTCGCCATTCTTCACTTTGACTTTGGGTCACTTGAGTGGAGCTTTTTCAGGAAAAATGGGTTAAAATAGTGATAAAAACTTTGAGGAAAAATATTTCAGTGCATCCTCTTTTTCAGCAAAACACAGCTTTACTGAAAGGCTGTTTTTTTCTTTCTTTATGTTTAGTTGATGATTTTTTTTTATAATTAAAGTTTTGCAAGGAAAAGCCATGAAAAAAGTAAAAGCCATGTCTCTCTATTTTGGAGTTGAATCTGTTGGTGTATACAAGAGAATTCAAACAATTTGCACATTGAATGAGGTCATCTGTAATGTCATTCAGAGAATTTCTGAAGCTATCATATCTAATTAAGTCATACGAATCACTGAGGTGTAATCTGTCTCGGCCTATCAACCAACAAACAGAAGGAAGCAGAAGGATGTCATTGAAGTGTCTCTCCTGAAAAGGTCTAATCAGCCAGAATAACTGAAAACACCTGTGCAGGTCACACAACGACATTGCTGTATGACATGAATTCTCACCTGTTTCACTCCCACAGCTGCTGTCTTGATGATAAGTTCTGGATCGTGATAACCGCACACTGCCATTTCAACATAAAAGTAACATGAGAGAATACCAACCACTTCCAACACTCATATGATCTGACACGACCCCACAGAGGCACACAAACGGGTTCCTGTCTCTGCTGCACTAAGAGAGGGTTGTTCTCTGCAGTTACAAATTTACATTAATTGCTTGTTTGATTACTGTGTTACTGAATATTTTAATAAATTTCAAAGTAAAATAAGTCTGTCAGTCATGCAGTTTTATCACAGGTGTGTATCCCTCTTAGACTTTGCACACTGACACACCCGGGCAATGATGGGAAATTAGGTCAGAGTAGGCTGGACCATTTTCAGACACACAATCGTCCTTATGTAAGCGACATTAACGCACACGCGCAGGCACGCGCACGCAGGCAGGCAGCTTGCCACATTGGCCTCAACTGGTCTTGAAATAGTCAGGCGTCTGTGGCCGGACTGGAATGGTGACTGATGCTGCAGCTTTTGTTAATCTGCGTGAGCAACTGACACTGCAGGAGACAGTTCAGCGGTCGCTTCAGTCCAACACAGGAGGACAACGCAAGGTCAACAAGACTTTCTGGACTCGTGTGTTATCAGGCGGGAGTGTGAAGAGGTTTTCTGTGATAACACTGATGAGAAAGCCACATTTTTATAAAACACTAAACCTCTTGTAGGTTACACATTCTCTAGTTTTGTCTTTTGCTGCATTGTTTTTGTCCTGTCTTATGAAGATCTTTGTATCACACATGTAAACTAACAAAGAATCTAAATGTCACTTTCTGATAAACTTTTAACCACAGTAGTATGGTTCCGGGGATGGAATTTATGGTAAAGTTCAACATTTAGTTTCAATCCATCCAATAGTTTATTAGCTAACATAATGAATCATATTAACCTTGCTGATCCTAGGGCTTTCATTTACTATCAGAGTTTACACCTATCCAGCATTTCAGTTTATGGCAACTACCTCTAAAACTGCTACCTCTAGCAAGTTTGAGCATGTGAGCATAACATCCTACCAATAGCATAAGCATGATAAACGCTTGTTATGAAAATAAACAGAACCAGGTTGAGGTGTGACGAAGACGTTTCGGAGGCTGATAAAGACTTATGCAACACTGTTTGATGTGCCCAGTCAGGGAGATACAGTACCAGCATACAACGTGTGAACACATGCAATGCCAACACCAAATCAGAAGGATAGTTCCTGTCTGGGGATATTTATCCTTCCTAGATTCATTCATATTCACTAAGGGTGCTTTCACGCCCATTTAGTTCGGTTGAATGGCACTAGAGTTTGTTTCCCCCCTTGGTGCGGTTCGTTTGGGCAGGTGTGAATGCAGCAATTGCACTCGGTGCACACCAAAAGCGGACCAAACAAGCGTACCAAGACCTCCTTAAAGAGGTGGTATGATTTTTTTCACTTGTTCCAGACAAAATGAACTGAACTACAGGTGTGAAAGTATAAGTGTCTAAAAAAGGTTATTGTTCACCCCTCTAAACGTGTGAAGAGTCTGTTGGTTCAAATCGAGACACGGTGTGTCTCATTAAAGCCACATGCAACCCTTTCTACATAGTGCCAGTCAGTCTGTCAAAACCAAGATAATCTGACCTTGGGTTACCTAACAAATGGATAACAATGCATCATTATCAAGGCATCAGTCAGTTGACCAAGTAGACAGAAAGGAGGGACAGAGTCTGAGCTACTGTTTTGGAGAGTCACACACCTTTTGGCTTACTTCAGTTTAGGAATAGTAGATATGCATGTCTGCTTACACTTTCAAAATAAAACTACTGGTTAACGTGAAACAGCACGTTGTGAATGCTGTGAAATGTCGCAAAACAACGAGTCAAAGGTGAAAGCGAGTGTTTACAATGTGAGAGGATGAAGAGGGAAGAAGGAGAAAAAAACTCAGTGAGAGTGACTTTCGGGAACAGCGGTCAGGTAAACTTGTGTTATCTCCTCTCAAAGTCTGATGTCAGCAAATAACAGTAATGTTAGGTTAATGTGCAGCTGGTGAATCTTTCTACTCTGTCCTGCTAACCCAGTTGAGCAGCACATCTCTTGTCGGCTGTGTCTTAGCTGCTTTCCAGCCTTTGTGCCTGAAACCTGTTAAAGTGAAACACAACTATTTACTATTTTTTATAAACACCGACAGGCAACGGTGTTTATAAATTGCTGCTTGGAAAAGATAAAAGCATTGTGATGGCACTCCTTATAGTCACACATCACTTTAAAACAAGACCGTGATTAGGCTATCTCTCTGTCAGTGAAGGTTTAGTTACAACTCGTAATATGGAAAGCAGTGGATTCACATTGTCTATTGACTGGGCAATGTGACGTCTCAGTAAATAATAATCATCACTTATTCAGCAAAGTCGTAGAATAAATAGTATTAAAGGAAACCTGGAGGGGGCAGTTTGAATGGGTCTGATATAGTAGTAGTTGTTATCTATAATTTACAGGGGCTATACTGAAATTTGTCCGTAGAGATGCTGGATCATCAAGCAGTACAAGCACAGTTGCTTGTTAAAGAGACAGACTATTTTAAAGGTGGGAGGATTGAGGTGAGAGCACTGCAGTGTCGGTGTGACTGAGCAGCAATTGCAAATAATTTAAATGGTTCAGGTAGGAGGGCCCCCCAGGGAGGTCAGGACCAGTACAGGTGGTGATGTAGGTATGTGTGCTAATTCTCCAGTCATGGCAGTGCCAATTATAATGGGCCAAGCAAGGGAAGCTGGTAAAGCACATACTAACACATTTCATACACATTCAAAAATGGATATGGGGTATGGGAGGGGCTGTGCCCCAGTAGAGCTTTATGTCTAGCAACGCCCCTGGTTTAGCTCTTGCTGGATCCACACTAGAGGATAATTGGGCAGATTTGGGGTCTGATTTGCCCCTCCTGACAAACATGGTCGTATTCCTGATCTGAGGCCTGTCTGAACAGATCATCTGCCCAAATGATCCTGTATGTGAGGGGTTTACAGACTAATAATCTTAATGCTACCGATTGGATCAGAGTCTCCCTGATTTCGCGCAAGTTTTGGTGAGATCACAATGTCCCTGGAATCGCAACTGAAATCATTTAGTACATGCCAAGTGTGTGTCCAGTGTCCTGACTAATGAGAATCAGTTTAGATTTGAAAATCCTCTAGTATGCACCAGGCATTAGCCAAGTTGAATATAATGTCCTAAAATGCTCACCATACAGAGAAAACCCCCTTCTGATTTAGTTACGCTACAACATGTCTTTACATCTTTTGCCCCACTGGTGATAAATCTAACAATACAAAAGTTTCTCTGTTTTTTATCCAGTCAGTGATTTTGTTTTCTAGTGTGAAAATGTGCAATAAAAAAGGGGAAATCTAATAGCCTACAATTTCCTCCACTACATTTTTTTAGAGCTGTAGTAACTGGTTATTTGCAGCTCATAAAATTTATGATTTATTGTTATTGAGCGTGATGTAAAGTAGTTAGACCTGATACAGCATGAAACCATGACATGCATGTGATCACACAGAATGTAATTTTCTCTTGTCTCAAGTCTTAAAGAAAAGCAGGGTTCAACTGTTTTTTTTATTGCCTGCAAGTGAGTCTGAAATCTACATGCAAAAGTACAGCTCTTAAAGTTGTGGCAAACTGCACAGTACTGGAGCAGGATATGGTCCAGATAAGAGATCAACTCTATAAAAACACTGCCTACTGACCAATCAGCTCAGAGAACCCACAGACTGGTTTTTAGGCTGCTTTTATGTTTGCTGGGAGAAACCTTTGTATAGCGACATCACCCTACAGAGACTGATTGAAGTAGGCTACCACAGCCTTGTAGGTTTGTACTTATTGTAGAATGTATTGAGAAACTTAACGAGTTGATAACCAGCTTCTTGTGTCCACTTAACCCGATTCCCGATTTGATCTTGTGATTGTTAGGGTTAGTGAAGTAGATAACGAAAAGATATCCTAAGTATGCTGAACTTGCTTCGTGTTACAGTGGGTACGGAAAGTATTCAGACCCCTTTAAATTTTTCACTCTTTGTTTCATTGCAGCCATTTTCCAAAAATCAAAAAAGTTCATTTTATTTCTCAGTAATGTACACTCAGCACCCCATCTTGACAGAAAAAAACAGAAATGTAGAAATTTTTGCAAATTTATTAAAAAAGAAAAACTGAAATATCACATGGTCATAAGTATTCAGACCCTTTGCTCAGTATTTAGTAGAAGCACCCTTTTGATCTAATACAGCCATGAGTCGTTTTGGGAAAGATGCAACAAGTTTTTCACATCTGGATTTGGGTATCCTCTGCCATTCCTCCTTGCAGATCCTCTCCAGTTCTGTCAGGTTGGATGGTAAACGTTGGTGGACAGCCATTTTCAGGTCTCTCCAGAGATGCTCAATTGGGTTTAAGTCAGGGCTCTGGCTGGGCCATTCAAGAACAGCCACGGAGTTGTTGTGAAGCCACTCCTTCGTTATTTTAGCGGTGTGCTTAGGGTCATTGTCTTGTTGGAAGGTAAACCTTCGGCCCAGTCTGAGGTCCAGAGCACTCTGGAAAAGGTTTTCGTCCAGGATATCCCTGTACTTGGCCGCATTCATCTTTCCCTCGATTGCAACCAGTTGTCCTGTCCCTGCAGCTGAAAAACACCCCCACAGCATGATGCTGCCACCACCATGCTTCACTGTTGAGACTGTATTGGACAGGTGATGAGCAGTGCCTGGTTTTCTCCACACATACCGCTTAGAATTAAGGCCAAAAAGTTCTATCTTGGTCTCATCAGACCAGAGGATCTTATTTATCACCATCTTGGAGTCCTTCAGGTGTTTTTTATCAAACTCCATGCGGGCTTTCATGTGTCTTGCACTGAGGAGAGGCTTCCGTCGGGCCACTCTGCCATAAAGCCCCGACTGGTGGATTGCTGCAGTGATGGTTGACTTACTACAACTTTCTCCCATCTCCCGACTGCATCTCTGGAGCTCAGCCACAGTGACCTTTGGGTTCTTCTTTACCTCTCTCACCAAGGCTCTTCTCCCCCGATAGCTCAGTTTGGCAGGACGGCCAGCTCTAGGAAGGGTTCTGGTCGTCCCAAACGTCTTCCATTTGAGGATTATGGAGGCCACTGTGCTCTTAGGAACCTTAAGTGCAGCAGAAATTTTTTTGTAACCTTGGCCAGATCTGTGCCTTGCCATTCTGTCTCTGAGCTCTTCAGGCAGTTCCTTTGACCTCATGATTCTCATTTGCTCTGACATGCACTGTGAGCTGTAAGGTCTTATATAGACAGGTGTGTGGCTTTCCTAATCAAGTCCAATCAGTATAATCAAACACAGCTGGACTCAAATGAAGGTGTAGAACCATCTCAAGGATGATCAGAAGAAATAGACAGCACCTGAGTTAAATATGAGTGTCACGGCAAAGGGTCTGAATACTTATGACCATGTGATATTTCAGTTTTTCTTTTTTAATAAATTTGCAAAAATTTCTACATTTCTGTTTTTTTCTGTCAAGATGGGGTGCTGAGTGTACATTACTGAGAAATAAAATGAACTTTTTTGATTTTTGGAAAATGGCTGCAATGAAACAAAGAGTGAAAAATTTAAAGGGGTCTGAATACTTTCCGTACCCACTGTATGTGCCACAGGATAATTGACATGCTCGTTGGAGCTTCAGCTCATAAACTTTGTCTTTACCTGCTACCATTTCCTTGCGAGGGTCTGATCGATACTGCACATGTGCAACTCTCAACAGAGATGAGAATGAAGTGAATTGACTCACTCCTTGGCTACTTCCATCATCGGCTCTGGAAAAACAATGTGTTTTATTCATTTTTGCCACTTGCCCGATCAGTTAAGTGAGTTGATTATTAGCCTGACATGGCATTTTACTTGCCTCAGGGCAATCAGGTCATTGTTATTGTTGAGCCCTTTAAAGACATTTAAAATGATTTTTTACGCAGGGTGTATTTTATTTTTTTATTTTATTCCAAATTATTTACTTGCTTGTATTTTGTTAAGGAGCTCACGCAGCAAACCGACTCAAAACACACTGCATGCAAACCGTACGGTGCTTGGTTTCATCTAAAACACAACATTATGAAAACAACCAGAGTTCTTTCAGGCCAACATTCAGAAAGGAATACACTCTCTTTAGACGTAGATTCTCACAATATTTGCTGTGAAATGTTATTTCTGCAATGTTTCGATGTAGTATTTTTGTATAAAGATAGTATTATTTCCTCCTGAGTTATCTCCAGCTTTATTTTGTTTAACTCCTCCTCATTAGGAAGCTTTATAAAGTGAGTCTAATGCTTGAATTCCTCCACCACAGACACTACAGTGCAGGACTCTGTAAAGGTAGATTCGACTTGGGGGGATGGGAGTGATTTATTTGTTTTAAAGTAAATGAGTCTCCAGACTTGTTAAGCTTATAATCACTACTCGATGAGAATGAGGCCAGGATAAGTCACCTGCTTTATGTCTCAACCTTTTGATGAAGAAAGCAGGTTATGATGTGAGAAGCAGCAGCTGTGCGAAATGTCAATGGAATTTAACATAGTAAAATGTCTGTAGTGGTAGGTGTCAGTTACACTGGGGACGCTGTGGACGTGTCCCCACCACATTTAGATTTTGTCCACATCACTTTTTGAAAGCATTTCTTAAAAATGTTCTGGGGAAAAAAACTTAAATGTTAAATAAGAAATGAAAATGCTTGGAGAAAGGTTTATTTGTACAAAAAGAAAACATGCAATGCAATTTAAATAAAGAAGAAACAATTGTGCATTGTCCAAAACAAGCTGCCGATTTATGCATCATACATTATTCTGTTGTAGCTTCTATGTGACTGCAGTCACACAGAAGCTCATTCTCCACATTTTAAGCGGATCTCTATTTCAGTTCTTCACGTGTCATTCACATGAATCCTTTTCCACTCAAATCTTTATATTTCACACACCGTACTGTATCTTCATTAGCCCCTGCCCTCTCATCCTCACTCATGCATGTGGTGTTTTTACTTGAGTGATCCAACAGTGACCTCTGGTGATAAGATAGTTTAGAAAATTCTGCTTAAAAATGTATAACTTAGATTTGCATGTTCTTTGTCTTGTGTTTATGATGTTGTGTGTCTTCTCCCTGTTGGTGGATAATTTCTGCTCACTGGAATTCTGTTTACACCTCTTCTGGATTTATTTATTCTTTGGACTCAACCTGTGTTTGACATTCACATGCCCTTAAGATGTACAGCATTTATATTTTCTACATTTAATTCATTTAAATCGAACTTTGCACTTGTGAAAATTAACTGGAATCAATCCTTTAAAGACCTTATTGTACATACAATGTCAATATTGTGTCTTACCACAGTAACAACTTAATTTCTGGTAAATATAATGCTTTTATTCTGGATTTACTTTCACTGATATTTTGCAATTAAAAACATTTTCCAGCAGAGAGCAGCAGTGATCCACTGTACTTTAAAAACTAATGAAACTTTAAACCAGGGTTGTGCAAGCATGAGCTCGGGAGGGTCAAGCATCTGTAGCATTAGTCTTTCCAATCAAACAGGAAAGCAGCAGCAGCAGCAGCAGGTTAGTGCATTGATGGAAACATCCTAAAGAGAGAGACACCAGAATCAGATCTGTGATGTCAGCTGCTGTTGTGTTTAGCTATAGGAAAGCTGCAGATGTTTGTCCTCTGATTGCACATGGGTGCTCAGACATACAGTCAGACCCCCAGAGCCAGAAAACTGGCAGGAAACATCACTGCAGACCCGCCAACACGACCAGACACTATTACAGTTTCTACCCACAGGCCATCACTCTGATGAACAGTTAACACCAGTCGCACAGTGTCAGCAGGGACAATCCCTGTGATACAAACAGCCAGTTCAATTAAACGGGCTTTACTGGCATCGGAAACAGACGTTTGCAAAGCAAGTGTAAAATTAAAACACAACAGAATGGTCCTATTTAAAACACGTGTGTGTGTGTGTGAGTGTGACGGCGTAACCGGAGGCGTATATAAGCACGCCGGCACACAGGACACATTAGCTTCTTTCTATTCAGCAGGCACTCTGAGTATGTTTGGATCATCATCGTCTTACCTGAAGTCAAGTGAAGCAGCCGAGATCATGTCCGTTAAGCGTTTCCGAGGCCCTGCCCCTGAGGGTGCTGAGGTCTCGTGCGGCTCTCTTCCTGGAGGATGGTCGGATGCGGCCCCGCGGTCGCTGAGGCATCGCGGCGCCTTTCTCCCACCCTCGCTTCATCCCTCCGGACGTCAGCGCCCCCCACCAAACCGTGTCGGATGACATCCGATTTAGTGGGCAAGGCCTACATGGCAGCGGGTCGTGGTGGTGCCAGCCTGCACACGATGGCGGTCTTGCAGGCGTACCAGGCCGATCATCTTCGGGACTGTGACCTGGGGGGGGTCCCTCTGAGGAGGACCTGACCGAGCTCCGTAGAGCTACGGACTTAGCTCTCCGTGTTACCAAGGAGACGGCCCGTTCCATCGGCCGCTCCATGGCAGCATTGGTGGCTTCGGAGCGCCATCTGTGGCTCAATCTGACGCCCAGCCCGGTCAAGACACTACTCAGCTCTAGAGCCCCATCCACGAGAAGGATGTAAGGCCTGAAGTGAAATGTGGTCGCCACCTGGTGCAGAGAACGGGCTGTGGACCCAGTTACCTGCTCGGTAATTATGATACTGGAGTTCCTCCAGCACCGTTTCTCCACGGGTCTCTCCCCGTCCACGCTCAAGGTATATGTGGCTACCATTGCAGCATTCCACGCCCCTCTGAGTGATGGGCCCTTGGGGAGGCTTCCGCTGGTCGTGCGCTTCCTCCGTGGAGCCCGGAGGATGAGACCCGTGACTCGTTCCAGGGTTCCCACCTGTGACCTGGCAGAGGTTCTCGAAGCTCTGGCTGAGGCCTCCTTCGAACCCCTGGAGTCGGCTGAGGCCAAGCACCTGACCCTTAAGATGGCCTTTCTCCTCGCTATCACCTCTCTGAGGAGGGTGGGGGATCTTCAGGCACTTTCGGTTTCTCCTCGATGCCTGGAGTTTGCCCCGGGGAGGGTCAGGGCCACCCTGCACCCTTGTCCAGGCTATGACCCTAAGGTTCCGTCCAGTTTGGCAGGGTCCACAGTGCTGCAGGCGTTTCATTCCCCACCTCATGTGAAGGCAGAGGAAGGGAGACTTCTCGAGGCATGGCGGCTTCTAGGGCCCTCCTCGCAGGGGCGTCGCTCCAGGATTTGTGTGACGCACAATCCGGTTTTACAGTCTGGACCTTCCTTCTGCACCCGGCACCTGTGCGCTCTCCTCTTAATCACACGCTACTGTTCTATCAACACCAATAGGATTGGAGTAGTTTCATTCATAATTCAGCCCTGCTACGCCCAGAGGCGTTCCCATAGTGTCGTCACCGACGCAGTGTCTCGTTCCCCTTCCCGAGACGTTTCACATTATGTTGCGGCAGTGTTGTGAACACACCACCGAGTCAGCAGCATGCGATGGCATTAATTCAAGTAACTGAATCTCTGAATAATGGAAGTTGCATTATCCTCCAAAGATAAATATTAGTCACTGCTAACTGTGTTAGTTTTTATCAGGTTTATAGATTAACGCTTTCTTCTAAACTTGATTTAAAAGTTTGAATAATGTTGAACTGGTTACCATGTTTGGTTCAGTTGCTGAAGTTGAATTATTGATATCTGTTATGGCAGAAAATTGTGTCCTCTTACATTTAATCTTTTATGTATGTTCTTTTATTATTATGTATTATGTTTTATCCTTAACCTTTCCTCTCCTATACTCCTTATGTTAGTCTGTCCTCATTTACTAGGGTTTAGGTCAGAGCTGTGAGATTGTTTTTGGTGTCCTCTTGTTGTTCCTCTCCTCTCCTGGAATGTTCATTCAAGGCTGAGAGAAGATCTCTGTTCCCCAAAACATAGAAACCTAGACTGTGTAAATGATGATGCATCCCTTTGCTCGGGTTCAGACGTTAGTGACTGTCTTAGGAGACAGAAGCTCTGGTCCAGCTGATTTGTGTTGTAGTACTTCTCTGTTTATTCTCTTTGTCTCTTTTGTGCCCCTCACCAGGAATATAATTTCCATGACAATATCCTATGTATTTTTTTACTTAATCATATATTCTGCAAGTACTGCTGAAATGAAATGTAGTAATGTTAATAATAAAAATTAATAATGTTGTAAAGTATCATCTCCAAACACAGTCATGTAACTGCTGTTACTCACTGAGGGCCTCTGGGTTCAGGGGTACAGGGTCAATTGGAGGTAATTGTATGTGATGCTTGACAACGTGTCTGGGGTGTCATGTCTTATGATGTTTTACCACATACCTGTCTGTACCAGGACATAAATGTCTTTACTATGGATTTAGGGTAAGCGTGTTCCAGAGGACCTATAGAGGAATATAGTGTTGACCCTGACGCAGGATAAAAGCTGCATGCGCTGAGACACTGCAGCTCACTCGGAGGATACTCTGATGCGTATATATGTCAGTGAATTCCTTCTGCAGACGACTTGAATAAAATTCACAGAAAGACAAGTGTTTGCCTGAGCAGTTTATTTGAAATCTCAAATTGCCATCACACGTGCTTGCTTGCAAAAGTTGGATAAGAATGGTAGGAAGACGTTTAAATGAAGTGTAGTGACAGTGGTTCAGCAGACGTGCATTTGGGCTAAAGACCACAGTGATTTTAGAAAGCTAAGGTTCAACAGAAAGCTGGGATTTATTAGAAGGCAAAATTGTAGGCTATTGAGGCCATTCAGTTGTTGGTTTTCAGGATGCAGTGGTTAAAATATAATTCATAAGAAAAGCACTTGCCAAGCATAGAACACAAAGGACTTTCCAAAAGAAACAAAAAATCCAATGGCAATACTATAATAAAATATAGTAATATATATATATATATATATATATATATAAAACTTATAACTTGCCCAACACTGCATACTATACACAAATTCTCAAAGTGTTCACACTGGCCAAAAGACAGCAGTGATTAAAGAAGTAAAAGCAAAGTAGGGTGAGGGTGGATGAATGGGTACGCCCAGCATTGAACTTCATCAGAAACTGCTTTTCACATGACGTTTCAGACCAAAAGTTCTGATTGTTCAGCTGGTGAAGAAGAATGTTTGGTGACAGAGAGGTTGTGGGTTCAAGCCCTGGTAGCAGTTTTAAATAACGTCCAACCAAGAGACACGAAACTCTGGAAGCATCATTTTTAACTGCTGTACAACAAACTTGTGTCTTTAAGTTGATGAGAGACTAATGAGAAATCAGCTTCCCAGAAAGATTCAGTGACTTCATTTGTGGCTCAGGGGAACATGTGCCCACAATGACCGAAGAGAGGAAAAATGAAGATGGTAGAGAAAAGCTGGGGAATAAAAGCTATGCTGAACTGAGGTGGAGAGCTGCCAGACCCTCACTGTGCCTGGGTCCTTATAGGCAGACAGCCAGCGTCCAACATGGGGGGTCTTAGTGTCCGTATCTATGGAGGATTTGACCCATGCTGCTCCCTGCTGTGTGTGTGTGTGTGTGTGTGTGTGTGTGCGCGCATGTGTTTGGTAAAGGACGATCAGGCCACCGTGGAGATGTGAAGTGGGAGAGGTGATTATGATGTTGGTGTTGGAGTACTAGATGTGAAACACCTCTAATAACGGGAAATAACAGCCAATCCACCTGATTACTTTTTTCCAATCTTGCTCTCATGTGACTCCAGAAAAGAGTTGCAACAACAGACTGATTACTGATGTGAAAATGACAAATTGAATGTGGTGCTGCAACTAAACATGACATACTCAACTTGCTGCAACAATTAGCATGGGTGTTATTTAAGGAAGAACCTAAACAAATGAGAGGAGAACAGTGCAGACAGGGCCTCCATGCAGGGGCGCATTGGCTCACTGAATGGTTTGATTAGTATGTAGATGATGATATGCTATGGCCTTTTCAGTCCCCCGCTCTCAGCCAAATTGACCACCCAATGAGGGAATATTTTTTGGAAGAATTTATGTTCCAGCCCTCCAGCAGAGCCTCACAGACGTGGATGATCTATGTAAAGGAGCATCGACATGCATGGTGCAACAACACCTTACTAAGACACTTTATGTTCATGTAAAGTATTAAAGATTTTAGTGCCGACTCTGTCACTTTGCCTTGACTGCTGACAGTCTGTTCGCCTTCTCCACATGTAAAAGTTAAACTGGGGCTGAATTTGGTTACAAATTGATATTCTTTTAAGATGGCCATGTTGTTTGACCAACATTTGAATAACTATATTTCAATTTTACAGTAAAGGATTGCTTTTAATTCAAAATTAATTAGTAATCTGCAGAGCTGTAGACTTCAGACGTGGACTTAAATCACTAAAAATAAGAATATGCTACTCGACTTCTGACACTTGACATACTCAAGGCTTGACTGCCAGGAGATCCTACTTGACTAGAAACCTGAAAAGGAGAAACTCAGCTTTGAGCCAGTAAAACCTCGGAGGGAGAGCTTCTTCAGAAAGGCAATTAAACATTTTTAATCAGCCGTGCCACTCTGAGCACTTACAAACTGATGTTGATAATGGGGATGAATAGGTGCTTAATGGTGCGTCTAATGTTGAAAGCTTTTAAATAAGGTTTAAATCCAGCAAAAAACAAGGTGAAAATGTTTCTAGGACAAGTCTAAAAGTCAGCCTTATGGGGAATGAACAAATTAATTAATGGATGACTGAACAGATGAATGATCACCACTTCTAACCACGGAAGACAAAAAGCTCTCCAGGTTCACGCTGAAATTAGTGTGTGTGTGTGTGTGTGTGTGTGTGTGTGTGTGTGTGTGTGTGTGCGCGTGTGCACCCACAGGGTCATACAACCCATTTTACCAAATTGCAAGCTACACTAAACATCCTGCCAGATTGCCATAGATGCCATTACAACACACATACACAGACCAGCTCTTGTGTTGTTGGCATGGTAACCCCTGACAGGTGTCCAGGCTCTCCAAATACCCAGTCCGTCCCTCTTTTTCTGTCCTTGGGAATCATTCCACTGCAAAGTTAGAAGTCTATTTTTAAAACTGCAGAGCCTGATGCAAAACAAGTCAGAATCAGAGTGTCACTGTGTCTCCCCAACACATTTCTAGTATTAGTGAGTAATCACTAAAATAAGGTGGAGAATGCAGTAGAATTGCAAGTAGAAATAAGAAATATACAGACACATTCACCCACACGCACACAGACACACACAGACACAAACAATTACTAGTATATAAACTTCATTTCTAGGAGACAGGGTTGCCTAAAGACTGCCTAAACCAAAGCTTCTTTTGCCAAAGGGAAGGAGTCTGATTTGGTCTACAACTGTGTTGACAGGATATGCACAGCTCAAATACAAAGTACCAACAGAGTGTTACTGTAGAGTACATGTTAGCGACATTGTATATACCTGACCCAAAACCATACACCACCACAACTTACACACTTCAAATTAAATGACTAAACTGCTGTTTGTAATTGCCCTCCAGACAAAAACACATAAGCATTCACTAATCCAACCCATTCTGACACCCCGTCTCGTCTCACATGGACGCATGGTCAAGACCCATCTGCGTCAGTTTGTAACGCACTGGGGCGTCATAGTTCAACGCAGTGGGTGGTTAGTTTGTTAAGGTTTGATCACAAAGACGGATTGGTTAGGATTTGGTCACAGGTAAAAGAAACCGTCATTGACTGTTGGTAGGAAACAAGAAGTGAACAGCAGCTGCATAAATCACAAGGTGGTGGAACAGTGGCGTCTACTCACTTTTTATTTCCTTCCTTTTCTCCTGTTTCTGCTTTTTTTCCCCTCTGCTGTACTGCGTCAGTGTAAAAAGATCAATAAACTGTACAAGGACAAAGATGAGGAAGGATGAGTCAGTGTGTGTGAAAGAGACAGAAAGTGGAAAAACAGGAAGAGAGGACACATTAGGTCAAGCTGAACTGTTCCTCATCAATAATTTATAACGTTATGAGAGAACAATAAAATATCTAAAAGGTGGCTACGCCTGAATGGTCACCATTTGACAGATGGAAGTCAGGTTGAAAAACAGAAAAGATCCTCATAATATAAAGCACCTGTGCTATTTGTTCTGGTGGTTTTAAATTTTATACTCTGCTTGTAAAGTTACTTGACTGACATAACACCTTTTATTAAAACAATATCTACCTCAAATAATCAGATGAAAGAGATCATTACCATGTTATAACCATGATACTAAAATATCATATGGTTATTACTGGGGTGTGAGGAGATGCCATGAGACAGTCGCGCTATTAAACCGTGACGATATTTCTCATCCAGGTGAAAAGATATTTTGTGGGTTTTTTTTTTCTTTTAGCATGCAAGTTACTAAAGAACAGATTCTTATTGACAAGAATGGCCTCACAGGAGACAGAGACCTCCTGTAGGGAACGAGTGCTGGGATTAAAAGCTGTCTCACGATATAAGCATGACGGAGTGGATGGGAGAAATGTAGCATAGAAGATGCCCCGCCACTTAAAAATCGTTTGTGTGGCAGCATTTTGGGAACCTGGTGGAAACAATAAGTGGTTATATATTTTAACGGCCACCCAGTTAGATTTGGCGACCCAATTTAGCATTTTGCAGAGAAACAAAGAGAGAGATGTTACTTGGTATTATGGACACGGACAGTGGATATTTTAAAAGCACAAACCAGGTAATGCAACAGTGAACACACCAGCGCAGATGTAAGTCAGTACCACGTTGGGTTCGATGTTGCACTCTAGTAGTGGTGGTTTGGGTGTAAGGATAGCAAATTAGCTGCTTTCCAGGTTCAGTTCCTGTGGGAAACAAGATTGATTTGTTTTTTTAATTACGTTAAGTAGCATTAGCCATGTTAGCTCTGTAGCGTTAGCTAGCTAAAGGCGTTGACAGCCCCCCCATAGCCACTAACCCTAAACTTCACAGGGGCGTGTCTTAACCTAAGTCAGTGATTGTATCAGGGCTTAAAGTTCTCCGGCACAGTGCCGGAAATCCGGTGCGGGGCGTTTTTATATTCGAAAATATAATTATGTCTGTGGAAAATATTCTTGCTTATTTTTTTAACAGTAATGTGATGTGTGTGTGAAGCGGCAGTCCTCAGCACAATCTCTGTCGGTGTATACACAAAAGAAGGGGACTGGCACTTCCTCACCACGTGGACACTCATTGGCTATTGTAGGTCGTGGACAGGGCATCGAATTTTCTGTTGGGTCAATTAAGGTGTCACCAAAAGGTCAAGGTGTAGGCTACCGTTTTTTTTGTTTTTGCTAACTGTAGTTAAACGATGTAATAGCAGTCCGTGTGGATTTACTGATGTAAAAATGCGTTTTGGACTAAATATTTTACTGGATTGGATCGTCTGGACCTTTTCCAACATAGAAAGGCCAGTTTTGTCGGAATGTAATCCATCGATGGGCTACGGCTGGTAAGTGGCGTCAATTTTGATTATTAGCAGTGCTTAAAGTGGGTCACCGGTACCAGTACTTCTACATTTTACTCTTTGGCATAGTTTTCTTGGGTATCCTCTCCATATCAGGGTCTCTGGGCACTATGTGACGCTCACCTGTTTCTGTTCTCGCCGGCCTCCTAATCTCCCAGTAGAAACAGAGGAGAAAGAAACTTCTGTGCTTTTCATGCAGTCGGGTGCGTAAAGTTGCTCATCAACGTAGCTTTTCGAGAACAGACTAATCACATCCTGGAGGCGACGGGACACTAAAAAACATTTGATGCGCTACAGCAAACTTTTAGAAATGTTGAACTTGTTCTGCATGAATGATTATTGACGAGTAGTACTTAGCATTAACTAATTAGAGACTGACCACCATGTAGAACATTTTTCTTACACAAATGTAATGAATGGAAACAACCCACAGAAATGAAACTGCTGTCCAGCTGGAACTAATATTATGCTAGTGGTAAGATGTATAGTAGGCTATCTGAAATTATAATGAATACACTAACATTACCCTAATACCGGCTGATAAACAAGGCAACGTGTAAATGGGGAGTACCAGCAGGGCTGGGCAATAAAACGATAATAATTATCTCGCTATAATTAATGTAATCCTCAATAACAATTTAACAAATGTTCAATAAATGTTTCATTTAATTCATTTGAATCATAGACAAATCTGCACTTATTTTTGTCGAAAAAAGATTGTTTTGTGTCCACTGTTTGGCTTCAAGTGGCACAATTAACTGTCTGGTTTCTCCAACTTTCACTCAGGAGCAAAAATCATGATTTGACATTTATTGTGATAATTATCAATTATCAATGATGTGACATTTTTTATTGTGATAACATTTCTGGCCATATCGCCCAGCCCTTTTCCCACTTCAAACATTGATTATAGGTGGTGGCAGAAAAGTTTTACCAGAATGCAGGAAATGCAGAGTTGTCTTTGTTGTAACCCCCAAACGCATTTCAGGCACAGAATTTTTTTGCTTTAAGCCCTGTTGTATGCATGTCAACCAGTGAACCCAACAGCTGTGCAGTCGGGGTTCACCTTCTTTGTGTCACTGCACTCTCTACGTGTTTGTCATGTGACGTAGGTCACATGATTTCCAAAACGTAGGTTCTGTACGGAAAAGGAGTTGGACAAACACCACCTGAAGGGGTGCTAGTGTTGGATACACTCATGAGGAGTGGATCCTCCTCCACTTGCGGCGCACCTGCTAATGTGAAAACGGAAAAAAACATAGAGACCAGGTGAGTGTGTGTGCAGGTAAAAGAGAACTGAAGGGAAAAGCAAGATTGTGAGCAGATTAAAGTAGTGAGTAATCACTAAAATAAGGTGGAGAATGCAGTAGAATTGCAAGTAGAAATAAGAAATATACAGACACATTCACCCACACGCACACAGACACAAACAAACTTAGGTTGTCCCTGGTAGAATTATTCCTGATGCCTTTCTTTCAGTTACTTATTTAAATTAATTATTATTCCAGCTCTCGTGGCTGTGTTTGTTGCTTATTTAGTGTGTGTGACTGTTTCTTGTTTTCATTTTACTCTTAGTTGTCTTAATATGTCAGCTGTTTATTGCTGCTGTTCGGCTGGTTGTCTTTTACTATTATTATTATTTTTATTGTTTGTTTTTGTTTGTGTTTGTTTGTTGTTGTGTTTTTCTCCTCCCCAAGCCCCCCTCTCTGTTCTTTGCAGGTTTCGTTGCTTTCTGCAATTGGTGTTTCCCACAACTTTTCCCTGTTGTCCCCACCTTCCATCCCCCTTCTCTTACAGGTCTTGTCCTTTCTCTGTGCTGTCTGTTTGTGCCCCCCCATCCCAGTGTCTGCCCCCCTGTGTATTTTCACACCCCTTCAATGATATTACTACATTTTTATACTGTTATTGCCAAGATGTTAGCACATTATATCTGTAGGTAATAATCTCTGAGGTGACAGTGTGAACTTGCATTTAAAATGACATGGAACAACTGGGGAAAAAGCATTTTTAAGCATTTTGTTTTTATTGTAGAATTCCAGAAACAGTGTTAAAATGTCTTTGAAAAATATTTTTAAAAATGTTGCACGGGTCTAACTGCCACAAATCACATCAAACAGTAACCAGATTGTTTTTACAAAGCAGTTACACAAAGTTTATAGAAACTGTTAGTAACACGTCATAAAAACAAGGTTAAACAACACATCTATTCATCTAGTAATCACTACTATCAACACCATCATCATCAGTGATGATCACTGATAGATTATAGTGCACCAAAACATTATTCTTACACCTATTTGTTAGTCAGACATTACACAGTTTATACAGCTCAACTTTTCAATTTCATCTGATTTACCATTTCTAGAAAACAAACTACAACAAACTTTATATGACCCAAAGCTAAATATGATCGATTAACGCAAACTGAAATCAAACAAAATAAGACTGGTTTGTATTTGAATTTACATCAGCAGACGGTGAGTGTTCATAATGACTGGGAGGAACATTTTAATGAATGTGGCTTTCATTCAGGATTGACAGGTTTGATTTAATGGTTTTATATAGATAATACAGATTGCCAGGTTTTAATTATCATACCACTAAAACATTGTAAATTAGGTGCCTGGGGCTCCATTTGTAAAAGTTTAAAATGATACAAAAAGGTCATACTAACAAAGTGATATGTTTAATGACCAAATCCAAGTCAAAGTGGCTGAAACCTTCATTTATTCCAGATTGTGAACTCGCACCAGTATGTATCAAAAATGAGCTTTACATTTTCTTCATAATTTCCTATCAACCCTCAAAAAACTTGACAAAGAACGAGCAGACGGAGTGCCATCCCTCGCTGCAGTAACTCTGCACCGGCTCCATGTCGTTCAGCACTCCTTCCTCCTCAATGCCAGGCCTCTCTTCCCTCTTCCTCTTCTCCTCTTCTTCCTCCTCCTTCTTCTTCCTCTCTGCCTTCCCTCCTTCTGAGCTCTTACTGGTCAGCTGCCCTTTTTTCTTCCCTCCTTCCTTCCCTCCCTTCCTCTCTTCCTCTCCGCTGCGTTGGGCGAGCTTCATGTGGGCCTCAGCAGGAGCCTTCTTGCAGGTTTTGGCCTTCAGGACTTTCTCTCCTTCACAGGCGTTCTGCCTCTTCTTCAGCTTCCCCACCAGCTGCTTCCAGTACTGGCTGGACTTCACCCCGTAGGCCTGGCAAAGGTCTGGTTTGCCGGCGTAACGACACCAATACCTAGAGGAGGAGCAGAAGCAGGAACAAGAAGAATGGAGCGGTTTGATGAGGATGGGAGTGAGAAACAAGAGGAAGATGACAACAAATTGGGAGACAAGAAAGAAGTACATAAATGTTGTAGTTGGCCAACACACATGCAAGGATTGAAACTGATGAGGAAAACTTCAAGGAGCATTTCTGAGATTGTGAGCTACACTTTGGGTCCAGGAGACTTTAAGCATTAATTGGCATTAAAGTCATGAACAATCATAAAGAATCTGTCATTTTTTAATAAAGTAAACAATGCCTTTCATGAGTCTTGTTAGGTTTTTTAAACTGACTTTCAGAGAAACCACGCAGGTCTTTGTGACAGATGTTTAACTTCAGTAGCACACCTGTGTCTAGACAACCACAAAAGTAATTGCCTTCTTGCTTATTAAAATGGGCTTTCATTATTCTCAGCTCACTTTTTCTTAGTTAAAAAGCTTCCAAGGCAACACACTGGATATGTGCATGATGGGAGGAGGACACACCTGTTGTTTTCTAAGGAGCACGGACACTGGTGGGAAAACAAAGCAGGTAGTGGCGCACAGTCTGACATCAAACACAGCAGATAACGGTGCGCTTTCTGACGTCGCAAGGCAAAAACTCCAGTTTTACGGTCTACATGACAACTCTGCAACCGGAGTTTCTTAAAATCACCTGGTCAGGGGTTTTCAAAAATGTGCGATTTCAGTGACCTGATACTGCGTTTCCGTGTGGACGAACAGCCAAACCACACAGAAAAAGTCACGGTTTTCAAAATACCCGTGTTCAAATAGACAAGGCCGTGGGGGCATGTTGTGCATGGATTAGTCTATGCGTAAAATCTCTCCAGCCAGCGAACCGTTAACAGCGCGCTGGTAGTAGGCCTACTACACAACCCATTATAGGCACCGGAGAGGGAGTGGGTCCCTGGGGCGTACAGGGCCAGGGCCAGGAGACGGTCGGGTGCGCTTCGGACGGTCGGTGATTGTTCCCTCTTGGGAGGAAGCCACACGCTCCAGTCTAATTGAGCACCGCACTATGTTGATGCGCTGCGCAGTTTTTTATATTCGGGCATGGGGAGTGTCAAGTCAGCTTGAGTCAAAATGCAAGAAAGGTAAAAGCCAAAGCACTCCGTTATACTAACAGGTCATTGTTACTTTGCTGGTTTTATTCCAGGGTCTAGGTACCACTGTATACAAGTCACTTAATACCTCAAAACTAGATAAAATAATAATGAATAAATATATTGCATTGCTTATTTGACATTTGAGCAGAAAAAGCAGAGAAAAAGGTGCCAAATCCAAGTGAAATGGTTGAATGGATAGATATGGATAAAAACTAACTCTTTAAACCAAAACCACAATCTGTAGCTGTCCTTCATTCTTATGTATTTGTGGCTATTAACTTCCAAGTTTCCCATTAATTCAGGCTCAATGTCAAAATTCCTCTGGGATGATTAGATGATCGTTCAGATCACCAGTTGCACAGGGTGTGGGGACTGACTACTCAACCATGATTGAGAGCAACTTGGTGATTCCCCTCTTGACCAATCAGTGTGATGACACTCGTTCTTGGTGCCGATGTCACTTTTGGTGCCGAATTACCTTTTATCTAGCTTGTTGTTGTCCAGAGGATCATAACATCATAACAGGCACCTTCTGAGCAACAGGTTAACATATATAAATCTGTTTTCTTGGGGAAGGGGGGTTCTGAACAGGTATCAGCAGAAACATTTTTTTTTGTCAGGGAGCAGCATAAACAGTCTATGTTCAGCAGAAAGTGTCCCTGTTAGAGTGAGGTGAAGTGCTCACCTCACGCACACGCCCGCCCGCTGCCGAAGTTGAATTGTCTTGAACTTTTTGGACGCAACGCGCAGCACAAATCACTGGAGGAGAGACTGATCCTCGCTTAGTTAAGTTAAATAGGCTACAGCTGTGCAGCGCACACAAGTCGTTGCCATGGTTACCCTCCATGGAGCGCCTGCCATTTACTTGTGGGGCGCTTGTCTCCCTGTCTGTTTACCTGAGAGAACCTTTTGAGAACGTTCCTAAGACCGACATCTTCCACAATACTAATCAGCATGCAGTGTGTAGCTCTGCACTTCGCTATGGCGTTTGTTTATCTGCTTCTCCTACACGCTGCATCCAGCGTAGTCTGCCGAAGCCTCCCACCGCTGCTTGTTTGGGTGATTTGCAGGCTGATCAACATCCCACCTCTCCTGTGACCCATGGTCTTTATGTATTCATAGCCAGTGAGCAATGGACTTTCAAAATAATAATGATAAAAACTGCGTTAACGTGCGATAAAATAACTGTCTGCGTTAATTTATGAATGCGTTAATGCAATAATAACGTGCCCAGCCCTAATTTTTATTCATTAAAGTACTTGTGAGGTTTGTTCTTCAAGTGGATATTTGTTTTATTACGTGGTTGGGAACTGGGCCTCAGGCTCCTTTCCCCTGTGCTGAGAGCTGTGCAATCACTACTCAATAACCCTGGTTTGCGTTTGTATGACATGTTTCTGTTTAACTGGCAAAGACTGTTCTGAAAAGTAAACAATCTTTAAACATCACACACAGTATGATTTACCTCTCCTGCTACAAACTCAAACAGACTGTCCAACTTTGGATCAGCTCATATGTTCATAGTCATAAATATGTATCATACGCAGTTTTCCAAAAACTCTGCACTGATGGTGATTTGAATAATAAGTTCCAGTTTGAGTGTCCTCCTCACCAAGTGAACCCCTGAATTATTTATATGACTGAAAATGACCAGCATTAACATGTCAGTTTTATAGGTGACATGAATTTAAAGGCATTAAAAGGTGAACTTCATTAATATCCTATCACGTGTAGAGTCTGTGGATGAGACGTTGCCTTTTACCACCATCAGAGAGTCGAGTCAGGTGAGATACTCACCTCTGCTGGTCTCCCAATGTTTCAGTGCTGCAGTTCACCACCAGGGTCACCAGGCTTTCACCAGACGTCTGCCAAGTGCAGCGATGGCCCTCCTTGGTAGTCAGCTCACCAGAACCGGGGACTGAACGATTTCTAGGTCTTTTGGCCGGTGGCTGTGATGGCGGAGGCTGGTGGGGTTTGTCGGGTTTTCCCTGACCAGGCTGCCGCTTGGTCTCAGTGAGGACGGGGAGGCAGACGAGGAGGAGGAAGAGAAAACTGCATGGCAGGACACTCATGGTGGCTGGGAAGGGACATTTGGATAAAAAAAAAAAATAAGAACACTTGAAAGTTATTTTCAGAAAGAGTCAACATTTTAGCCTTTCCTTGATCCTAGTTTTAGTTTTGGGGCACGTTTACCGCCAGGCTTAGCGCTCTCATCAAACCAGCGGTCAACTGTTTCCAGCAAACAAGCTCTGATAAACCCACTGAACACTAGCCTCCCAGCATGCAGACAGACAACGTTAGAGACTAGCTGGTTAAGAAAGTGGAACATTTAGCAGCTAAAGAGTCAGGTAGTTTTCTAAAGAGCTGGTAGAGACCAAACCAGAGCTAAAACAAGTTAGTTACATTTCACCACTTCAATAAAATGAGCATGTTGCTCTTTTTCTGCTACATTTAGCTATTTGCCATTTCTTTTTAACGGTCAAACATAGCTAAATTAAGCTTTGAATGACTGGAGAGTAACTTTTCTCCTCCAGCGCAAAAGCACTGTTTTAAAAAGATCCAAAGATAATCCAACAATGATCAGCACAATCACAGCTGAAGTTGAGGGCAAAAAATAATAATAATTTCATAGAACATTACACAAACAAGACAAAAAGCTCCTTGTTACTCTGGTCAGAATCTTCTCCTGTTTTCATCTACAATAAGGCCAATCTAATCACAAGCAACATCCCATGGCATCAGCTACATGGCAACAATGATGGATCACCTTGTAAACGTTTTGCAGCAACCAACACTTGAAGCGCTGTCTTTGATTTCCGTTGCGGTAGATCTCTATTCAAATGGGCCTTGACACTGGCAGATAATATTTTGCAGGTAAACTTTACTCAAAGAAATATTTTTTCCACAGTTCATATGAATGAATTTTTTTGCAGATTTGTAAAACCTAGCTATCACATTTAAATGGGCGACCCAGCTCTTTGCACTTCCATAAAGTTGGACAACTTTCCAGAGACACATTTAATCAAGACAAAGCTAGTGGCTCTTTGAGGCTTTGTGTTGAGTCCTGCCACCTTTTCCACCTCTGATTGGCTAATCCTAACTCTACCCCCAACCTAAGACTAGCTTTAATCCCACCGTTGTTGAAGAATTATTGTGAGCCAGGTTCAGGTGTGAAGAAGATTCAGAGACTGACGAAGACTTAACATAGCATGGTTTATTGAGCCCAGCCGAGGAGATAAAGTGCCAGCATACAACGTGAACATGTCAAATGCCAACACCAAATCTGAAGGAGAACTTCTTTTGGGGCCAGTAGGTTTCCCTCTTACGTCATCTTTAGCTGGCCTTAACCTAGAACAGCAAATCCATCTGATGTTTAGACTTCAGAGCTACAACTTATTGGAATCTATCACTATCCACAAATTGTACTCTAATCTGTGGAGCCAGTAAGATTCGTGTAAGACTCAACCTTGTAAGATTCCCAGAGATCATCGATATCTGCTAGCCTGACGCCTGAGCTACTGTCTCTACCTGATCAGTCTAACTGTTGTCTCACTAACAAGGACAGTTACATGTGAGAAATAATGAGAGGTAGAAGGTCAGTGAACACTTGTGGGGTCAGCTAGTGACTCCATGCTAGACCTGTCTTTCCTTTCCCTGTTAGATTAATTAAGAAATATCTTGTCTTCAGTTGTCAAAACTCTACCAGGGAAATAAAACAGCTAGGCACAGCAGAGCTTTAACAGTAGCAACATGCTCACAATGCCACTGTAAATGTGCTGATATTTATTAGGTATGTTTACTATCATCACAATTTTTGCATGCTAATTTGCTAAACACAAAGTACAGCTGAGACAGAGGGCCTTTCTGAAACTAGACCCTCGTCACTTCCACTCCGACACGAAGTGAACTCGGAGTCGGAGTCCCCCTCGCAGCCAAATCAAGCTCCCTAACCTGCGTAGGGTAGAAATACAGCGGCTAACTTTAGGACTAACTACCCTTTCCCCAGCATAAATATGATCTGATGTTGCCGCTGCACTCACTGCTATAATAATAATAATAATAATAACAAAACAGAAATCGTGTTATTTATTTGTTTGTGTTAATTTTTTCTTTAAGAACACGACTTTAGATATTTACGAAAAAAGAAATATTATTCTTTTATGAAAAGATTGATATTTATTGTAAAAGAAAAGCCTACATATTTGAAACTCTATCATATATGAAATATATACATTCACAAATACAACATTTCAAAATAAACCAAACATTATAGCTTATTGAAGCATTATATTGTCTGAAGAATATACATTTTAAGTTATTTACAAAGACTAGGGCTGGGCACGTTAACGTGTTATTATTGCGTTAATTAACGGCAACAATTATTTGTAGGACTACAGTCAAACCCTGGGTCACTGGAGGGGCGGGATGTTGATCGGCCTGCAAATCACCCACCCAAACAAGCAGTGGAGGGAGGTTTCGGCAGACTACGCTGGATGCAGACAGCGCTCCGCGAGTAAACAGCAGGCACTCTATGGACAGTAACCATGGCAACGGCTTTTATGCGCTACACAACTGTAGCTCAAGTTAAAATTACAGGCTACATAACTTTACCTGATAGGTCTACATCTAGTTTTGTGGGGATGCTCTACCGTGTGAATTCCCTCCTGTTGATGTCCTGTTTAGTTAAACAGTAATAGATTCTGGAAACTCACAAACAGGAGGTTTTCTAACAGGGAAAACTTGCTACTGATTGAACATAGACTGTTTCTGCTGATACCTGTTCAGCAAACCCCCCAAGAAAACTGGACTCTGATGGTAACTTGTTTTAACAAGCTAGATAAAAAGTAACGCCCTTGCAGTGGCAAATAGTTTTGATTTTATATTTGATTTGATTACATTAATGTTTAAGTTGAGATTTACAAGTTAGAAATATGTGTGTGCCGGGTGGTAAATCTAGTCACAGGCAAGTTTTCCACTTTGGTTTAATATAGTTCTAAAAGTTGTGTAAATGTGAATACATGTGCTCTTTGTTGTTTTGTTTGAGAGTAACATTGTTCAATACATGTTTTTTTGTTTGTTTTTTAACCTTTATTTTACCAGGAAGTCCCATTGAGATTCAGAATCTCTTTTACAAGAGAGACCTGGCCAAGGTAGCAGCCAAATCACAACAAATGCATACATAACAAACACCAAGTTACATTTTCATGATAAAAGAAGTACAAAATGTTAAAAAACACAATGAGACTCTCAAGATAAACAAGAACATGTCTCCGTCACAACATTCTTTACAGTAGTTTTAAATTCATTAATGGACATAAGGGTTTCTAACTTTAGCTCTTTCTGTAGATTATTCCACCCCCAAGGTGCTGAATAAGAGAAAGTAGTTCTTCCCATTTCGGTTGCAACTCGTGGTGAGGGACTTTGTATTTGTTATGAATCGTAGTGATGCATGGTAAACTGAATCAACATGACGCAAGATGGAAGATGCAGCATGCATGTACAATATATCTCCATAATCAATTACAGACAGAAAAGTAGCTTCCACAAGTTTCTTCTTAGCACTAAAAGTAAAACAAGATTTGTTTCTGAAATAAAAGCCAAGCTTGACTTTAAGTTTCTTGACTAACGCAGTAATATGTTCATTGAAGGAGAGCTTATCATCTATCCATATCCCCAAGTACTTGTATGAAGACACTCTCTCAATTGATTTCCCATCTAAGGATAAGAGGCCACAGTTGTCAAGTAGCTGTGCTCGAGCTTTTGAGAAGACCATAAACTTTGTTTTCTGTGTATTTAAAACCAGTTTTAGACTCAATAACGTATTTTGCAATGCCTGAAATGCAGTCTGAAGTTCCTGCACTGCTGCTGAAATGGTGGAAGCCTGGGTGTAAACCACTGTATCATCAGCGTATAAATGTAATTTGGCTTGAACATCTCTATCCAAATCATTTATAAAAATTGAAAACAGAATGGCAGACTCTGGTCACAAGGCGGCAGCATTGAGTAGTATTGTTGATGTTCCGCCAAGTTCATCATGGTCTTTCTTCCTGTTAACATGCAATGGACGTACAAGGGATTGATGCGGAGACTTCGTTGTGTAGGATAGTAGGATGGTTTGATTTAGGCACTACTGGAATTGTGTGCTGGGATTTTGGGCGCCAATCGTCGACCATTGTGTACAAAATTTCATGGTAAATGACATTGATTGTGCGATCTCTGGGAAGTTCCACATGGGTTTGGTGAAACTTGGTGAAGTTCATAGCCCACTGCCGTATTTTGTACTGTATTTTTATTGTATTTCTCTGTATTTTATTTTATCTCTTCCTTCTCTAACATTTTTAGGTTAATTCAGTAGACTCAGTAGCATACCACTCTGTAAATCTACCAGTACATGTGGTCAGGAATAAACCTGGAGCTACAAGAACCCCTGAAGTAATTGTGTCCTGTGTGGCATCTAATTCCACATGCTACATTTGTATTGCAAACCACATATACAAGACATGTATGTCTGTGTTTTACATCAATGATGCTTGGTGCTCAAACGCAGTCAAGATGGACTCCCCCCTTAACTTTGATATAATAAGCCTATATCATGGCCTGAAGTGAGCTATTTCTTTTATAAAACAGTTACCAAGTAACAAAAAGAAAGCAGGCTAACAGACGCACTACAATTTGACTTTATTTCATCAACAGACATTTCTTTATGAATACAAAAAGTAGCTTCACCAGGCTGCCGGTAGGCTGCATAGTGAATGATTGTTGCTAAGCAACATACATCAAAGGCTAGAATTATTAGAACTATTTATTTATATTTATTTGCACGTTGCCGTTTGTTGTGCAGCCACTAAAAAACTGTCCAGTGTCAGGAGACTGACTTTGGCAACTTGAATGATATGCTTGCTCTTGTGTGCCGGCAGCCAGCAGTGTGTAAAATAATAACACTTTAATATTTTACCTACCAGAACTCTCTCCTTGAGCAACAGTCTTTGAACTGTGTGTGTGTGTTTGCGTGTTTGTGCGTTTTCCAGTCTGTGAGAGAGTGGGAAATGTTGAATCATGTAATAAGCAATGATTTTAGTCTCTCATTATTTCTTTCTTTCTTTATCTCTGCTGGTAAAATGTGATCAGATCTCTATCATATCGCATTTTAATACCAGGTGTAAATGGGGCATGAGACCCCCATGAGGTGATACGGATCTGTTGTATATGCTCATTATATCACTACTATGAGCCAATCAGATTGCTTGATTTCAGCTACCCGTTTTATAAATGTATATAAATAACTGTAGCCTATATATTGTTTTATTTTATTATGTTACCATATTTTAATATAGGCCTACACTTGATTGTATGTTGTGTGTGTGTAGCATGAAGGAACGACAAAGTTCGTTTCGTTATGCAGCCTTGTGCTGTTAAATGACTAATATACAACCTTGTACCTTATTACACTTTTGTGTATATAGCAGTACATTTAAATTAAAAGTGCGCAATACACTACTTTAGAATTCAAATGACAATGCGATTAATCGCAGGAAAATCATACGATTAATCGCAATTAAAAGTTTTTATTGTTGCCCAGCACTAATAAAGACTTAACCACCTTTCTTTAATGCCTCTGTTGCTTGTTACGGGATCCCCCTGTGTATCTTCCGGGGATCACCAAAGTCATTAATTAATTAACAAAGTTACAGACTGATAGACTAGCTGACATTGCCATCCCTAGAGCTGTGGTGCTACCATGGCTAAAAGGCAACAGAGCCTTGTTGAGTTATAGTCTCAAGTATAGGTCAAGCTCCAAAAACACTGGATCATTCATTTCTCATAATGCAACTCTATTGTCTTTTGTTACAGCCCTCCCAGAAATATGATTAGATGACCACAGAAATGTGTTACGCAATTCTTACCACATACGTAATGTTCAAATGTTCAGAAAAGCCGTCCAGAGAGGCTCGAATTAGAATGAAAATGTATCCAAAGTTGCTACTAGCTGTTTTTACAATAGAATGTGCAATTTAAAATTATGTCAACTGAATTGGTTCTAAACAACTTGGAGTGGAGAATTTTGGATGCCTTCCCCATCAGTATGCCAGAGGGCCAGAGTGGCACAACATGAGTGTTAAATGGACAATGGACACGGGGGGGGGGGGGGGGGTGAGTCTCAGCGGCTTATTGAAAATCAGCCAAGCGTCAGAAACACTCCCCCAAGAAGAGTCCAGACTGGACATGTAGCTATCAAACAACAAGCAGGGAGGGAGGAAGGGTGGAGGAGAGGATCACAGCTTAACTCATAGAAATGCACGTTTGAAAATAAATTATTAATTATTTTAGAAAAGCTTTAAAAGATTTATGGGAGGGCATTGGGCCATCACAAACCACAAAGTACACAAGGAGTATTAAATGGTACAAATAAAAAGGAAATACTGCTAAATATAGAGCATTAATTTAGGTCAATTCATATGTTGTTGCTCAAATAAATATTGTCCTTTTGCAGATTTATCAGCTGTTAAACTCTCTTGTTAAGAGGACTTATAAAACCAATATTAAGATTTTAATGAACAAATTAAGTCAATAAATTAAACTGATCTAAGTCGATCTAAATGTTCAGATTGTCCTTGGTCTGTTTTTCGGGTTAGTTATCGTGTGTTTAACAGCATTTGCAATCTGGACACTAAACAATTAGAGTGGGTATTAATCATATCCTGTTTACCACCATGCCCCTGAGTCAGTGTATAAACACTGAACAGGTTACTTCCCTGTGCCAGCATACCATTAATGATGTGATACAGTGAGAACAACAGAACAGGTTCGGTGGAGCAATAATTAATCCGATTTAATAGTGTTAATGTGTTTGTGTTGTAATGAAGTGGAAAATTAAATCAGAAGTACATACTGCTCTGGAGCATCGTGGCGTTTTTATTTCAGATGAAACCAAAGCACTCCCCGAATAAATGAACGGGCTTTACAATCAGGCAATTTAAAACAATTTAATTTATTTAATAAATTTTTTTATCAACACTATCTTTCACATTGGGAACAAAAACCCCCACATACATGGACCTCAGAGTTTTCCAGCTCATTGTTCTAAACTCACTGCAAACCTGACTCTTTAGGCTTTTGTTTAGCCTGCAGTGGATAAACCATGGCAGCTACTTATATTAGTGCTCGAGTTCCCACTGCGCTTTTCAAAAGCCGCTCTCTGCTCCGCGGAGAATATGGAGCGAGTGTATTTCTAACAGAAGCCACATCAAGCTGCACAGAGCAGATGAACCGTGCAGGAAGTCCGACACAAAAAACAGCTTAGAGAATCTGGTCAGTTTTCAAAATAAAACACTGTGCCAATCATAAATCAACAATAGAAACAATTAACAGACAAAAAGAAAACTATGTAGCCTACTTAAACATGGTAGAAACACACAAAGCAATCAGGCAGACAAAACACTCTGCTTCTGAAAAGCTCCCCGTAACGTATGAAGCTGTGCAGAGGACAGAACGAAACTGGGTCGCAGAGAGCTGTGCACGGCGGTAGAAGCATGAAAATGATAAATGAACAACATCAAGCAGGCAAAACGCTCCGCTTCTGAAATGCTTCAGAGGACGAAACAAAACCAGAACGCAGCCGTGTGCTACGGAATCCCTGGGTTAGTCCCCCATCAGTGTCTACACAGGATGCGTTCAGGCGCAGTACTGCATGTATGTGTGTTATGCATGTACAGTAAAACGTAAGAATCTGATGCCTAAAAAGACACTATAACTTTCTCAGGAGTTGGTGGAGACCAAACCAGAGGTAAAAGGAGAGTGAATTTTGGACACAAAACACCACTCCAATAGCAAATTTCATGTTGCTCTGTGGCTGGATATGTGAATAAGCAGTTGTTTGCTAACACTGTTTTGCTACACAGCCTGTATTGCTTAAAATGGATCACATCTGTTCTGTGACAGACGTTCTGGAGACAGATGACTGAAAGAATCCCCCCTGTGTAGACATTACTCAAGTTGTGTTTCATGATTGGAAGTGATGATTCGTCATTGTTGTTTGTACAACTCAGACACATGCAAAAAGATTAATTTCACAAATTATTCCCTCTTAAATCATGACCACATGGTATCCTCCGAAACCTGACCAACACAGTCAATTTCAGTGCAACACCAAAAAGGACACATGCTGCTTACACTGACGTAAATCGATGGTTTGTGCTGCAAGTAAACAAAATACAGAGTGTATCAATTAATCATCAATCCTGGTACCTCATGAACCTCCTGTAATCCATTTAAGTAGCTTCCTTGTTGCATTAAAAGAAAATTAATGGACACCTGCTAGTCAATCTAAATTGAGATTTCTAAGTGAGTATAACGATAACGATGACAATCCACTCTGGCCTGTGCAGTTGTAAAACACAACACACAAAGGGAAACCTTTAGCTTCTACATTATTCTTTCGTAACGGCTCATTGTGCATCTTGCTATGTAAGTCAAAGTGGCATCAAAGTCTGCTTGAGTTATAGTCTCAGTTCAGCTTTCTACATTGTTAAAATTGCACAATATTTAATTATTTTTCATTATTTGCAAAATTTGAACAATTGTGTCTAAGTGAGCTGGAATTCATTAGATGTTCATAATTATCATAATAATAATAATAATAATAGCAGTATTATTATTATTAAAAGATCTCCTGTTTTTGAGGAGGACAAACATCATTAGTGTAATGCAACATTCAGTTTGGCTAAATACATTAACATAACAAAACATTTCTTTGCATTTCCCAAAGTGAATTATCTTTCAACACCATTGAGGAACAAGCTGCATCTTTTAAAAGAGGGATGTAAGTTCACTACTGATTTCTGCAACTGTGTTAACCTTTTCAACTCCAAAACCTTTAGGTATACTCAACTTTATATTTAATTGTGTCCCTTTCTTCCTCTCAAATTTATAAATTTAATTTCTTCCTTTAGACATATTCAGGATTTAATTTCACAAGTTCATATTCATCCAATGACAGATCCCTTTTGGCACCTTTCTGCTGCAGCATTTTAACAGCAGTTTCGGGGAGATGAAAAACAAAGACGCACTGCACCAAAACAAAAATAATCCCCTTTAAAGCACACCCCCACTCTTGCAAATACACCCCTCATCAATAAGTCATGACAAAAACCAATTCTTTCTTCGCTGTCTCCAACACTCTATTATTTGGTTTAACAGGTTTTGGAAGAAGCAGAAATGCAGAGTAGTTTAGTGGTGAAGGTTTGTTGTTTAGTTGTTTAGTGTGAGCAGAGGCCCAGTGTTCTTACCATGTGACGTTCCACGGCTCTGAGTCGCTGTGAGAATGTGGGGGCCGTGAACACTTAGATAAAAGAGGGGAGAAGGATAAAGGAGGAGGAGGGGAGGAGGAGGGGGCAAAATAGGGGGTTCTGGGAATGAGGAGAACTATACGAAGAACTGCCCACACAAGGACACCTCCCACATTTACCCCTCCTGACAAAACTCTGTGTGTGACAATGGACACACTTGCCAAGGTTTCTCACTCGGTGAGCTGAGTGACACCGAAGCATCCAAACCCTCAAGGTGTCGTCAGTGTCGCACAAACAAAGCACTTCTTTGTTCATCACTGGAAACCTTGTTTTCATATTAGATACTGTATAAATACTTATATGCAAATGCTTATTTTATTTATTTATTTTATCTCGTTGAAATAAAGAGAATAACATTAGTTTTGAACTCTACAGTTGCAGGGATTTTGTTGCAAATATGCACCAAATTTTAATTTCACGTCCATGTAAGTTAATCACAATTTCTTTCATTTTATTTAATAGATATGGTTGCCAGACCAATACAGCAACAGCTGTAAGTAAATGTTCAGACCACAAATCATTAGATTAAAGAAAATAAAAGAGGTAAATAAGATCACTGATGAGATGTGTGGTTGAAGAATAATGCCTGACACTAGAGTTGAATTAAGTGCAAAGATCAGAGTGGAATATTCATAAGTGATATAAAAAAATAAAAAATATTTATTCAGTAGACATTCTAAATGTAAACTTTGTGTTAGTGTTTTGTGTTGAAGGGGTTGTAACCTCACATAAAAACGATCCACTTGCCCAGGTTTTTTTCCTATGTAAAGACTCCGAGTTGGAGTTTCTGAAATCCATTGGCGGTTAAGTGTATGCATGCTCACGAGCCTCTTGCCTGCTGCATCTGAACCGTACACACACCAACAACACTGCAGCTAATGAGATGGAGTCCACTAAGACGTGGTGGGGGTGGCGTAGTGAATAAGACACATGCCTCTGGTGTGAGATACCCAGGTTCAACTCCCACTGTGACACATTCATAAATGTGTTCCTGAGCAAGAAACTCAGCCCCTCGTTACTCCAGAGGTGTGCGTCCTCTGATGTATGGCTATTGTAAGTCGCTTTGGATAAAAGCGTCAGCCAAATAAGTAAATGTAAGACCAAAAACCTACCGGCTTCCAGCACGTCACAGATAGACCTTTGTTTTGGAACCAACAAAACCAATATCCTATTAGACAAGTAAACTCACATTACTGAAAAGCATGTTAAACAAATTGTGATTTTGTGCTTTAGTTGGCTCAAGTTCGATACTGTTTGCGTGCTGCTTAACGCCGACAAGTTGCTAACGTTATCCAGTGCAAAACAGTTGTATGGCTTTCTACATTACTTCACCAGCTGCCGCGACCCATATTACTTTCCTGTGTACCACTGGTATGCAATAGCATGCAAGCAATTTGTTTATACTCGCCTATAATGAACAAGGCAGTAGCAGACTGGATCTGCTGCTGTTTAGCTTCATAACGTTCACTTTAGATTGTCATTTTACTGATACTCAGGTACACAGCTTCTCCACCATCTCAGTCACTATAACTTACTTGACCCACATAATATACAATAATGCAACATAACTGCGCAGGACAACACCACAGAGGAAGAGCCATTCACTACAGTAATGTTACTTATTGCAGTCTAACTGTAATGAAGTGGCTACAGTCTCATTTATAATAGTCAGTCGAGCTCACTAACCGTTTCTTAGTCAGTCTTTGCTGTCTGCTTATGAAACCAGACAAAAAAACAGGTCCAAGAACAGTTACGTCTTCTTGCCTCAACCTGTCCTGAGTGGACATGAAGGCAGACCTTAATACAGCATTTCAGGCGAGCAAATATCTCATTTAGTATCCCTCGGAAACAGTTGTTCAGTTGTTTGTGAAATTAAATTAAAGTCTAACACAAATGCAGGTGAACGATATGTGCATGGGAGCCTGAGGTCACGTGGGTTACGCACTGAAAAATGCAATGTTAGACAGAGTCTTCAAGAAATCGACCCTATTGGACAGAACTTCAGAAGACGCCATGCACTACTTCAACTAATTGATTACAAGTGTAAGACCTACGTGCAGAACCTCGATAAAATTAGTTAAATTTACAGAGCATCAATAGTAAAAGGGCTTATTATTTAGATAATTTCTTTGTGTTAAATTGTTGATGCATAAACTTGGCCTTGTTATACTTTTCACATGATTTACTGATTTCCATTTCCCCAAACTCATGAGATGGAGGATTGTGTTCCATGGATATGTTGGTGGTTTCAGTCGAACCATCATCTACCTTGCATGCCTACACAACAGAGCCTGTAGTGTTTGTCACTGTTCATTGCTGGTTTTCAGAACTTTGGATACCGTCCAGAGTGAGATGCGATCATGGACTGGAAAACGCTGGTGTTGCCCGTTCCATTCTTTACAAGAGAAGATTTAAAAAAGTATTATTACTGGCGGGTAAGTGCACAGTCAAAGAATTGAGAGGTTATGGGCAGAGGTAAATCGAGTAGTGTCATTTCATTTAGTTAATCTTTTCAACTTTATGGAGGAGCACAGTATCTTTGATTAACTTAATGAGCTACATTTATTTTGTCTTCATTATATTTATTTGCTACAAATTCAAAGGGCTGCCACTGAATTTCAGAACCAGTGGAATAATCATGGTCTTTCAACACAAAGTGGGAAAACTCCCCTTCAGCTGTGGCAAACAGCCATAGTCAACAATGTAGGAATGTATAATCCAAGTATGAATGGTATTTGTGATATAGACAGTGGCTTTGGTACTGATGACAACAGACCACTCTCAGGGTTACAGACAATCAATGTTGTTGTTCCATCAATTAGCATTACCATCAGTGACACTACAATGGATACACTACTTCAGACTTTTGATGGAAATCATGGTATGGATTTGTTTTGCAACCTTGTGCATTTTCTCATTCGCATTCCTCAAATCAGAGCCATATTGAGTCCAAAAAAAGAAACAAAACTCCTCAACAGATATTTATGATTTGACAAATAGACTAGGAGCACAGTGCCGTCATTGACAATTGGAGGATAGTTACTGTAGTTGTGCAATACAAAGCAAAATGAAGAACACAGTGCCAATCTTTGTGATAATACAACATTACTCACATATTTTCATGTTCGTGGTTGCAGTTTTCTTCCATTTTATGGATATTTGCTGTGTATGGAATGTTAAGATCTTTGTCATTATGTTTCTGTGACCTCAAGCCTCTACTTTTACATTTTACGTTTCTTACTTTAAATGTTCAAATTGTGACAAATAAAGTGAAACATGTTTGAAACCACATTTAATTGAACTTTTGGTTCTGGAGAACTCAATAAATTGACTGAACTTTCCACTGGTAATCACCTGACAATAAGGTTATGCGACATTGACAATTTGGCCGGACAACAGTAAAGCGAATGCATGCTCCAAAATAAAAGGACGCCCTCAACAGGGGGGAAAAATCTGTCAAACCTTTAATGGCGAACTGGATTTTTTCACATAAAACAATATATGAACATGTGTGAAAATTTATATATGTGAAAGGATGAGGCATGTATGTGTGAATAAGAATATACTGTATGTATGTTGGAGGGCCAGAATGAATTGTGGCTTGTAGGGCCCCTCATATGTTATTTAGTCCACTGTTTGAATTTGCCAAAAGAAAGCACTTGGCTATAAAACATTAAAATTTAAAACCAATACAGCAGTCAGTCAGCAGCTCGGTGAGACTCTAAGTAACAGTCAAAGGGAAGAAGGGCCAGAAGGACAGTGGCTGGTTTCAACATCAAGAACCATTTACTTTAGAGATAATCTACTATCTCTACATTTTGTGAATTGAGCACCAACTTGGTCAAAAGTGAGGTTTGTGGGAACAAATGATACAAATCCAAAGCTTTTCTACTTTCCAGACTTTGCAGTTCCTGAACTTTTATGACATGGACTCCTGCAGATCCATTGGCCTTTACAGCAGAAATACAGCTGATTTTAGAATGAGAAATAAACAAATACAGAAACAAAATATCTAGCGAGCTTCTCATTCGCATGTATCCCCAAAACAATCCATAATGCATGACCTATCGCGCGAAAGAACATCAAAATTCAAAGTCACATTTTCTCCTTCTATTGGCCCATGTCTTGTTCTCTCTCCCACTCGGTCACTGTATTTATAACAGCTAGAAACTCGGCCCTCAGCGAGATGAATGAGGAGAATCTTCTCTATCCTCCAGGACAAAGACTCGTGCAGAAATCTGGGTCACAGCTTAACCCCCCGCCGGCATCCTGTCAACGCCGCCCAGCTCCTTCTCATTCAGCTCAGGGGTTGGTGGAGATCCGAGGACGGCTCTTTCCCTGCGCATGTTGCCAAAAATCTGCTTGGCGAGAAAAGGATGATCTGAAAAACAAGCCAACAACAGCAAACATGTCATTCTGTCCAGTCTGGGCCAATCAGCAAGAAATATGTCACCTTATTTTCAGCCGTAAGTGCACTTCACTCTCCAACCGAGCAGCATCAATCTGAATGGCAGAACGTAGCACTGAGAAGCATCATTTAATGAAGTTTTGTCAAAAGGGGATCAGTGGTATCAGGGTTGGTGTGTGTGACTCATGGAGGGGGGAATATATGAAGCGTGGAAACGAGTTGTTTTCTCAATTTGATACATCTTATTGGTATGTTTGTTTATATACCAGAGAGAGTGCCCAACACATGTTTGGCACATTTAAATGTTTTCACACACTGTAGTGGAAGAATAGTACGCAAATTATTTGGTTAGCAGGATTCCTGTTGGAAAATATATTAGAAGTGATTTTTGGCCACCAATCCGTTCTCATTCCCAACTTGTCACATATGGATGCTTGGTCAACACCCTTGTCAGCGTTTTTTTAATGGCCTGGGTACCCTTTAGCATATTTTTCCACGTGTAGGGCTCTGCGGTCAAGTTAGCAATATTGCACATGCAATATCCAGTTAGACTTTCAAAATAAAACTAGTGTTTGTGGCAATTTGGTTAGGTTTAGGCAACACAACTCCTTGGAAAACATCATGGGTTTGGGTTACTTACATGACTTAAGTTATGTAAATTAAGTAACGTTACTTAAATAACATAACTTAAAAGGAATCAATGTTGGCTTTCTGTTTCACACAGGAAACAAACACTGGCCTGTGTTTCTGGTTTCTGACCAACTTTTAGCATTCAACAAAGAGACAAAAAGGTTTCCCCAAGCATGTTGAACTGTGACACCAAAGAGTGCCATTTGTATTGGTACCAGATGCCGAAGGATGTGACAAAGCGTAGCTGAGGGGCTCCATAACTAGCTGACTACACATGTGATGACACATTATCATTCTGTGAAGTAGTCCTGGCTAACATGTTGGCAATCAACTAATTACTTCCACATCCAACAAAATGATCATCCAATCAATCATATTTGTTTCCACCTGACAAATATAAGACCAATATTCGCTCTGATTTCGTCTCCACCAAATCTAGATTTCTTCCAGTTGTGCAAGTTAAATACTGAAACCAACTCATTACTCACAATTCTCTCAAACTCAATCCTGCATCTGACCCTCAACCCAAACTCAAATTCATGGGCTGAGAGCCAGATGCTGACATACCAGGAATAGGCAGTACTGGCAAATATGAGGTGCTCCGATATACAGTAAGGGTGCATAGCAGCCCTGGAAAGTCAATACATAAATAATTAAATTAAATGCTAAAAAAAAAGATTCATAAGTAAAAATTGCTTACAAAGTGTTGTCTGTAGATTAAGTTCCAACTAATGACCCCAGCTCATTGGTACAGTGTTACGAAACAAGTCTTTTAGTTCTGTTGAGGTTTTTTTTTTTGCCTGTGGGATACATTTTTAATCTAATGCAGATTTGATCTATCTGTGATCTAAAGTAGGGTGGCGCAAAGTGCAAAATGGTCAAGCCATCTTGTAGCTCGCTGCCATCAGTGTGTGAATGTGTGTGTAAACCACTGGTTTGTGTTTGTCTCTCACTAAGCTGTTTTTCACATTATTAAGTGTATGAGAATGTGTGTTGTGTTGCCACATGTCACAGTTCATTAGAGAACAGATATGCAGCTGGGAGTCTGTTGCCTCCTACTGGTGGTTTCTAGAAAAAAACAAAATCAATGGAGTTGATTAGAAAAAGAAACACTTCATCTGGTAATCTGTTAGAGGAAATGGTCTGATGTATAAAATCCTTGAGAGGAATTGATCACTTGTGCAAAAACAAGAAACCTAGTGAACATGGTGGTAATGGTGCAGTAGATTTGACACATGCTTTTGGTGTGAGAGACCCAGGTTCGAATCCACTGTGAGACACCAATGTATCCCTGAGCAAGACATTTAACCCCTAGTAGCTCCTCTGACATATATCAATTATAAGTGGATAAAAGCATCAGCTAAATGAATAAATGTATGTAAAACAAAGATAGCAAAACCTTACATTGGTTACCAAAAAGGCACATTTATTCATGCCACTAAGCACATGCAACACCAAGTTGATTGAGTTGAACACATACTACAATTTTTTGTCTTCTCCTTTTTACCTTTCTGGAGAGTAAAATGTGTCTCATAAGACTGAAGACCTGACAGACCGTCTGCAGGGTCTCTTTCTGTGTGTGTGTGAGTGTGAGTGAGTGAAAAAGAGAGATGAGTTGGTAATGACACAGAGTCCTTGACAGCAAACATAGGCATCACTTTCTAGTTTTCAACGGTCATTGAGAGGCGGCCGCAATCAGCGCTCCATTGCCGCTGTCACCTCCTCTGCCGTGATTACTGCAGTGATTATGTGATGTTTGTGTGTGTTTTAGAGGGACAAAAGGGCAATAGATAGAAGGTGAAATTGAAGGAGAATGGGATGAGACTGAAAAAGAGCTGTGTGTCATTGAAAAGTCATTTGAAGCTGAGAGTTTTCTCTGTTGCTATGTGTAAACTGCTGATGATGTAAAAGATGTCACATGTCTCAGCTGGAAGGAGCACTGTTGAGTTGGAGATAGAATTAATTCCATGCCTCTTTTCTGTCTTTTGTGTGCCAATTAATACAAGACGTGGCATGAGGTTCATTTAGTGCAGGGGACAGTACAGGCATGATGGTAGCCAATTTTGGTTGTTTATAGTTTTGGTGATAATGTGGATGTCAAAACATACAGATCTTCAGGATTAAATTGGACTACATTTGGTTGAAAAGTGTTTTTAGATGTCTGGGTTACATATAAATCTTGTTTCAACATGTTTTTATTTCACGTCCCACATAAAACAGAAAAGTGAATATTGTAAGGAAGAAAGAAACTTTGAACATGTAATACAATCATTGTGAACATTTACTTATTAACTGTATCTTGTCACCTGCTAGATGACATGGAAACAGTGTTTGAACTGTATAGCCTGGCACCGGGAGGACCACAAGGCTCAGTCGTTGGGCTCTTGTTGTTGTCATACCACTACCACACTGTGCTGACGACACCCAGCTAAGAGCATTACCATCCCAATGGAGTGGTGTTTGTGTTCACCTGATGAATGTAAGTCCAATGTTCATTCTCCTTTTTAGCTCCGATTTGGTCTCCTCCAACTCCTGAGAAGAAAATGGCTTGATCTTTAGCTGCTGAATGCTTGCTGTCTGCTGATTGGTGTTGAGCAGGTTTTACACTGGGAACGGGGTTGAACCAAAACTATGATTTAAATGAGGCAAAACAGCTAGACATTCATCACTGCAACTTTCTTTTTAAAGGGATCCTGTGGCGTTTTTCGTGTAAACAAATAAAAGTTATGTTTACATTAAGTCTTATTGACCAAAACAGTGTGTATCCTTGAGGTCTAACAAACATGTTGAGTCATCCCGTTCTCAGTCCCAACTTGTCACAAATGGACACATGGTCAAGACCCATTGGCGTCAGTTTTTAACACAATGGGCATTCCCTTATCGTCATAGTTCAATGCCCTGGGGGAAGGCCTGTAGCGTAAGTTTTGGATGGTAAAGGTAGGTATGACAGAAAAGTAAGCGATTAAGGAGGTGGATGGGTGGATGGGTGGATGGGTGGATGGGTGGATGGGTGGATGGGTGGATGGGTGGATGGGTGGATGGGTGGATGGGTGGATGGGTGGATGGGTGGGCAGAAATGGGACTTTTGACTGGGAGACGGGTGTTCTCTTCTCGTGTGAAACAAAATGTCAACATTAAATGTTTTTATTTAAGTTACGTGGGTTACATAACATACATTACTCAAGGAACATTACTTAAGTTACAAAACTTAACTGACGTACGTGACGTAGTTATTTTAACCCAAACCATGATCTTTTCCTCAACCTAGCCAAGTACTTGTGGTGCCTAAACCTAACCAAATTGGAACGTTTCACAAAGTTAACAACATGCCATTTCAAAATGGTGACCTATCGCAATGTTAACGTTTTATTTTGTAAGTCTAACTGGACGTTACATATTTATTGTTGTTAACTTGACCACAGAGCCCTAAATGTCGAAAAAAAAAAAACTTCGCTAAAGGGGTACCCAGGGCGTTAAAAAGCAAAGCCAAGAGGTCTTGAACAAGCATCCTTATGTGATGAGTTTGTTTGAGAATGTGTTGGTTGCATTTCCTTTCTCCTCTTCCTTTCTGAAACACTTACATAGCCGATTTTGTTTTAATCCTTACATTGTTAACATCCACGTTGACTAGCTTGCATTTGTCTTCCTCCCTGTCTTTGCCGGTGCATTGCAAGACATCTTGGCCTGTTTCCGCTACCTATAGATCAATGCAATAGTGTGACACCATTGGCAGGACTGCATAACATCACCCAAGTGCATGAGATCAAACGTGGACATCCGCATGTAGGGATCCAAACTAAGTTTTCAAAACACCAAACTCACACAGTAACACAAACTAACCGGCCAAGGCAGCAGTAGATGTGTAACTCCCTTGTTCTGCTAGGTAAAATGGTTTTTGTGAATTGACTCTGGTGGCTTTCAACAGTGATCTAGCGGCTGTTTCTGGTTAAACAAAAAGGTTTATCTCTGTGGCGATCCTTTCCATGATGTTGTCAAACACTGACAATAACTGAGAATAACAATGTGAGCCTGTCAGTGGCAAAAACAAGCACTTTTAAGTCTTTGTCCCCAAGGATTACGTTGGAGCCATTGCAGCCCAAGTTGTGGCTGAGGCGATCCACTGGACCAATTCCAAAACCTTTTGTATCCATCCCAAAATATGTAAAAAAAAAAATAGGGCCTAAATTTAAAAATGACTTTATAAATGTTAAAGTTGGAATGGTATGTATTTATGTATGTATTTAAGCGTTTCACTGTACCTTAAACTTGAAAACTCCATTAAGTAGTAGTTTGATTCACCGTTATTATTGAAATTTTGATTAGTTTGAGCTTTAAATGTTTCTTTTTCAAATGTCTGGTGTTTTGTGTACAGATGAAAAATGTATAAGAGGTTGAGGAATCTCACTTATTTAGACATAGAGACACCTCCACAAAAATACAACTGGCTTAGAGATTAATAAGGGAAGGGCTGGATGAATGTTCTCCATGAGGAGATGATAAGTGTCTGACCGTCCCCTCATCGCTGTCTCACCAGTCTCAGATGAACTGATTCACTGTGTTTCACATGAAATTAAATACTAAATTAGCATAGAAATGTTAAATCTAGGTTGATGTCTGGTACGGTGCTGTGATCACAGGATGTTCCTACAATGATCAGCTGGTAACAAACCTGCAGCTAGATATTGTACTCCAAATGTTTCTGAAGTGTTTCCTTTTCAACGAATGTCAATAACAACTCCAAGACATTTTGATCAGACACATATGGTTGTTCTGATATATCCACAGCATCACAATATGCATTATGTGAGTGAGATAAATAAACAATAAATAAATAAAAAAACAAGACCATGGAGGGCCATTCATTCACTTTTAACTAATTAAACTTTATTCTTTTAGTTGGGCTGATGATACAAATAGATGTCTGAAAATATGCTTTTGTAGCTCCCTGCATACTGCAAAAAAGAGTAATCTCCTTTTAACAAGAGAACGTTTTGAATAAAGCCACTGATGCTTGAAAATGAAATTTCATTCATCTTTGCTCAAAGCAAGTTTGACAGGAGTTTTAATCCTGTCTCGTCTGATCGGTGACAGGTGTGACATTAAAACCATCTGGGCTGGTTTGTGGCCTATTAGCCGAACATTCACTGCAGGAAGCAGCAATCGATTAAATCCTGAAGATGATGGTGTGTCTGAAAACTCGATAATTGAACCAGCAGATTTGGGTGTGAAGTTCTGATAGCCTGTCCGCTAAGTCTCTGAGGAATTCTGTGAACAATTTTGCTGCTCCACAATTTACATCCAGTGACAATGTTCAGTATGAAAGCACAAAATCGTGTCACTTATACCAGTGTTCAGACATTAACCTAACCGTAACAAAGACCTTTAAATTATCTTAAATATACTGTCACGGCCATGACCCCTGTTTTTCTTTGTGCTTTGTGTTCCCCTCCCTTGTTGCCCTTGGGTTTGTCTTGTCTGTCTCTCTGGCACATTCCCAATGTCCCCCCTAAACCCTAAGCCCTGAACCCTCACAGACTTTACTACCGTCACTTGATTGAGTGCAAAAGGCTGCAAGGGCTCAAAATGCTGTAAACAGGAACGGGACGGCACCATGCCACGTTACCTTGACAACGCTGAAGCACATTGCCAACTATTTTGTGTTTTTGCCTGATATTTAAGTCTTGCAGGCTCTTGCCCTACAGAGTGGAGGAGAGGTCAATCATTGCACTTTTGGTGGTCAAAACAGCAACATTAAGCAATTAAAATAACTAGAATAAATGAAGTGTGTAACAAGGTGATTGCATTCCTCTGACTTCATGTGTTCTTATCTTAAATCCATGTTAAACAAAATTCTAACAATTTTAACATCAGTGTTGATGTCTCTTATAAGGCAGATTTGCTGTGATTTTTCTCTGGCTTCCAGGCTTCCCCTGTTAACCCCGTGTTTCATGTCATACTGCTATGAATTGTGGGTAATTCCCTCAAGCAAAGTCTGCAGAAGGGTGGATTTACAAAAAGGGTCTAAAACAGGCTCAAAATGCCTGCGAGAGAGCCTTTGCGCACTTGACGATTTGACAGTGGGACGGCCCTAAACCCTTATGTATTTACCGGGAACGTGCCTCAAAGTCTGTGAGTCTGATAGTGTGGACATTGGGATTGGGCCTCTGAGTTGTGTTTGTGGGCGTGGCGTTCACACACACTCTCTCTCCTGGCTCCCGGAGACCTCTGATTATGCACACCTCATCTTCATCAACTATCATCTACTCTCCTGTGCTCCAAGATCACGCCCTGCAACCTGCCAGCTCGTTATTACTCAGCCGCTCCAGAGATTCGTCAGCTAGCCACGTCTTCCTCCCTGCCTGCTTCACTCCAGCCAATGCTGGCTTCCTCCTGTGCTTTCACAATGGAAAACCCTCAACTCACGCCATTCCCTTCCTACTACCTTTGCAATAAATTCCCTTTTAATTTTACTCTACGCATGCTTCTGGGTCTGGGCCTGCCAAACCTAACACATATCATAACCCTATGATGTTACACATTATTGTAGGAATGATCAATGAAAACACATCACAAAACATAATCAGGGGTTTTGCAGAATCTTCAAGTGTTATTGTGTTTGGAAATAGGGTCCACAACTGATGTTCAACCGTGTCACCAAAATTGTTGTATGACAGGTTATAAGACTTTCAATCTAATACCCACAAAGATTGGTGGTATTAAATGTCATCCGTCAGCGCACAAACACACTAAAGGAGCACTGAGAAGGTGACAATGATTGTATTAAAATATTAGATATCATTGAATGACATTAACTGTAGTGGACATTTAATAGAAACAAATAAGACACACTGTATGAGTCATAATGCTAGCAATGATATGTTTTAGATCTTAGTTTACTATGTAAGCATGCACACATTTGCATATTAGCAATACACAAACACAAAATACAGCTAAAGGTTATAAGAATGTTTTGCAGGTGGTCTTAAACCAAAGTATTTAGGTAAACAGAATTTTCAACGTGGAGATGGCACTAGTCAAAAAGTACAAATTATAATTTGGGGACCATTAATAGCTGAACCAAATTTAGTCATTGATATTTAAATTTTAAAAAGTCAACTTTGTGGTTGCGCTAAGCTAGAGAAAAAAGTCAGAGGATCACTAAAGTCAGTACTATTAATTGTCTGGAAAACTTAAAGGTATGTAGAACATACGCAAAAAAATTCATGGCAATCCATGTAGGTGTGTGTGTGTGTGTGTGCGCATGTATATATTTCACTTTCAATTACAAATGTCAACCATAGAGATCACCAAAGTGAGTAGGATTTATCCTCTGGGATGACTATCTGTAAAAAATTTCATGGCAATCCATTTGTCGAGATTTTTCCATCTGGACAAAAGAAGAATTAAAGACCAACAGTGCCAGAGCTGCTAGATGGGCAAAAAATGAAGTGTGACACAAACCCCGACACCTGGGAGAGGTCCTCCTTTTTTCATTTTTGCACCTTACAGAGTCTGTGCTCACTCTTATTTAGGAGACAGTCTCATAGCCTCTGTATTGCAGTTCAGCACTTCCTGTGGAGTAATGACCATACTGACAGCAACATTTTGGACAAACAGGCGAATAAACAGAAACTCAATCACGTGTGATGTGACGCCTCTTCTTGCTGCATTTGCAACACAAATGTCCCTGCCCTGAGGTTAATATTTGTGCAAAATTTCAAATTATGTTAGAATTTATTTTTTTGACATTCAACCTCAAACATTTATAAAAGATTTTTTTCTTCTCACAGTCTGATTCACCATCTGATTTCTGCCCTCATTTTCTGGTCATGTCACACATCTTTTCCTGTCCTTGCAGACCCTGTCCTTTCCAAAATTGGTCCCTGTTTGTTTCCTGCCCCAGATCCTGCTCACACACCTGCTCCCTAGTGGATCATTAGTCTTAGCATAAATACAATCCCCAGCCTATCCTTTGTCACATTGTCGACAATGTCACCTGCAGCCTTTTGCCTGCTTTCCTTGATTTTTTTTGTTTTTTTTCTCTGTCCTTTGGTATCTCCACTATTGACTGATTTTCAGAGTAAAGGCTGTTCTACCCCACAACCTCTGCCTGCAGTGTCTTTTGAGTCTATTTTTAAAACTCACTTAATTCCCACTATATTTGTACATGGCAACAACAACAAGGTTAAGGTCTGGTTATGGCTTGGCATCTCTACCTGATGCGGGGAAAGCTTCTGGTCATTCATTGTTTGGTCTCTCTTTTGCCAATGAAACAGCCCTGACCTGTCGAGGCATGGACTGTATGTGCACTGTATGTTCAGACATCAGAACCAGCATCCACTTTTTCAACAATATGACCTACAGTAGCTCGTCTGTTGGATTACACGCCCCTGCCCTATGTGCATTAGTGAGCCTTGGCCACCCAATGACCCTGTCGACCATTCACAGCTTTTCCTTTCTTGGACCACTTCTGATAGGTACTGACCACTGCAGACCGTTTTGGAGATGCTCTGACGAAGTCGTATAGTCATCACAATTTCATCAACTATGAGTACACAATATTCACTTGCTGCCTTATATGTCCACTGGCAGGTGCCATGGTAATGAGATAATCAGTGTCATTCACTTTACCTGTCAGCAAAATGCAAACTATACATTGACAATTATATAGTCATAAAGGAAACCCAGTACAGTGCAGGCCTGTTGACTTATGTCTGCAGTCTGTAGATGATGATAAATCAAATTAATTACACCGTTGCCACATATCATGTAACAACTTTTGAAGCCAGAGGTCACCAAGTATTTTAGAGCAATACTGCCAGCAAGTCAGACCAGCACACATCAGCAGACCAACATTTCCGCTCAAACACAAACCCTCACAATGCTGAACCAGAACCAAAGACACTGTCATAAATACAGGCTGCGTTCTTTCTTATCATTTCAAGTTTTAAGATTCAATTTACTCTTTTTTTTTTGTTAGCACCAATAAAGTGTTGAATGTCTCCTTTCTTCTTGCTCATGTTGACTGTGTCTGCATGTGTCTGAAAATGCATTTAATAAAGCAGTAGACATACATTTCAAATAACTCACCTGGATTTAAACATTTTTCAATTACCTATCCAAGTAAAACTCCCAAATTCCAGAGTGAAAACAAATAACATGCTTAATGTGAAAATACTCACAAAAGACTCAAAATTAAATAATAGGCTACATTTCTACAAATCAATTTCACTGCTCATGCCTAAGCTTAACTGTAACTTAAGGCAAAAGTTAGAAACTAGCTGACTTTAGCATTCATCCATGGGCACTTGACAGACAACATTTAATTACAAAACTCTGATGGTTGGAAAGTTAAGTTTATTAAAGAAGCTAGATAGCTAACTTCTTAACCAACAGTGTCTCCATTAGCTTGTTGTGTGAGCAGCTGCCAGTGATGCACACAGACAAGATGTTTAACTAACGTCAAGTTTAGGAAATGGTATGGTCCATTTTAGGGGTTTCTGATAGCATATTTAAATATTCTTGAATCTAAGGCAGGAATATAGGAAATATATTGAAATAGTTACAGTTACAGTTAAGAAAGTTGAACGGTTATTTTTGCCTCTTTTGGAGGGGTCAAAGTCTCTATTAGGGGGTCAGACCCCCTCAATCCCCCCCATAATTTGAACCATGGCTGCCACTGGTCATAATGTAATGGGTGATCAGTTTATGGTTCCACTCAGCCTAAAACTACAGTCTTGAAATATTCATCTCTCTCACATACACCAACACAGGAACTCTGTGATGATGCACTCTGAATCTGAACAGCTGAACCTGTAGAACACACCTGTGGGGTTCAGGATGTCGTCCCCTCTGTGGCCCCTGGGTGCCTCCACTCTGTTTCAACTCCACTATTGACTGAAGATAAAAGCAGCAAGCAGAGACATACTGAAAAACAAAATTCTGAACCAAGTCGAGCAAAAACAAGGCCAACAAGAAGAAAAAAAACAGGTTTCGTCTTCACTCCTTTTTTCAATGCTGATTTTGTTTTTAATCATCATCAAGCATGCAGAGGTTCTGGTGACTTAGCCATTGGTCTCCTTATAGGTTCCTTGTTAATTATGTAAGAATTCTGCTGTTGGCCTCACTCTATCAGGACACTTAGGATAACCTCATTAACTAAATGCAAAACATATAAATGTAGTGGTGGTTCAGTTTAAAAGAGGAGGGAGTTTTTGTCAAGGAGTTGATAATTCCTTATTGTTTGGGTCACAGACTGTATTGCTGATGTCTAATAATTACTTGCAAAATTAACAAATTTCCCCCCTTCAAATATTTGTTTTCCTTTTTATCCGGACATTATTTAACCCCCTTTGACAAAACCTAGATGTGTACACGAAGAAGGTAATAAAATACTAACCATAAAGCATTGTTATCATACCGAATAAGGAAATATTACTATTATTATTATTTGGTCTACGCATAAACAACTGTATTTGTTTTGTCGGGTCAAAAAGTCATTCAGCGACAAGTAAATATACACTTTCTTATCCAACACAGTGATTGATGTTTGGGGTCAGTTAGAACCCAGAGAGTTCCTGTTAGAACACAAATTTGGGGAGGGGTAGTACTGTTTAAAAAGTACAGACTTTACAGCTGTGGTGTTTGCGATCCCAAACAAATCATTTTCTGTGGTTGTTGTATGTTAATTAATGTACATCGTCTCTAAAAAATATAACCATAAATGCTTTTGTTGTGGACCCAATTTTTAACAACCTCAACATTCCTTTCATACATTAAGAAGCTTCCTCTGTAATCTTGCACTATTTAGCTTTAGCTGCTAACCTTCTTGCAAATGTATTTTAAAGGACCATGCCTATAATTCTACATTTCAGCCCAATAACTACAAATTAAATATATTATTGTGTTAGGAACAATAATTCTTCCAAAAATAGCACAATTTCTACATGTATTTCCTTAATTTCAGAATATTATTATCACCATTTGTGGATATTTGTTAAAATAGGTCAACTGTCCATTACATTCAGTTAGCATCCAGTAAATATAAGTTTTTGGGGTAACATTACATATACTACGCTACATCACCTGATAATTTGATACTCGACAACCAAAACAACTGCACTGATGAACTCTGTTGAAAGAAAACTAAAAACACAAATGAGAATTCGCTAAAAAAGCCTGCTGTTAAAGCAAATCTCAGTTCTCAGATGCTGGATTGTCCTTGAATGCACCAACAGTGACAGCTCCTGCTTGCAACTCCACAGGACAACATTTTTTTAAATGCTAAATATGGGTAACCCTAAGTTCCTGCCAATTAAATTTTCACACATACAGGAATACACATACTTTTGTACATGTATTCGTCCCGACCGGTTTTGTACAGGACGTTCGTTCCAGTGTGTGCCTTCCTTGGTTCAGTATGCCCAAACAATTTCTGTCAAAATAGTCTATTTACAGTATGTCTACTACTTGCACACTTCCTCCAAATCCTAGAGTGGGAGTTTTGCCCGGAAAGATTTAGTAGTGCACCAGTTGTTGTCTATCAGCTGTAGCATGCTACCTGTTAATGGTTAGTGTCAAACTGCATGCTGACATTGTTCAACTGAAGTCTGTTAAGACTGTGGAAACTCTTGAAACATGTCTTTTACGACAGCATCGCCCGAATGCTATAGGAGGGTTTATGGCTGCGGATATGCGTCCAAACTCGGTCATAGAGAATATAGCATTTAAAAGCATATTGCCAAAGTGAGCCCTGCTACAATGTGCCTTCACATGTGCATTTTAATGAGTCAATTGTGCTTGTCCTGTATAAACGAGAACAAGCTGCCGTTATTCAGTTGTTATCAGCAGGTCTTTAGATATGCATTACTGACATCTGAGTTACTTATCTTCATCTTAACAATATGCCTGCATTTGAGGGCTTTAACTGTTTACGACCAAGTAGACAGAATGTTTAAATTTTTGTTATATAAATCACAAAGTAATTTCTACATATTTACGTTTTCCCTGCGAGGTACTAGGGCTGTCCCCATTAAGGATTTACATAGTCGAATCAGAATTCACAAGTCCTGCCTGTAGTCGACTGATAGTCGAATCATGTGTTTTTGTGCGCGGCGATTGTGAGGGGGGGGGGGGGTTACTCACGGTAGCTCCGCTTTAATCTTGAGAAGCTGCAGAGCTGCAGTCTCTATTTAACTTACACTGTAAATTTCCAGCTAACTGAGGCTTTTTGAGGACCCTTCTCTCTCTCTCTCTCTCTCTCTCTCTCTCTCGCGCCTGCCATCCACCGGTCCATTGCGTGCATGCCGTGCTGCCGACAGCTGCATGCACGTGGCGGTTCCTCGCGGGTCTATTTCAAGTAGCCGGCTATTTAAAAACGATAAAATATTCTTTGTGTGGTTCATCAACGGTGATAAATTATCCAAAAGTCCCACGAGGTGCAGACAACTCAGCACAACACCAGTGAAGCTGGAGCTCCGTCTCTTCAGCAAGCGTTCCTCTGCTGCCGCCACACACATACACACTACGCCAACACATGCGCACTGATGACCCAGGGTTAGGGTCACAATTTGGATTTACTCACACACTTTAAAACATTTATTGAAACCTTTTTTCTTTTTACATACTTATTTACAGCATTAAACGTTGAAATGTGTATTGTAATAGGCTGTATATTAACTTATTGGGAGAAAACTGGTAGTTGTCTGTAAAATCAGATGTTGAGCACCCCCATATCGCCAAAATGGCCTGATCTTAGTTCTGCTGCGAAGCTGACTGTGACATTGACAGTCAATCAGGCTCTGCCCATCAAAGCATCTTATCTTCAACTATTTGGGGTCAGCCCTGCGAGGTACATAACGAACAGTGAACTTTGTGTACCACTGAAATTTATTCATTCAATGACCTCCTTCCAGAAAGCAGAGACTAAAATATTTTTGCGTGCTTTGATGAACAGCTGTCTGTAATTTGCAAAATAGGCAATTTTGATTAAAAGGCTGAAAGAAGCATAATTACTGGCATTGTCCTTTAAAGGTGCTTCTTTGCAGTTTCCTCCTTTTAAATTCTGGTGTATTGTGTCCCATATCAGGCTCCGCCTTCTTTACTTTACATTTAAATATGAACACTTATCCACCCCTAAGGCTTGACCTTCACTGGACGCCTCCTTCAGAGGAACACACGGCTTGACCTCTCTCTTGTTTGAAAGATTTTACTTTTTCATAAACTTAACTTCACCTTGTCTCACGGTATTTCATGAAAAGAGCAGATAAAATATTTTACATTTACATACAATGCTTAATTGAATAATTTGAAATATTCAATAGGTCCAAGTTAATCTCCAACTTTACTGTGTCAAGAAGGTCTAAGTAAATCTATAAACTAAGCATTCCCTCAATCACACATTCATATCAGTCAAGTCTCTCTCATGTGTTATGTTTCTCCAGGTTTTTAAGAGCACTGGGTTATTAATTCTTAAAGTCCCCCATTATTTCAAATGAATCAAAATTGTGGCGGGCAAGTTTTGAGTACTGCTGAACTGAGTTTATGCTTCCTGTTCAGCTTTGGCTGCCATCCAGCTCAGTGCAGTTTCTGTCCTATCCATCCTGGTGGACTTGTCCTGGTATTAGAGCATCACTCTCAAGCCCCCCCGCCGAGGTGAATGGCGTGATCGTTTCCAAGGAGATTTCTGGGTCATCCGAACTGGACGTGGCAGGAAGCAGCAGCAGTCTGTTATGGCTCCGGGAACCATTGGAGATGATCGACTCCTCGTCAAACTGAGCGCTCATGTCTCCCAGGTGGCCGGACCCGACGTTAATGGTGCGAGATGTTGCTGCGGCTGCGCAGGGACCAGCGCCTCCTTGTGGATGTCGTGTCATGCTGGTAAGAAACAAGCTCGTCGCTGAAGTTCACAGCTTCCACCGCGTTGTTTGAGCAATGTGGTTGCAACCCAGAATGGTGGTGAAGGCCCGACGGAAGTCTGCGTTGAATGCATAATGACCGGTTGAGGAAGAGTTGGCCCAGCCGAACCAGACGAAGACGTGAAGGTGGTGTCGCTGACGCAGGGCGGGTCACAGAACGGGACCGTGCAGTTGAGGACGAAGAACGCAGCCAGCAGAAGACAAACACTCCCATGATGATGGAGATGTCTTCAGGCTTTGGTCTCCTTCTTAACGACGACTTCAATGAGGATTCTTCGTTGTGCCGGTGCTGCTGCGGTGTGTTCCGGTTCACACCATGACCTTGGTTGTGGGCCTGCTCCGCCGCCCTCTCCAAAGATGTGACCGGCGGATTTGGGTCTGGCAATCCTGTAGATCCGGGTGTAAGTGGCAATCATGATCACAACGGGATGTAGAAGCTAATGAAGGAGAGGAGATGGCGTAGGTTTTGTTCAGGTTGGCGACACAGCTCTTGGCGACGGCGCTGGCGTTGATGTTGATGTTGCTGCTGTTTGTGAAGTTCCTGCCTTCCACAACCTCCTCCTTCACCTCTTCTTCTTCCTCCTCCCCGGCCTGGTGCCAGTTTAGCTGCACTGGGATGAAGGAGATCAGGATTGACAGCGTCCACGCCACCCCGATCATGACAAACGCCACGCGGTGAGTCATCTTTCGCTCATACTTGAACGGGCTGGCGATGGCCCAGTAACGGTCCACACTGATTATGCACAGGTTCAAGATGGAGCGGTGGAGCACATTATGTCAAGGCAATCCAGACCCCGCAAAACCGTCCAAACAGCCAGGTGCCGGTCACCTCCGTGATGGCCTCCCAGGGCATCACCAGCACGGCTACGAACAGATCAGACACGGCCAGCGAGATGACGAAGAATTGGTGACTTTGGAGCGCAGGTGGCGGAACCTGACCACGGCCGCGCACACCAGCGTGTTCCCGAGCAGCGTGGACACGATGAGCAGAGAGGAGACGCAGCCGACGAGGACCGCAGTCCGCCGCCTCCTCCGCCGCTCCCGCTGTCCTCCTCCTCGCTTCCGTCCTCCTCCTCGCCGCCCGACCCCGTCCAGCTCCGACAGAACCTGGGTATAATTACTCCACTTCGTGTAGTTTTCCATATTTTCACCCCACACAGAACGAGTGATTTAAAAGTGGTAACAGGTCATTAATATCCACATGAAAAACCGCTTCTCTTCTTTCCAGCAGCTCCTGACGCACAAAACATCCTCTGAACTCCGAATGAAAATAAAACAGCACGGGAAAAGGTGACTGTCTTCAATAAGATCCTGTCAGAGATTAAGCACGCGTCTTTTTAAAATGTGATCCTTACTCCGGAGAGCCAAAGCGCAAATCATACTCAATAAAGCCTCCTCCTAGTATTTACCCTCAGAAATGTAGAAAAATAACTGATAAATTAATAGCAGTGGGTAATAATAAATCCAGTCGAAGCTGTGTCTCCCCATGGGTTTGTGAGGTCTCTGCTCCGGTCTTTTCCCAGTGTGACTGATTGTGGACTCACCTCTGACTGTGATGCGCTCAGACTCACAGTCAGGTGAGGCTGCTGCTGCTGCGGGGCTCGGCCCCTCCTGAGCGCACGTAAAAGATCACTGTCATCAATTCACTGAGTGTTTTAGCTCTGAAAAAAATAAACGAATCCAAAATGATCATGTAGTACGTGCCTCATAGGCGCACAGCTGCTCTCGTGCGTTTCTGTGAGAAGCTGTGCGCCTACGAGGCAGAAGAGAACATATATAACTATTATGGGGATTTTGTTCATATTCTAGATTTTCTCTTGTGGCAGAGACTTCTTAATTTAATCAAAAAAATGTTTGCAGTTATTACAACGGACAGTGAGGTTTCATAGGGTAATCTGACATCATGCCTTCAGGCTTTCACAGATAATAAGACGATATGACTGATTATGATAGCATTACTGCACTAATCTTTTCAGGATCTGCATTAACTCTTCAGATAAGCAGGGAGTGTCACACTGCGCCAATACTTAATCTTAAAATGCAGAAACAAGTGGACAGAACAGAGTACAATTTATTTCCATCAGCAGCTGGCTGCAAGGAAACATATTTCACTCCCTCCTAAATCTTCATTATAATATTTGTCCTCTCTGCTGGTGTGACTGCTAGACTGGAATAACAATAAGAGATGAAAGCTGTTTTTTCAGTGAACTTGGTGATCCTGATGGTGCTTTCCCCCAGATGTTTGCAGACAATTAGCAACAAAACTGACATGAAACAATGGCTGAAACTCAGTGTCTATGTCAATGTTCGGCAATAGGCCAGTAATAAATCTGGCCCGCGGGCAGATTGCTTTAATAGCAGAAAAATAAAAATAAAATAAACTGATAGCGGCTGGTGCTGAAATAGATCTGTCATGACAGATACAGTTACTCACACAATCACTTCCTCTAAAGTGAAATAAAAGCGCGAGAACGTTTTTGCAGCAATGCTTTGCCGAGTTTATGAGAGCTTTTACTTTGAAGAGCTCTGAAGGACATTCAGAAGACTCTCGTTTGCTTGACACACCTCTGAAAAAGCCTCCAGAAAACGTGTGATCGTGTGATTTCCCCTCGAGGAAATGAAAATAAACGTCCGTAGGTTTAAGAATAGGGATCAAAAGCCGGGACGCGCAGCCACACTGCAGCACATGCTTTATTGTGAGCATGTGCAAAAGTGTTCATATATCAATTTATTTAACAAGGGAGAAAAACAAATATCCCCAGTTAGTTAGATCGATCTTATAACCTTTCTAAGGGGATCCTGAACAGTACCGACTGAGCTAAAAAGGATGTGAAATAATTTGACTATGTTCTGGCCTGCCATGTAAAGCTTGGAAAGACATTGGCCCCAGACTTATTTGCCGACCCCTGGTCTATATCTACTTTCCAAATTGGTTCAGGTATTCTACAGGGTCAAAAATGCAGCCCTTTCTCTTAGTGATTTTGTTGGACGGCATAATCTATCATTAGTATTTTCAGCCAAAATCTAAACAGAGTTCTGCAGGTTCGATTACTTCCCCCGTTTCTACGTTAAACTGTCTCCAAGCACATTTTTATTATTACATTTATTATTTATAGAAACTACACACAAATCCACAGCCCTGAACACACACACACACACACACATAGAAATAAACACACAGGCACACTGCAAACATACTTCTGCACCACAGACAGTGAATTAAAACATTCACAACCTGTTGTTGTTGTTTTAAAGTTAAACATCCTCCACAGAGACTCTTTGTGTTGAAAAGTGGTGGGGACATAAGGGTTCAGATTAGGGGTGTGATGATAAACTTGGATCACGAGATATGACAACGCACGAGAACACAGACGAACAGATATTTAACATTATTTTGAGGAAATATGAAATGCTGAAATAGATGAGTAGGGCGTCTGGAGGTCCTCCCCCCAAAAATTGGAGCATTAAACACTTAATATCCTGCGTTTATGGTGGAAATATTTATAAGGGAAACAACAATTCAGCTGGCAGGTGACACTTCATAAATACAAAAATATAACAGAATAATAATGCAGTAATCAGCTGCTTGTTCTTTTTAGCTTAAGTTACTTTTTTTGGACAATGCAGATTTGTTTCTTCCATATTTGAATTGTATTCCATGTTTTCTTATTGTGAAAATAACAGAGACGGGTCATTTTTCAGTAATGATGGTGTTTAATTCTCATTTAAAAGATCATCAAACGAGAATTAATCAATTAAAAAGATCAGATACATTATTAAGAAAAGGCAGCTCTACTTGATATGAAATACTTTCATATTATTTCTAATTTTTCATTATCACTAATTAGATCATTTCAGTCCTTCATCTGTTTGAATGTACGTGGGGCATATGGGAACCAGGAAGGACATTAAATGCATGATCGTTTGTTTTATTCGAAACTGCAGAGAGTGAAAAGATCAGAGGGAAGGGACAATACTTCTGCATCTGTCTCAACTGTTGAGGATACCAGAATATGTCTTTGAACTAAAAACACCTCCGCTTTGTATTTTGGCTAAATCTATCAGCTCATTCCCTTTTTTGGCAAACCGAAGACTCTGAGAAGTCATGTGAAATTTCCTCAGACGACTTCAGAGAGGAAAATGTTTCAGCGATATAAAACATCATCAGTAATAATAGTTCAGTTTCTTCATAGAAGAAGAAAAGAAGCGTTTTAAGCCGCAGCCTTCTGGAGAGAGAACTGATGAAGCAGGACGAGACCTGACAGCCTCAGAAGATCACAGGGGGATGTTTTTCTTAAAAATGTATTAAATGATTTATCAGAAAATGTTTCTCATCCAGCTACAGTTGTTTTCACAGATCCTTGGTCCATTTATTTACTTATTATTAAAGTGCCAGAACATCGGCATTTATTGAAGTCAAGGACTGAGCCTGCTTTGAAGAAAGGAAGCTGAGACCTTCATCTCCAAACTTAAAAACATTTACTGTCGTGCTTCCCAAAATAATGGCCTCACATTTGGACATCAACACTCACCTTGGCGTCATTTCTGTATATAGGGTTATAATTTATTTCTATTCTGCTTTATAATTGCCTCTGACTCAGTGAGGTATGCACAAGGATTCCAATATACCTTGTACTGCAAATGGCAAATAAAATCTAATCTGAGTCTAATGTAATTTCTGCACAGGGAATCATACTTCCTATTTTAACTTGACTCAAAGTTTGCAACATTTTGTGAACATAGAAGAAATTAAGTTGAGCTGAACATCTTCATAGTACAGCTGTCCTGACACATGACCAGTCTGACTGATTTAAACGGACTACAGTTGCAAAGGCTTCCTGCTCATAAAATAAACATTGATCAACATTCAAACAAAATGTAAACGTACCTTAGTTAGCCACAGCTACTCTTTTATTTTTCGTCAGTCTTCATCTGGTCATCTCCACTGTGATTCATATAGATTTAATGAAGCGTTCAAGACTGTTCAACACAAAGAAATGAACGGTCATAATAGTATTAGTAGTATACTTTATTGTCCTCGAAAGGAAATTTTGTTTTGGACTGCATGGTTGCTGCACGTACATAGAAATATACAATATACAAGTATAAAAAGTATAAAAAGAGGAAAGACAATTAATTAACAAATTAAAATTAATAATATAGACTGTTATTCAACATACGTGTAGACACAGGAACAAAAGAATTTTTATACCGGTTTAGTTTGCACAGTGGAACTCTATATCTTCTGCGGAGGGGAGCAATTCATACTGAGAGTGCAGAAAGTGAGTTTGGTCCCCCACAATTTTCTGCACCTGATTTAAAGTGCTATTCTCAAATAACTTTGGAGATTCAAAGATTCCTCATTTCCAACTGTTTTAAGTGCTGTCAACACCAGATGTGACAAATTGGATTTTAGCTGTATACACCATACTGTAAACACCATACTTAACAATACTTTCTAAAACAGCCTTGTAGAACAGCATCATAATTTTCTTATTCACCCCATAAAAACGTAATCTACGTAAAAAAATATAGTCTCCGGTGCAGCCGTGTGCAAACCCACTCCGTGTGAGTTTTCCAAGTAAGTGAGCTGTCTATATAAACACCCCAAATACTTGTAAGTCTGCGTTTGGGTGATGTTTTGGTCATGTATGACCACTTGATGATG